>NC_031965.2:15414180-15741680 GCF_001858045.2 Oreochromis niloticus
ATAGAAAATAAAATTTAAAAAATGGCAAACTGTATATATTGTGAATTTTAAATTAGTCATGGTAACAATTCAGCAAGCCTGAACCTGCCAGGTGCCCTCAAATGTTAATCTGTAAACTTTGAAGTCAAGGTTGGAAGTAAATCTGTGTGCACAGATGTAATAAATAGGATGCAGGGTTTTCTTTGAAGGCACTCCAGATGTCTTTTTATATCAATCTTACACTGGTTTTGAGGTAGCCTTCTTTCATGTCAAAACCTCATAGCAAAAAGGCCATGGCTTCAGCATTCATTATAGATAGCTCTTGAGAAAATTCTCATGAATAAAATAGTAGCTTGTACTTGAAGAAAACTTTTAACTTGTGGTTGACTCGCAAAGATATGATTCACCTGTGGCCAGCTCCACTAATTAAGAAGCTAATAATAATCATAGTCATAATAATCTTTATAATATGTGTTTGAATGTGTATATGTGGCCAAAACTAAGAAACATGTGGCTTCTTGGACATTTATTAACATTTTGCTTTCTATGCTTTCTATTAGTGCTGGTTCTTGACCATGTATCACTGCAACAGCACACACACACATACAGCAGCAGAGGATTTGCATATATACTCTATAAAATAAAATTCTGCTTGTGTGAAGAAATGCTGTAAAGGAGTCCATTTATAGCTCTACACGTGGCTGATCTAAGCATCGGCTACTACCACTCTACATCCCAGGAGCTATTTTGGTCTGATGAATAGTCACAGCAGCTACTGCCAGCTCGACCTCCTTTGTCCTCAATTGACACAGTTCCTGTCCAGGGTCTACATTACATTTAGCACTGACTGTAAACTACAATGTAGTTCATGTAATTTTACAGATATAGAGTAATCTCTGCTCTAATGCATGATGATGAATTTCACTACAACTAGCTTGCAGTAGGATATGAACAAGCAAAATATTATAGTCTGTAAGACTGATGCATACAGTGTTACATGGACATATAAACTGCTATTGTGTCAGATGTATGGCAACATATGTGATGCAACATTATTCTGGAAATATATCTGTGGATGGTCCATTTCTATGGGAGTTGAGGTCTAGATAAGTCCTCTGTGGCCTCCACTATGTAAAATGTTCTGCATACTCAGTGTACCCAAGTGAATGCATGTGGCAGGAAAAGATCAGTATATTAGTATATGCAGGGTATATCAAAAAGAATCCGATATCAAAAGGCTATCGTTTTTTAAAGTAATGGACATAAAGGCTGGCAGTAAATTTTAAAATACAAGGCTGGATATAAAGTTATAAAGTATACAAACCTAGAATGTTCAGAAGCACTCATTGCATCCCTCTCTGCATGCACGGCATATGTCCATACGATATACAAACCCGTCCATTATTTTTGTGAGTATGTCTGGAGTACTGCTGTAGCTTTACTACCTGCAGCCGCTGCTTTTTTTGTAGTTCCTACCAGCGACCACAAGAAACTGACAAAACCCTTCTTTCTCACATTTCGATCACTTTCAAATTGGATTCTTTTCAGTTCACCCTGTGTATCATAACTCTGTCACTGGAACATACAGTAATGAGGTTTTGTGTGATGTAATACTTCCGGGGTCAAACAGCTCCCTGAAATTATTTCTCTACAATGTTTTCAGTGTGTATATATGTCACACGACATGTTTGCATCTGAAAAATCTGGAATTTCATGTGCTCAAAGTCTAAATGCCTTTACACTTAAGTCCCAATAGTTCTGCAGTCATGTTTTCTTGAACTGGATGCCTAAAAACAGCTTCCTTTTCTCTGCAAGAATTGATATATCTAATCTAATCACCATATCTTTGGCATTTTTTTTTTTTGTTGCTTTTCTATTGTTGAGCTATTATATGAATGATATCCAAGGAGCAAACAAAATATTTAGTAATATTTTTCCCCGCAAAAAATCAAAAACTGTGCCTGATTTAAATTTTACCTACTTTTGGCATTCCATTCATTTGAAGGTGCTTTACCACTTCCATTGTGCCTGCTATATTTTGATTACTCTTTGGGTGTCCCATTCAAAGCACTTGGATTTGCATGTTTGCAGAAGCCACTTAATCATCTCCATTGTAACAAAACTACAACTTGAATTTCATTTTGTGAAGCCAAATCTCTCAAGTAACACGGACGGTGAGCGAAAACTGCCTGTTCAGTATGCTGTGAGCGAGCACAATATGGCATGATGGCATAATGGAAGTGGCTGGTTGGACCAAATGTTCTGTTATGTCCCGAGGTGTCTTGAGGAACTCTGCATTGGCAGTCTGACCCTTGGGAATGAATTAATGGTGGACAACCTCATGAATGGAGAAAAAAATGGGAGATGCCCTGATGTGCCTTCTTCTGGTTTGGATACTGTGGGGCTTTTTCCACAAAACAAACACTGTATGGTGCTTTAGTAATAGCTGAAAACATAGCTCTCATTACCAGTAGTGAATCCAGAATTTGAAGCGTATGACGCACATTGATATTTCCTTGGATGTTTTTCGTGTAGTGGAAATTTGGAAGCTAGAGCAGCCCAAAACTCACTTTGCCACATTAATGCTAACAATGATGTCTTCAACAGCTGAACACAATAGCACCAGTCCAAACAGGTGAGGTAAGCTAATCTACTTGTAAATATAATTATAATCAAAGATAAAAATTAGCACAACTTCTGAAAACAACAACAAAAAATACTTCCTATCTTGACTCATCAGTTATATTTCCTCTTCTCTTGTTGGAGATTGAGTAAAAAGAGGTTTTGTATCATCTTTGATTTATTTTCAAGCAGACACATTAGAGTCAGTTCAATATTGCCTGCCACAACAGCTATGTACTCACATTCTTCTCTGGATGAGACTGGGAAACAACATCGAAATAGTATGGGTCATATTCTTTGTGGAAACCAGATAAGGAAAGGAATTCTTTAGACATTACTTTTCCTCTTAAGGAAATGATGACACTGACACTCCTTCTACACCTAACAAGTAAAATTTTTGAACATATCACTCACGTCCAAATGAAAGCTAAAATCCCCACAATTTTCTGTTCCATCTAACAATGCACTGAGAGTCACAAAGCAATCCGATTTAACTTTAACGATTTAACTATTAAACTACATGTTATTTTTAAATAACAAAATTTATGAAAATGGACTAGTGCATTTAAATGATAGCACTTTTATGTCCAATAAGATATTGTAAAGTAAATATACAGTTCATTAAAGTTCTTTTCCACTTACATTTTGTTACACTTGATTTTGTTAGTTGTTATTGATGTAATTAGTGTGATGAGTCAACCCCAAAATCTGTGGAGGTTACAATCCCAGAGCCCTTACAAATTGTGAAAAACCATGAATTTTTGATGTGGTCAAAAATGATCTACAAATGCCTATTTTTATGTTTTAAACCCTAAATATGCTTTTAGTCAGCATTTTAGGGCTTTAGGAAGAAGAAAACGAAAAACACTCCAGATAGCTACATGCGATAAGCTGTTATCGATAAAAATGCGAGAATCCTGGGCTGCATCTGCCAGAAATGCAATAAGGGGAGATGAATAACACTCTTGGATTGGCTACTTTGAGTACTTCACCATCCCAAGCCACGTTTTCCTCTACAGTTGCTTTGTGTTCCCTCCACAGTACTAAAACATGTATATAGTTCTATATGTTATCTAAAAATTTACTAAACTCTAAATTTCCAGTGTGTGCAATGCTGCCGCTTAGTGAAAGTCACTGGCCATAAACATGCATAATGTGTCCTTTAGCACTGATCGTGTGACACAAAAAAATGAATTCAAACCACACCTGACCGAGCAGTTTTATTGTCCAAATCTATACACCTATACAGCTATTGAAAGCAAATGACAAGTGAAAAAAGTTCAGTGTATTCCACTATATAACAGATATCTAACAATGTTTCCGTTTCAACCTACAAACAACAATCCACATAATGTTTACAGTTCACAAATTTACACTGGCCTGTCTGTAAGCATTATTAATGATCATTGCCTTATAAAGTAATAGTTTCAGACAAACACACATTTTGCAGTTTTAGCTAATATCACACAAAGCAACCTGAACTTAACCTTATTCAACAAAGCTTCTGTGTTTACTGTTATAAATAGCTACCTAACAGCAGGTAGCTGTTAGTGATGCATTAACATTAAAATGCACTGCAGTAGCAGCTTCTCTAGAATAAATAAAAGAGGAACCGGATTATAACCATTAATAGAAAACCACCACTAATGAACAGAAGCACACAAACAAAATCAACACTAAATCCAATGACACTGAAACAGACAAATTCCTGAGGGAAAGTTAAGTGTATAAAGAAGGAAAATGGGGATGAAAAACAAACAAAAGTGAGATTTAAAAGATTTGAATTAGGACTATTGTAGAGTTTCATAGCTTAATATCTGAAAAATAAAGGTCTAGTCAAGATCTTGGAGAGGAATCCCAGAGCTTACACCCAAACACTTTTGGCTTAATCTGTAGAAAATTCCTGGCACCTCTAAAGCTGCTAGATTTCCTTTTAATGACTTATGCAGCTTAAATGTAAAAAAAAACAACAACAACCATTCCCTCTTTTATTGGGGTGGATTCAGCAAATTAGCATTGTTCTAAAAATGCTGCATCGTTCCAGGAGTTTAAAAATGACAAGAAAACACATAATTCACAAAAAAATAAATAAAAGAAAGAACAAAGAGTTTCCAGTAACTGTAATTCAATGCAATTCAATTCAGTTAGGTTTTATTAGTTGCAGATCACAAAGAATAGGAACATTTGTAAAAGTATTTGTGCAGTAAAATGAGAAGAGTCGCTGTATTAACCCTGTTTTTGTTAGCGACTGCAGGGACACTGGTAAAAGATCATTTCAACCCCCCTTATTTCAATACAAAACATTAAGACATGCATTTTTCTCAATAAATCTTATGTCAATAAAATTGCTAAACATGTTTTTAATGAATTTTAGATCAGAATAGTACAAGAATAGAACAAGATTTCTCTAATGGAAAATAGGGGTCAAACATGAGGACTTTGAGATGAGGTTTTGGGCAGCTTTTAACAATCTGGTATTTAAGACCTTCAAAGTTTGGGATTTAGCAACAAAGATCAAACAGTTTGAGCGGAGAGCACAGCTAAGTGTGGTCAGTAGGAGATAGATATATGGATTTTGATGTTGGTTTTTAATAGAGCCCACTGGGAATATGTATAAACATAACAAAACAGGGTGTAAAATATCAAAATACAACCTAAAAATAGGGCAGAAAAAGCAATATTGAGCCATGCAAACACATTTCTGTGCTCCACCCATTGTGGCAAAGGATACATGTACAGCTATTGTAATGTTTGAAAATGGCTTCAAATAATATTTGACCTCCATCTGCTTTTATGAATCACCGCTTTGACAAATTCAGTAACAAAAAAGAAAAAATCTTTTTGTAGTCAGAATGGAGCCATTTGCCTTAGATAACTAAAGATGCACAGAGCGACTATCACAATGAGACACTGTCTGGAGTACCGTGGCTCAACAGGGGATGAATCATTTAAAGCATCTAGGAGGGAGAGGGGAACAAAACAAGTTTCTCTTGTTTGAAACCTTGACATTCCAACATGGTTTTTTTTTCACTCAAACACCAAATAATTGTTTATATCTCATCCTTGTTTTGTGAAATATTCACAGCAAGCTCTGTGGGAGGGTTTGGAAGCATTGCTCCCTATTGGGAGCTAATATCAAAGTCAGCAGTTCTCGAATTGTAATGATAGAGTGCCCAAAAATGTAATCCCTCCTTGACTGTCTCCCACGGTGAGTCAATGACATAACTGACAAAGCTATTACTTCAGACAAATGTCTCTGGCAAATTCACACCAGGACATCCAAGTAGAAATAATAATACCATCTTTCTTTGAACTTCCGACACTTACTTCAACTACATTTTCCTTTTTCTTTTCCACTATATTTTACACTCAATTTTTGGATGGCTATTGAGAATATATTAGGAAATATTGCATCTTAGAGTATCAGTAATATTTAGTATATTAAAATGACAGGTTATGAGTTTATTGTTGTATATCCACTAACCTATTGTCCACATAAGAACTGCCCAGTTCACAAACCCAGACTAGTTAGCTACAACACTATAAACTGCTACATTAACTAACCCAAAATATTTGACTTAATCTCTTTCTTTTTAACCCCAAACCATCTCACCATGCACCATGCTCATTTAGGTTCTTGTTGGCCTGTATGTGCTGTATAATTTGAGCACAGGGGCACATGAGAGTTTTATTTTTATTTCATTTTAGAAGCACTTTCGTAATTCATTGCTTAGTAAACACCAGGCAGAAATAAGCCTTGTACCTTTGAAAGCATATACTTTAAGCACTTTGAACAAACTGTTTCCAAACACCTTTCTAGCACTGAAAGGAATGTTAAAACATTTTAATATTTGCTTTCTTCATTAAAAAAAAAATATATATATTTATAACAAAATACAAATAAAATGCATATGTGGAGTATTTGGAGCACCAAGGCTTGTGGTAAACAGTCATGAGCACACTGTGGCCAGAATATAAATGTTTATGCATGTACAGCAGCTGCTGTTGCTGAAGTCAAACAAGTTTAAATACAAATGCGTACTTTTAGGACTTGTCAGTGTAGCTTCCTAGGCAGTGCAGCAAAGGCCATGGACATCGTTCACCTTTCCATGAGAAATGATTGATTGTCTGTTCCCACTGAGTGCAGATGGCCATGGTGTACATGTTGAATATGGCCTTGTCAGGTGGAAAGTGTCACCCCAGGCTTGCTATGTGAAATGAGTAAAGGGCCATGGTAGAAACAAAAGGATCTCTACATTAAATAAAAGCTGGGAATAGAATTAACCTTGAGACTACTCAGTAACAAGATAAGCCTCTCAGTCCACTCAGTTAACTTTTAATCACTTAAGGAAAGCTATACCCTCACAAGCTTAATGTCAACTTAACTTGCCATCTAGTATAAAAAGAAAAATATAAACATTTCTGCAAATACTGTAGTTAAGTCAAGCACAAACTTCTACTGATGTAGTGGTGGTGATGAGGTTTATTATTATATAATGACATTTAAATTTTTGCCCTCGGAGGACAAAAGATTAATACTTTGCTGGAGACCATATCCATAAAGTAAGTCAAATATAATTTAAATATAATATAATTCAAATATAAATTGTCAATTTTAAAATCATATGCACAAGTTTTGCAAACAACAAAGTTATTTGCAGCCATTTACCTTTTATCCTTTTTTTAAAATAACCATTTCAAACTATTTAGATAACAATCAGCTGTTCTACATTCGATAAGATGCCACACAAATTATTTGTGCCGCTCCAAAAATTTCTGTCCACTATAAAGGAGAACATCACAGCCTGATACCTGCAGGTCTGACAGCAGGTGTATCACTCCTCCTGTTTTCTACCTCCAGACAGCAGTCGCCTCATTGTTCTGACACACAACACCAAACTATCCACAACACTACACACTAATTACACAAGACAACACATTAACTACACACTCCAAACACGCTAAACGTCACAAATGTCTCACATCTCAAAACTCGCTCTCTCTCTTTTTCTTTCTCTCTCTCTCTCTCTCTCTCTCTCTCTCGCCGTCACTCCTAAAACTTCCCCCTCTTCCTAAACAACCAAATGTCATGTTGCCATATAATTTTTTGATTGGTCGACATGGTGCATTTTTCCACCAACATGAAAGGGCAGTCTTTTGTTTTGTTTTTTATTTTTTAGTCATAAGCAGAGAGTGCTTGCTAGCGCTGTCCTTAGACAGTACACGTGACGAAACTATTGAGGAAAAAACGCCGCGTATATATTGTTTATCATGACTCTGGTTTTACGTGGCCTATCAACACAATTTAAAAATTGGTGTATATCACCTTGTTGCTTTGTAATCTTGAAGTGGTCATGTGATTGGCTTACCACGACTACTTTAGTCTTCCTCAGTCAAACAGCAGCCCTCATGCGATTGTTTTGCCCCCTAGCTAAAGGTGTTGTGCCAAAAAGTGATCGTCTGCCAGAAAGTGATTGGAGCCCACGGGAGCGAGTGCAGCTGCTCAAAGCTGTAGCGCCCAGATTACTTACGTAGACAGCTACTTCCGTGCAACTTATATAAGGTGCAGTAAGCTTCAACCGTCTGTTTGTTGAAAAATAGTAACGCGACTGACCACATTTTCTTGGTAGTAACGGTAATGGCGTTGTAACGATAAGTAATTAGTTAGATTACTCGTTACTGAAAAAAGTAACGCCGTTACTTGTAAAACCGTTATTCCCATCACTGATCTCCACATTACATTTTTTTCTCTAAGTAAATAAAGTAATGGTTAAGTGTACTGAAGATCAGCAGTCTCATTTGATTCATAATTATGTTGTTCCTTGGGTCTTCAGTTAAGTGAATGAGCTGACAGAAGAAATTGTCAAACATAACAGTTTTTTTTCTCTTTTTTTTCCTGAGGACTTGTGCTCCAGTCTTCTGGCTTGAATTAGTGTGGAGGGAGGAGAATGGGTCGTCTGTAACTTGTGAGGATTGACATCACTTTTATTTTTATTGCTTGAAGGGAGTAGAACATGACACTAAAGTGAAAACTACTCGCAGGCCAGAAGCAACTGCTGCCAAAACATGGACCCTTTACAAATATCTGCACAGACAGCATGCAAATGCAAAGATAACAGTGAAGAAACCCGAGTGATGTTAGAGCTGATGCCAACCCCAGCCGAGCGACCCTTGTTAGAACTTCAACAGGTAACAAAAGCAGTGCTGAACAGTGAGGCTGTAGCCTCCATTTATGCCATCGCTAACTGTAAAGTTCTCTCGGGGCTTGTTTTAAATTTACCATCAGCTTTGTGTTAATACTAAAAAAAATAGAAGAAAGCTCTTCTGTGTGTTCTCGTCTCAGTAGGGATTTGTGCCAGTGTGTGAGCAGGCCTTGTTATGGATTAAAGCAAAAGTAATCTAACAAATAGTGTAACAAATTACTTTCTCCATCATATGTTCCTTTTTGGAGGTAACAAGTAATCTGTATCCATTACCCTTTTCTCTTTGTAGTTTTTTTGTGAAGGCTTTGTACTCTGAAGATGAAAGTTTGTGTAAAGCTCCATGAGGACAAATTAGAAATTATTGATAAATGTTTTCAAAACCATACACAGAGCACAGATTTACTCATGGCTTTGTCCTAAATTGAACTCATGGTACATCATCCTGACTTCAAAGTTATAAATCATTTGCACTTCTTTATACATTATAAAGTGAACTGCAAAATTTGATTAGTCTAATTTTTTTTTTTATCTTCAACTGAAATTACCTATAGCACAAACCTTTTTGAAAGGTTCACCTCCTCATTCCTTTTCATTTTATGTAAGCTAACAACAAATAGAAGAAAAGATGGGATATGTGGAATTTTTTCTAAATCATCAAGAAAGAACTCGGTGTCCCCTAGTGAATGATTTCCTGTTGCTGAAATGCACATGTGATGTGAAACAAGAACTGAGCCAAGAGCATGCGACACATTGTTCTTTTTGTATTCCCTTTCTATTGTGCTGATTTTTCCAGAAATAAGTATATTTATGGTAGACTCATAAAATTGAAAAATACATTTTATTTTTAATGCTAGAAGAGTGTTAGTTGATTATTTTTTTGTAGTGCTGGAGAGAAAAATCATAAGGTTCATACACAAACTTTTTGTCATACTACCTCAAACTCGATAAACAATAGAACTTTTGCATTTAGAAAATGCATTTACCTGTTCGTGATAGGGAAGTCAGTGTTTTGTTTTTGGGTTCTTTGGGGGGTGGGGGGGTTCTCCTTGCATGTTGCCGAATTTCAGGCTGGAGAGACACATGGTGCCTGGGACTGCCATTTACAGCAGCGGTCCCCAACCCCCGGGCCTCGGACCGGTACCGGTCCGTGAGTCGTTTGGTACCGGGCCGCGAGAGTTGAGGCTCAGGTGTGAAATGTGTGGTTTTCAGGGTTTTTTATCTTTTTTCAGCGTTTTTTGTTATCGTTTTTATCGTTAACTCGGTTTTCCTGGGTCTTTTCACGAGTGTTATGAATAAATCTTCTTTTTTTCGGTACCGGTACTAGTTTTATTTTGTTGTATTTATCCGCGACACCTTAAAGGCCGGTCTGTGAAAATATTGTCGGGCATAAACCGGTCCGTGAGGCAAAAAAGGTTGGGGACCGCTGATTTACGGCATTATACTTTACAACTGGAAGTGTTTCTATGTTTGTAGGACAGCTGATTTTGCGAACACAATACCTTAACAACCATGGAAAATACAGACATAAAACTAAGCAGGTATGTGCAGGAGATCGAACTCTACAGTCACGGTTGATGTCTCATGTATGTTTACTGAGTAGGAGATGATGTTTAGGAGCCTTTCGTTCCTTTGTTTGTCATGGTGAAAGACAAGGGTCTTAACGTACAATTTAAAGCACTTGCACTAATAAGTCAAATTGAATTGACCTGAACTGTGTGCAAGTGCAACTTTCATGGATCTCCAAAAGTTGATCCTGTTCATCTGGACGTAGAGTTTTCAGTGGGAGAAACGTTTCATCACTCATCCATGTGACTTCTTCGGTCTCAGCTGACTGCAGGTTTTCATGGATACATTGTGTCTTTTTTTGTTTGTTTAAACTAAATCCATTATGTTTTAGACTTTAGTCACAATCACAAAGTGTGCAAAGTTACGAATTACACCTGTAAGCTTGGCCCACTCAATCTGTCAGTTTTCAGTTAGCTTAAATGCCATTTTAAGACACTGAGTAGAATAAGATGCATTCATCACCTCTGTGCTTTTTGATTATGCTTTGATAATGTGTTCTTAATATTTTGGTGTGAGGTGTGTTAAAATTGATAAACTGATAAAACCAGTCTTGTGTTACATTTAGTTTCCTAGCTTAATTTCTATGTTTATGTTCATGTTGTACACAAAAATATAAATCTTTAGCACAAGAAGTCCCCAGAAAGCCACAGATTATGATCCAACTGTCTCTCAAGTAGCTACAACCGAAAAATACATTGTCATTGCAGCTGTAAGACATAGACATAACCATCCACTCTCAATCAAACTATACTACTATCAAGTGAAGGATTTCACTCATAGAGATAGTAGTAACTCATGCACACATCAAAATAAAGCAACTGCTCTGCAGCATAAGGGCTGCTGTCCATATTTAACAGCATTAACACAACGAGAAAATCAGACAAAATCCTGTGCAGATGGACAAGAACTGTCATAACCGTTTCTCAGCTCTTTTACAAGTCTTCTTGCCCCCCTTGTCATTATGGGCTCATGCCAAACAACTGCAAGGACATATGCAAATGACTGTAGCTAACAGGAGATAAGTCTTTGGCACCGCCAGTGGTTCTGACAGATGCTACAGACAGACACACACCATAGAACATTTTGTCTCGTAGAGGCAAAGCAGGCATCAGGGCTAAGATTTGGTGGCTTTTGACTGGCTAACGAGATTCTGGCATCTTGACTGCACAGTGATCAGGGTGAAACAGAGCAGTGTGAATTGTCATGGTTCAAATTTGCCATGTTGAAACAGACAGACATGCTGGCTGGCATTTCCAAAAACGATGGAGTCAGTGTTAATGGTATACTTAAGCCATGAATGGAGCTGTTACATTATCCAAAGAAAGATTTTTTATTCTCAGCAGATGCTGGGAGTAAAAGTGTAATAATTGAATGATTAGTTGAACATAAATACTGGCTTTGTGTTTTATATTAAACAGCCATTACACATAAAATCAGCACATTACAAGCTAATCTCAAATGGAATACTGCAATATAATAATTTTGTTACTGCTATTTTCACTACCCCTCCAATATTTATATTATGTTATGGCCATATTATGTACATTTGCTTCCATGTACTACAATTGAGCCTCTTCATATTTTTCAGTCTTTTTCTCTATTTCTGTCTGTGCGAATAAATTTATTTTGGCCTTCCTTTCCTTATCAGCATTATACCATTATGGTGTGACAAAATGCCTCAAATGCATAGTACCACACTTATTTGCATCTCATTTTTATGTCCATTCAGTAAATTGTGATGATTCAACATTTTCTTTTCATAATTGAATTTCATTGAATGAAAAAGGTGCACTGAGGCAGAGTGACTGTCTGTCCTGTGTTCATATATGTGGAAGAATAACTCTATAACTATTTATCCTATAAGTTGTTTTTTTTTCCTTTATTTTTTTTTTTTTTTTTGCTGGGTCTCACCTAGGAATGGGAATCAAGAACCGGTTCTTGTACACAACCGGTTCCCAACAGTCCAATTCCCTGGAGTCGTTAGCCTGCCTGCCTATCGATCCCACTTATCGATTCTTGCGCTCTCGCTACGATTAGCTGATTTCAGTTCATGTATCAGAGCAGGGAAAAAAGTGGCGCAGTTTACAGTGTGGATATGGACATTACTTTTATTTTTATTGCACAAAAAGCTGAGAGCATGGTGCTAAAGTAAAGACTGCTCCAGGACAGAAACAACTGCACCTATAGCATGCTAATGCTAAGTCAAGAGCCCAGAGTGATGTTAAAGTGAGTGCTGAGTAAATGTTGATCCCAGCCCAGCACCGTGATAAAGTGAGCCATCATTTGTAGTGAAATGAGCCGCTGCTGAACTTATACAGGTAACAAACTTAAGGCTGCAGCTCCATTTTTACCTGTTCATGTTTCTAAAGTAGAATCCTTGTGGTGATCACTTTAAAGTGTGTTTGTGCTGGTCTCATCATTGATTTGTGTTGTCAGCTTTGTGTTCACACCTAAATACTAAGAGAACGATCACGTGGTAATTATGAGACCATGTGTTTCAGATCATTTTACAGAGTAACATGAAAGTAAACAAGTAATTAGTGCTGTTAGCGTTAATCTCGTTAAAATGATGTTAACGCCATAACCGCATTAACGCGGCAAATCTCCATTAGCGAGTTAGCGTGGATCGCCCTATGCTTGGGGCTGCATGGCATCAATGCATTAGCGCGGTTAGTTCGTTAACGCGTTAGTGCCATGCAGCCCCACGCACGGGGTGATTGCTAACAGAGATTTGCTGCGTTAATGCGGTTATGGTGTTAACGTCATTTTAACAAGAATAACGCTGACAGCACTACAAGTAATATACCAAATGTCTTTCTCCTGGGTAAGTAAATTACTCCATTACTTTTAAGAAACGTGTTCTGTGCATTATGTCTAATAATTACTTTTTTGAGTAATGACACCAACAATGATCACAACAAAGAATCCACAAGCATTTGACCACACAGCATGTAATTAATTTGCATGAATGTAATATCTTTGATTTGCTGCTTAGAGATGGTGGTGACTCTCAAAGTGGAGCCAATGAGAATCGATAACGAATTGAATCGATAAGTGATATTTTTCCAATGTACTTTCTTAATATATGAGAAAACATGACTACATGTTTGCGTTTGATATAACTACAGGGTGGGCCATTTATATGGATACACCGTAATAAAATGGGAATGGTTGGTGATATTAAAGTCCTGTTTGTGGCACATTAGTATATGTGAGGGGGCAAACTCCTCAAGATGGGTGGTGACCATGGTGGCCATTTAGAAGTCGGCCATCTTGGATGTAACTTTTGTTTTTTCAATAGGAAGAGGGCCATGTGACACATCAAACTTATTGGTAATGTCACAAGAAAAACAATGGTGTGCTTGGTTTCAACGTAACTTTATTCTTTCATGAGTTATTTACAAGTTTCTCTTTGTTCACAGCCATTGACATGTTGAAGAGGTTAACACGTGAGGAGCGGATCGAAATTGTGTTGATATCTGGTGAACGCAGTAACCGGGTCATTGCAGCAGATTTCAATGCAAGACACCCTACGAGACCACCCATCTCCCATGCTACAGTTAGCAAACTGCTTGCTAAGTTTCGTGAAACTGGTTCAGTGTTGGATTTGCCAAAATGTGGACGCAAGAAAACTGTCACTAATGAAGAAACATCAGTGGCTGTCCTAGCTTCATTCAGCAAGAGCCCACAGCGTAGCACTCGCCGCATGTCACTGGAGAGTGGCATTAGTCGAACATCCCTTCGGCGGATATTAGCTACTCACAAATGGCACCCTTACAAACTCCAGCTACTGCAGCATCTCAACGAGGATGACCCAGATCGGCGCACAGAATTTGCAGAATGGGCAAAACAAAAATTGGAACAGGACCCTTAGTTCACGCAGAAGATTTTGTTCAGTGATGAGGCAAACTTTTATGTTAATGGTGAAGTTAACAAACAAAACCACCGCTATTGGTCTGACACTAACCCACCACGCACACCATTGTTTTTCTTGTGACATTACCAATAAGTTTGATGTGTCACATGGCCCTCTTCCTATTGAAAAAACAAAAGTTGTATCCAAGATGGCCGACTTCTAAATGGCCACCGTGGTCACCACCCATCTTGAGGAGTTTGCCCCCTCACATATACTAATGTGCCACAAACAGGACTTTAATATCACCAACCATTCCCATGTTATTACGGTGTATCCATATAAATGGCCCACCCTGTACATTAGAATGCACTGTTGAACAACTTTAATAACGCCGAGTGAATCCTTACTTTGCTGAGATGCATGCTTTGATTTCTGACGACGTATTTGATCCTTCTGGGAATGGATGATACTAATCTTTCACAAGTATGTCACAGAGATGAAATTTTTAGCCACTTTTTGCTGGAGAGGTTAAGCTGCTCTGCATTGCATTTTAACATACTTTTACAGATATTCAAACAGATTTAAGGCAGCTGACATATTACCCCAGGTCAAAACATCATGCATTTTTTTCATTCCTCATTTATTCATTTTTGGACAATTTCATTGTTCAGAAATCAGTTTCATTCAGTAAAAAGTTCTTCTCTTCTTGAGAGCAGTAGTCATCTTTTCATTAGCCTTAATTGGAAGTAACATATAATGTCACTTTCAGTATGTACAAAGTGTACTTCTGTAATTTAAATTTAATCCATTTAACCTGTTTGGTTTTACATAGGATGACAATTTTTTCTATGCACTATCTGAACACCTACTGCTCCGATTTCCACTGGGACCACTGTTGCCTTCACCCTCCACATCTTCTCAAGCTCTTCTCTGAGCCCTTGGTATTTCTCAAGTTTCTCGTGTTCCTTCTTCCTGATGTTGCTGTCGTTCAGTATCGCTACTTCTATCAACACTGCCGTCTTCCTCTGCTTGTCTACTACTATGTCTGGTTGGTTAGCCATCACCATTTTGTCTGTCTGTATCTGGAAGTCCAACAGGATCTTAACTCCACCACCCTTGGGGGCATCTCCCATTTTGGCCTCATGACTTCCAGGCCAAACTCGACACAGATGTTTCTGTATACTATACCGGCCACTTGGTTGTGGCGTTCCATGTATGCTCTGCCTTCTAGCATCTGCAGGTACTTGGTGGTTACAGCTTTCCTAGCAGAATCTTCGTGGTTCCCATTTGCGTGTGGGATTCCCACTTACAGTTTGATGTCCTCAAAGTCTGCAATGTTGCCTTCTAGTAGTTCGATCTCCTCAGTTCGGAATTTTATATATATATAAAATTCTAAAAATATATGGTTTACACACTTTTTGTCACAAACTGTAATAAGCTGGTCAGTTTTGGTTGTTTCAGATCTGTACTTAAGGTTTAAAGTATGTATCACTGTCAGATTGTATAAACCAGTTCTTTATGAATTATACTCAACACTGAAAATGCATTTCTTTGACAATGTTACACCATGGCGGCAAAAGTGACAGACAGAGCACTCTGTCTAAGAACCATGTGCCTGTGCCTTGGGAATGCAAATGTGCTAAACACAGTGAAAACCAATCTCGTTTTTCATGATTCATTCCTGGGATTTTCTTCAGTCTCCACATGACATTAAGTAGCAGGATCGGACCATATTTAGATTTGCAGTCTATCATACCCCTCCCCATCTTAGCCTTTCTTGGAGTCCACTCAGATTTTCCCAAAGGGGCCTCCCCCTCATAACAAAGACATTTAAATTAGTTTACATAAATCCAGATTCTGACAACATATAGTTAAAATCTGTCAGACAACTCAATTCAACTCATGTAATGTAACGAATAGTAAATTCCAAGAGGCTTAGCTCAAGCTGAAATGTAGTGGGTCTGACTTCCCTACATTCAAAAGGAAAAGTGGTAATGTTGTAAGAAACAAATAAGATTTGTCATCGGAATTTCATTCTGAAACTCGACCTAGATTAATAGCAGAAACTGATAATTGAATATTGATGAGCTGTTTAGGTATAATTGTTTTTCATCATTGTAAAATTAAAGCATTATTGATGTAATGTGGTTGTGTGTTTGATTTTTATTGAGGACTTTATGAGTTTGATGTATGACATTAACATCCCTCGTGTAAAAACACAATTTCCTTTATGTATTTTTCCCCAGGAATGCTGGAACTAAGGTGCAGGATGCATAACACCTGTGTGTGTGTGTGTGTGGGGGGGGGGGGGGGGGGGCGCAATGGGAGGAGGTTTTTATTAAAAAAAATATGATAATATTTGGTCTGGCATTTGTGTCTAATTAAAAATATTGTGGTATAGATATGGATGATCTTACATAGCCTCTACCCTTCTTGACCTGTCTGTCCCCTGTGTAAAGGGCTATGTACATCTTTAACAATGTAAACAAACATCTAAGCCAAAGGATTTCACATTCAGCTCGGCTACATCCAATATGCTCTAGCCTATAGAGCTGTGTGCAAACCTATTATATGTAAAATAGTGCATTAATAAACAGCAAATTCTAACATAGTGGCAGAATATGTGCAGTGTGACAAATGCATATAAAACTCAAAAATACGAGGAAGATGAGATGTGAAAGTATCCCATGTAGATTGCATCTATCATGAAAATCTGAACTTTAAAATGTTATATTATTGTTATTATTGTCCCTCTTTGTGTGTTCTGAGTATTTTCCACTCAAACTAAAAGTGGTCATTCATTTAAATAGATTAATGCTTAATACTGTTTGCTAATTTTTGCCTACTGATTTGTACTTTGAACATATTAAATGAAATCAGTTGCAGGAAGCCTGAAGTGTCACACAACTTTGCCTAAAATCAATATTAATTTCACCCAGTTTCATTTAATACATTTACAGCAAATATTCTACCTTCCAAGTGTGTTTGAGATTATTACATGAGAACATTTATAATAACCTTGTTTTCTAGCATTTGAGGTCAGTGTGTTTTTCTCAGCTTGGCTTGGGTGCTTGAAATTCAATGGAATTTCAACTGTAGAAAAAAAAAGAGCAAGGCTTAACTGCAGTGTCTACACTACTGCCAGCAGGAGGAAAAACATTTTCATAAACACTTTTTCTTTTTGAGATTTAAGGGAATATCATGCAGCAGCATCTTGGGGCTGAAAACAAATGAGATGGGGGACTTTTTGATTCCCTCCAAAAGTGAATGTTTCTGTTTTATATATAATTCTTAAAAGCTGTATAATAATTAAAATATATAAAACTAATACAATTACTGTAAGTTTTCTTTCTTTATCGTGTGGCTTTTTCTGCCAGTTGTGCCATGTACTCCCACACATTAAAAGCTGATTCTTGTAAGAAGTGATATTTTTTTTCATTCATTTCATTTACCAGTTTCTTTGTAAAGTAAGTGGAAAGCACCCGTGTGCTTTATTTTCTGGTGCAGACAATACCTGCTGCTAACAAAGCAAGAGAATCTTGTGTTTGCATGTTGGCTATATCACTAAGAAAGTGTGGGCATGCTTTTCTCCTATATTTAGCGGAGTACTGGTGATCAGTGTCAAAGAACCAAAATAGCTGTGGACAGTGAGTGGAGGTTGCACCATATCTCTTGGTTAAGTATGATAGAAGTAGTGAAGTGAAGTATAATGGTAGTCCCAGTAAAACTGACACTGATAACAGAGTAGTTAGCAAATGAGTGCAATTGTATGATTTTTCTTAAGGAATTCTTACTGACAAATCTGGATTAGTAACTGAGAACTGTAAAGAATTTGACATAAAGAACACAGTCTTAAACCATAAAATACAATTTTAACTAGCATTTTTGTAAACAAACAAACTACTAAGTATAATGAAATACATGGAATCTTTTTTCAGTAGAATATCAGTATCTTTATCACCTGGTAATTGCACACAGTGAAGTAAACTGGGTGGAATAATTGGAATAGGTAATATGACCTTTTCTAATTTGCCTTACTACCGACTGATGGCTAGTAGTGCTTCACTAATTAGAATTAAAGAGTAATCTGATGAAGCACAACTGACTCAATCAAAACAAAGTTTGAAGTCAATACTATAATTTTATCAGAAACGCACTGGATGTAATAAATGAGGCCATTAATTCCAAATACAGTATGATGAATGCTGCTTGGATCGGTGACTTCGGGAGAAATAGCTTTTTCTAGCAAAACCACTAAAGAAGAGAACTAAATCTCTTTGACATTTAAAAGGACAGATTCTATTCTGTAACTGGGTCTATCACCTCATTGCCTGTGGCATCCTGATAAAAATCACTTAAGTCATTGATTAAAATGCAAGCAGGTTAATGCTAGAGGTGACTTTTCCCGCTTAGCATAATTTGCTTATTACACAGGCAAATAAACAAACCATTGATCACAGTGGTCTTTTACAAAGAAAGTAGATTAGAAGGAAGAAACCAGGATTAGGTACATGTGTGCATTCTCAAAACAGTCACAGTCTACTCTCTGGGAATCATTGCTAACCATATTACACATATACAAACTAATGACTGTTCGCATGCTTATGAGTCTAACAAAGTAATAATTGTGTAATTAGAAATAACTGGGAGAAATATGAAAAATGCAACCTTTCTAGAGGCATGGTATTCAGTAATTAAAAAGAAAACGATCTACAGATCACGGTGGAATTTGGTTTTTCATTAAAGCGCCTAAAAATAATTTCCTGTAACTCAATATCAATCTTTTGTTTTAGCATTATTGTCAAAGAATCAGCACTATCACTCTCACTGCCCACCTTAAAAGCTGAGCACCTGCTGACTAAAGCGATAATAACAACAACAACAATCTTTATTTAAAAAACTGCCAAAAACACTGTCAGGAACGCTTGCAACACATTTAACACGCTGTCACGGTTTGTTCAAAAAAAACTAAATGCCAGGGTCCAGTGGAAAACAGTTCAAAGATTTTAATGAATACAATTAAGTAAACAACAGGTGACTATTTGCAGTTATTCAAAGAAGGAGATTTATTTAGAAGCAAAGGATCTCAATTCTCTATTTCTTCACAGGATGAAGTTGAGTTACTAGAAGGTTGACAAGCAGGTAAAGGTTTCTTGTTTTCACGGGTTACGGGGTTCAGGTAAGTTGATGCAGTCTTCACAGGTTTATTAACAGGTTTTCACAGTCTTTTTTTGGCAAGGAAGTAGGAGATTAACTGACTTCACAGATTTGAACTTTGATAAGTATTTCTATGTTAGAAACAGTATGACAGCTATGTTTCCCCAGAAGCCAGGCAGGCAGGCACGCCACAGTAGAATCAGACAGTGTGGCTTAGCAATTCAGCAAGGAATGGGCAGGATAACTGGGGCTATATACTGTTAGTGATTATAGATGAACATCAGGTGTGTCAGTGGAATGTAGGGCAGCCACCCCTACAGGCAGAAGAAAAACAAAGCGAATGCAGGTCAGCACCTGAGAGGACGAGGAAGACCATGACACGTATAGCCACATCGTCAGTAAGCTAATCTAAAAGAGACACTACTCCATAGTTCAGTGTTCCTTGTTCTTTCATCACTGTTGCTGTATATGTTTTGTCACTTTGACTAGGAAATAAAAACAAAAGCAAACACTGAATTGTGTGACGAACGAGTTCTAAGTCATCTTTAACAGTAACAGGTTTGTCAAAGCATAACAACATGATTATCCTACTAAACCCCTGCAATCACTTGTTGAAATAATTATGTCAAGCGACTGTTAAAAGGAAAAGACAATACATCAGACTTTTAAAATGTGCTTACATCGTGCTTATCAGAGGGTTGCCAATAAAAGTTAAATATCTGGAACAGAGATTTAGAAACCAAAATCTCCACAGAGGGTTGGAAATCAGAGAGACAGCGGGGGAGAGACTGAATATATTGTAATATCGTCTATTGTGCAGAAGAATGATTTCCCCTTTTTTTTATTTGATTGTCCAGCCCTGAATTAGAATAGATTTCTATTTATCTTTTTTCTTTCTTTCTTTGTTTTGCCATTACTGTTTCAAATAAATTGTAAAAATCAATGAGTTGTATGAAAAGTTAAAGATTTTCATATAAAAATTGGACACAGACTCTATTGTTCCACCTCCAAATCCATTTTGGCACTAGTTTAGTATAAACCAAGATGCCATTCTTCAAAACTCTAGACACAAAACTACAAACTGATGGAAAAAATTTACATAATTTTTAAATGTACACAGAGACAGACCAGTAGTAAAGCAAACCGAGAAAAATGAGATACTCACAGAAATATCTGGGGCCACCATCTAAGTACCAAGACAATGTGGGACCAATATCACCATGTATGTTGCTTTATCAGAAGGTTGTGTGGCTAAACACAGAGCTTGTAGTATTCCTTCATGAGTTAACTCTGGTCTCTAGAACTGTTGCCATGACCTGTGTTATTGTGGGGGACACAGTCAGGTCTCACCATGCTCGACTGTTGGACAATAGTGCACAGTTAACCACCCACTAGCCCCCTGAGTCTACTCTCCTCTACCCAACGATATTGAGAAATTTTTCTCCACATGGAGGTGGAAAATGTTGTGGTAGGTGTCTGCTTCAACAAAGGACCCTTAACTAGCTCATAGATGAGGACTTCAGCAACATCACAGCACTCCAGTGTCAGGCCGGGATTCATAGAAAGAACTTTGCCTCAAAAGTGTTGCAATTTGTGTACAATATGATCCACAAGCGTAAGCTAAGATTTACAAATGTGCACAGAGATTTGTGTGTAACTTTTGAGGACTCACAAGCATGTGCTTCAATCCACACACAAATATGAAGCAATCTGATCACACGTGAAACTATTTAACAAATGTGTACCTCCGAACCTGAATATATACTGATTAGTTACGCACAATTTATTAAGTTCAGCTCACAAATCTGATTATTCTACCATTTGAAAACCTTTCTGTGGGTACAAATGTCTAAAACTACACTTAACATCTCGCTCGCTCGCTCGCAAAACCTTAAATACCTGTAAACGAATCACATGATACGCACAGATCACACTGCATCCCCACTTGGGGTCTTGAGCCAAATTTCAGGCTGTCAGCTTCACTCAAATCCAAAAATGTAGGCTGCTTTCAATTACTCTGTAAAACCTCCACTGTATACATGCGTTTTTGTTGGGTCCCCTCCCCCAAATAAAGTGGACATTTCTTTTTCTAAATAAACGGATTAAGCCGTAACCCCTTCAAACAGAAAATACAGATTTACCAATTAAAGACAATTCAAATTGGCCCATAAAGGTCTGTATATGGTTTAAATAATCATCTGTCAGTGCTCAGCTGGAGATGGGGGGATACCATGGTTCATCACTATGAATCATCCTTTGCAGTTAGTACTGTATGTGCTAACTAATCTCAGTTAGCCTACACTAATCTCTTTTGAACATAGATATGCTCCAGATAAGTGGAAGAGCACTTTAATGTTAATCTTAACATTGTCAAATGAAAGCAGACTAACGATGCTAGTGTGATAAATAATCCTGAACATTTTAGGATGTGGTAGACCACTATGTAGTGTCTGTAATTGGTAAATCTAAGTTTTCTAGTTAAGGGGTTATGAGCTGTTCTGTTTATTTAGAAAAAAAAAACTAGGGTATACACCGGAAACTCAGATGTCCCAGTTTTACACTGGGACATGAATGCAGCTGGCAGCATTAAATTTGTCTCAAAACCTCACGTGTACATGCGACATGATCTGTGGATTGAAGCACAGGCTTCTGGCTCCTCAAAAGTTACACATTTGTAAACCTTAGTTTACGCTTGTAGATCATATCGAACACATCTGCAGCACTTTTGAGGCAAATGTCTCTCCTTATGAATTCATCACACCTATAGGTTCTTTCCAAGATGTCTGGAAAATGAGAACTTTCATTTTAATGTGGAGAGCTGGTGACCGAATCCACATGACATAGTTGACAAGTTTTTTTTCCTTTTCTTGCTGTGCTCTGTGCTGTATTTTGGGAAAAAGAAAATGAAAGGAAAACTGAAAAAAATGTAGTTCCAGATCCAGCAAGCTCTATTCTCCTATTCTGAAGCACTAACCAGTTGAAAAGTGATGCCCCACGCGTGTCACGCAGTTGGGTCCTGACCAAGCATTAGTATGATATGAGATGGGAGTGAGAATGTGTTACATTAAGGAGACAGGCACAGACATGTGTCAGGCCAAGTCTGCTGAACTGTAGATGTCTCATTTTTCTTTGGCATTGATGGTCTGAATGCCTCTTTTCAGTTTTACAAATCAGACTGCAGTCATTACTAAAGCAGAAGGACATGACACCTGCTTGGATTTTCATCACTGAACTTGTGCCCTGAATTCTATTAGTTCAAAAGGCCTTTCAGTGCTGGTGTGAAAGACTCTGGCAATGACTACATTTGTAATAGTATTAGGAAAAATATGAATTAAGAGTAATATGAAAAGGCCAACGCATGAACTTGACAAATGACATATCTCTGGGGTAAAATGTCTTTAGAAAACACAGAGAATACAAGGAAGTCCAAGATAACATCACAGTCCAAAATTGCATTACTTAAAAATTCTGAATAGTACTGATAGCATTGATTCAGTTAATTCATAATAAAGGAGCCCCTTCCAAATGCATAGTGTATAAATTAACATACTTTCAGATGTTTTGATGAGCTTTAAGCCATTATTACCCAAATTTAAACAAAAAAAAGCTCAAAACAGCTCACTTTACATATAATGAATATAGAGTTAAAATTTGCCTTTTACAATTACATTACAAAAAGTTAAACTTTTAATTATGGGGCCATCGTGGCTCAAAAGTTGGCAGTTCGTCTTCTGATCGGAAGGTTGCCGGTTCGAGCCCCGGCTCGGACAGTCTAGGTCGTTGTGTCCTTGGGCAAGACACTTCACCCGTTGCCTACTGGTGGTGGTCAGAAGGCCCGGTGGCGCCAGTGTCCGGCAGCCTCGCCTCTGTCAGTGCGCCCCAGGGCAGCTGTGGCTACAATGTAGCTTGCCATCACCAGTGTGTGACTGGGTGGATGACTGAATGTGTAAAGCGCTTTGGGGTCCTTAGGGACTAGTAAAGCGCTATACAAATACAGGCCATTTACCATTATTTTCTACATACACACTGTGGATGAGCATGGAGTACTGCATATGCACCAAGAGAGCAACACATATTGCTAGGGATCAGTCTCACTTCTAGTTGTATGTGTTCTGCTGCTACATTCACAAACAGCACCAAAACTAACATTACTAACATCAGTAACATAACTGCTGAAGCGTTTTTGTGTCATTTCTGGTTGTTGGCCAGTTTCTGTAACCTGGCAAACATGGTGTGACTAGTTTGAAGATATAAGCGTGTCATCTTTATGACTATTTCAATTATGTATCAGTACAGGGGCTCAGAGATTCCCAGATTATACAGTGGGAGAAGCAGAAGCAGCTTGAAAAGATGAGACTTTCTGGAAGAAGAAAAAAAACTTCTTGAAAAAAAGAAACTCTGGCAACTTTGCTTCTTCTTTTGATTTCTTCTACTCCTATGCCTGTGCTGATTTTTTTGTGGCAACTAGGTGCCAGTTTCAATGGTGGGCTCACAGTTGGTTCACGACAAAAACAAATGTGGAAACCATGAATTAGGCTTCAACGAAACAAGCTACTCATCTTTTTTTTTTTGTAAAACTGTGATGGCAAGCCACACATGGTAAGATCCACACCTCGCCAATAGTTTGCTTCACTTTAGTTTACTTTACAGTCACTACAGGGAGTGCAGAATTATTAGGCAAATGAGTATTTTGTCCACATCATCCTCTTCATGCATGTTGTCTTACTCCAAGCTGTATAGGCTCGAAAGCCTACTACCAATTAAGCATATTAGGTGATGTGCATCTCTGTAATGAGAAGGGGTGTGGTCTAATGACATCAACACCCTATATCAGGTGTGCATAATTATTAGGCAACTTCCTTTCCTTTGGCAAAATGGGTCAAAAGAAGGACTTGACAGACTCAGAAAAGTCAAAAATAGTGAGATCTCTTGCAGAGGGATGCAGCAGTCTTAAAATTGCAAAGCTTCTGAAGCGTGATCATCGAACAATCAAGCGTTTCATTCAAAATAATCAACAGGGTCGCAAGAAGCGTGTGGAAAAACCAAGGCGCAAAATAACTGCCCATGAACTGAGAAAAGTCAAGCGTGCAGCTGCCAAGATGCCACTTGCCACCAGTTTGGCCATATTTCAGAGCTGCAACATCACTGGAGTGCCCAAAAGCACAAGGTGTGCAATACTCAGAGACATGGCCAAGGTAAGAAAGGCTGAAAGACGACCACCACTGAACAAGACACACAAGCTGAAACGTCAAGACTGGGCCAAGAAATATCTCAAGACTGATTTTTCTAAGGTTTTATGGACTGATGAAATGAGAGTGAGTCTTGATGGGCCAGATGGATGGGCCCGTGGCTGGATTGGTAAAGGGCAGAGAGCTCCAGTCCGACTCAGACGCCAGCAAGGTGGAGGTGGAGTACTGGTTTGGGCTGGTATCATCAAAGATGAGCTTGTGGGGCCTTTTCGGGTTGAGGATGGAGTCAAGCTCAACTCCCAGTCCTACTGCCAGTTTCTGGAAGACACCTTCTTCAAGCAGTGGTACAGGAAGAAGTCTGCATCCTTCAAGAAAAACATGATTTTCATGCAGGACAATGCTCCATCACACGCGTCCAAGTACTCCACAGCGTGGCTGGCAAGAAAGGGTATAAAAGAAGAAAAACTAATGACATGGCCTCCTTGTTCACCTGATCTGAACCCCATTGAGAACCTGTGGTCCATCATCAAATGTGAGATTTACAAGGAGGGAAAACAGTACACCTCTCTGAACAGTGTCTGGGAGGCTGTGGTTGCTGCTGCACGCAATGTTGATGGTGAACAGATCAAAACACTGACAGAATCCATGGATGGCAGGCTTTTGAGTGTCCTTGCAAAGAAAGGTGGCTATATTGGTCGCTGATTTGTTTTTGTTTTGTTTTTGAATGTCAGAAATGTATATTTGTGAATGTGGAGATGTTATATTGGTTTCACTGGTAAAAATAAATAATTGAAATGGGTATATATTTGTTTTTTGTTAAGTTGCCTAATAATTATGCACAGTAATAGTCACCTGCACACACAGATATCCCCCTAAAATAGCTAAAACTAAAAACAAACTAAAAACTACTTCCAAAAACATTCAGCTTTGATATTAATGAGTTTTTTGGGTTCATTGAGAACATGGTTGTTGTTCAATAATAAAATTATTCCTCAAAAATACAACTTGCCTAATAATTCTGCACTCCCTGTACTGTACATATATTTTACTTTTTGTCCAATATATTGATTTATTTTTTTTCCGTCACACCTTACAATGTCTATATGGAGTACACACATATCAACACTGCATGGTCAAAGTTCTGTTTTATGTTATATTAATACAGGGGTGTCAAACTCCAGACCTCAAGGGCCAGTGTCCTGCACTTTTTCGATATCACCCTGGGTCAATACACCTGAATCAAATGATTAGTTCATTTCCAGGCCTCTGGAGAACATGTTGAGGAGGTAATTGAGACATTTAAATGAGCTGTGTTGGATCAAAGACTCATCTAAAACACTGGCCCTTGAGACCTGGAGTTGGACACCCCTTTCTTTGTTTGAGTTACCTGGGGGTTTGGCTTCTCCATCCTGGTTGGCAAGAGGTGTGGCAAAGGGCTGGGGGATCTGAAGTAGTGCTGACAGCCTCATTGGACTGAACCACATGGAGTTTGTTTAACTGTATTGTATTGTATTGTGTTGGTTGGTTATATGGCAGCCCTTTTGTTTCCCCCTTGTGTGTCGTATGGTTTAGCTAAGCCAGTATTTAACTTCCCTCATGTGTCATTTCAGCAGGTCAGTTTGGCTTACATTTGTTTGAGGTTTTGTTAGTTGTTATGTTGAGCTTAGTTTATTGAGTTGAGCTCTTTTATTGGTCTGCCTGTTTAAATTTTTGGCTTTGGTATTTATCTTTCATATTTTGGGTCGATAAAACTCCATATTTTTGAGTTAAACACCTGTGTCCTCTATCCCTTACTGCTTGGTCCTTGAGAACAACCAAGGAAGAAAAGGGCACAGAAAATGCAGGTACCGTTTTTGGTTTTTAAAGGCTATAGTCCGCATTCAAAGTAATCTTTTGGCCAATCTTTCAAATGACTGTGTTCAGATGGAAACCTGCTTTGACCTCTGAGGTGAGACCTTAAATTTGCACTCAAACAAGATAAGACAACGCAAATAAATGAACATTTAAATAATAGCTATCTGTATAAGGTGTCCAATGCTAAGTTTAAATTGGAGAATTACAAGTCTTTGGTCTTAGTACCAGTGGTCAAAGTAGCTCTACATAGTTCACAACAAATCTGTGTTTCAATGGGTTCAGACATAAAAGACACCAGCAGTAAAGCTATTTCCATCTTTTTTTTTCCTTTTTGGTAAATATTAATGTAAAATTGGCATTACTATGATATTACTGTGTTTTCAAAATATAGCCTAACCTAACCTTTTTTTTTCTGGGAAGCGGCAGACACATTTATCAGCCTGCCTGTCTTTAATTCTGGTGGGAGGTGGGACTGTTCCCATAATGTAGAATACATTAATAGCAGTGACTATTTTTGAAGCATTTTTCACTGAGTGATTGATGTCGAGGAGTGCTGACTGAAATGTTGACTACAGTTATAGCATTTTTTTACAGATAGTGATGGGATGGAGAAAGATAATGTATTAGCTTTTCTTTGTTTAGTTGTACAGGATAGGGGACGTATTTACAGCATGTATCACTGCATTTTTTGTCGTGTTAGGGTATATTAAAATAGTGCAACAAATACAAACAAACACTCTAAGCCAATAAAAAAATTTGATCAGTATGGAAAAGTAAGTAAAGCTGCATCAAACAAAACATTTTCTCACATAATGTCCACAAAGAGTTCAAGTTCAAGTTCAAGTTGGCTTTTATTGTCACTTCAGCTATATACAGTTGTACACAGTGAGGCGAAACAGCGTTCCTCCAGGGCCAAGGTGCTACATGCAACATAAATTTACAACATAAATTAACAGAAAATTACTAAACTAGCTAGCTCGAGACAGGGCAGACTGACCTAGCATAAATTACAACATAAATTAACAAAAACTAACTATCTAACTAAAACTAACTATTCTAACTAGGTAAGTAGTGCAAAGATGTTTTTAGAAACCGTAAACATACTTGGTATGTAGGTAGTGCAGGAACAGTAAACATAAAAATTATTGTGCAAAAAAGAGCATTTTCAGATTGATGTGTAAGTCCAGTCTCAATGCTTTGAGGTAGTTGAGTTGAGCTGAGTGATAGTGTGTGTGTGTGTGTGTGTGTGTGTGTATATCAGTCCAGTTCCTTTTTGTTGAGGAGACGGATGACTTGTGGGAAGAAGCTGTTGCACAGTCTGGATGTGTGTGCCCTAATGCTTTGGTACCTTTTTCCAGATGGCAGGAGTGTGAAGAGTGTGTGAGAGGGGTGTGTCCGATCAGCCACAATGCTGGTGGCTTTGCGGATGCAGCGTGTGGTGTAGATGTCCTTAATAGAGGGGAGAGAGACTCCGATGATCTTCTCTGAGGATACACAATTCAATACTTTACCTAAAATAAATTATTATTATTATAAATATGAGGAGCCAAATTTATGTTTAGTATTTTTCTTAATACCTGGTCTTTGTTTGTGATGTTTTCATCAGTTGTACTGATAGTATACTGTTGTTTATATCACACTGTGACATATCTACTTCAGGTAATTTAAGCAAAATGTGTTGCGGTGATTGTGATAGCTTCAGATAATCTTTAGATAATATTCTTTTCCATCATACTCTTACAGCATCATCATTAACATGCAAGCGCCATCATTCTGTTGTTAAAATTGCCCCACTAATGAGCCTCTTTACTTCACTGCTTAAAGGAATGAAAGACCCCACCAGCCTGATCAGTGTTCCTCTCACATTTAAAAAACACCACACACCACAAAACACCCACCATACACACACGCAGCTGTTTTCAATTGTTGGCTAGGTCATCATATTGACAATTCCCTAGCCCCTTGCTCTAACCCTAACAATCAGAAATTAATGACTAACCCTTACCCTACACCTAACCAGTACCTAATTGTAACCCTAAAACCACATTTTGAGGCTCAAAAGTGCTTTGAATGTCAGAAGGACCAGCATTTGGTCCTCACAAGTGACTGTTGTTCCCCCAAGTATAGTTACACGCCAATTTTTAGTCCTCACAAAGATCATTAAAAAAGTACAGATACACACACGCACACATTTCGGTTTTTATGTTTTAGTTTTTCTGTGAAGCACTTTCTGATTTTTGTCTTGAAAGGTGCTATACAAATAAAATTTTACTTACTTACACACACACTGATAAATAACTTGACTTTGTTTAAGAGACAGAAAGAAACACCACTATTAATAATCCCTTTAACTTTGAAATCTTCATAAAGGAGAATACCTACCTATAACAGACCAATCTCATGTGTAGCGAACTGTGCGTCAGGTCATCTGTTGTCTCATCTTCTCAGTTTGGAACTTGAAACTTACTGCATCAATGATAAAAGCGTGTCTTGCTTCAAACTACATTCTAAAACAGAAAGAACATACAGTAACAATAAATCATCATCCAAATCAAAGTCATACCTTGTTCTTAGCACATCATAATTGTTAGCTGAAAATATATGAAAAATCTATAAACCTTTCTTTTACTATTTTGTAATATTTTTGTAATTGTGGCGTGTTAAGCTATTTTTAAATGAGCTTTGTGTCACAGCACTGTGATATAGAAGGACAGCTTCATGACATTTGCCTTTTCCCCAACACCGTAGCATGATAAATACAGACTAAACCATCACTGCTTCTGCTGCAGGACCCTAATTTACAGTTAACTGTGTAACAGTGCCTGGGTAACTTGTGGATAGTAGAACAGAGTATAACCTGTTAGAATTTCCTAACAATTTGTTCTCTTGTGCTGAAATTAACAAATAATATTCTTTCACTGGTGACCGAGGCCAAACCGACTAGCCTCTCGTTCCAACTTTTACTCACTAATGAGTAAAGGCTTTGCATAGTTGGTAATTTACTCCACATTTATTTGGTTTAACTGCTTCTAATGTGCATCAAATTATGTTTAACAAAGTACTACTATATGCAGATGGAGATTTTATATTAGGTTTTCAGGCACAATCATCCAAATGCAGGTGATGTTTGTGTAAAGTTATGGTTAACAGAAGGCTTTTCAGGGAGTTTTTAGGACAACCTGACAATAACGAATTACAACAGTCCCGCTTAGAACTAATGACTGCATTAAAAGACGTTAAGAGATTTTGGTCCATCAAGCACACGGTAATCTGCTCTTACAGCTACGATTGGGGGGAAAAAATATGTGTGCTACATTTTAAATTTAAAAGTAGTAAAGAACCATTTAGCAAAATATTTTCTGCTCTTAGGTGGATCTAGGTGGACTTCTTATGTATAGTTTAAATTGTTCACTGTAATTAGCCTTTGTGATTATCCACAAACACCACCTGCAGGTTGCAGGAACGTGCAGCAAATACCATGTAACACTGAGTGATGTCTGGTTATGACATCCACTCACGTCTTATCAGCTAAACCTTGACCATGTTACAGCACAAAATGTCCCTGGGACTGCAGAGCAGTGTGTCAAATCACAGAATTATCTGCCAACTCCATATAAGTCTTATGTCTGCTGCAATTGCTGCCAGGTCTTAGAAGTTGCTGTGAAATAATGAAGCAAACAAAGTTCTGATGAATTAAAAAAAAAAACCTTTGGAGTCCTCCTAAGAGGACTTTTATATTTTCCCTCCAGTGCCAACACAGCGAGTAGTTGTAAATTGAGTGTGTGAATATAAACACTGGCTGCTGGCTGTCTATCTGAAGACACCCACATATGAACTGAAATTACATGCTTCAGTAGTCATTGTATTATCACTCTGTATAGAATCAAATGTGTTTTTATTCTATTTTATTTTATTTTTGTATTGCAACATGTAGCCATGACCCTAATGTCGAAAAGGGAACTATTATGCAGTGGTGAATGTCCAAGGGCTGTTATAACAAGTGTACTTTTTGAGAGACTAGTTCAGGTTTCAGAACACAGTAAACACTCTGTTTCTGATCAGGGGTTTTTTCTGCACTTGCTCTGTACCGGGTTTATCAGAAAAGATATTCTAACATGGTCATCTCATCCAGAAAGCTCTGGCTGTGTGCAGAGTCCCATTTGGTGTTCAAATTATTTCTTTACAAAAGGGAGCCAATTAGAAGAAAGTTGTTTTACAGGGAGGGTGGCCTTAGAGAGAAATGAGCTAAAATGTCTTATATCAAAACAGTGAATGTACTGAAGGTCTGCATCAAAGCCCAGTAAAAATGAATGAAGTTTTGAATTACGCAGTGGTACTCATGCCGAGCCCGAGAATAAAAATATGGAGTTAGAAACGCATCATTTACTTACAAGCTGAACTTTGTGCTATATCATATGCAGTAGAGTCCATCAATAGTGCAGCCAAGAAGTCATGTAGTAATAAGACACTCACTGTGAATAGTTTGTCCACAGACTGAACACCTAAACGATACATTACATGCAGTGTTAAGCAATTTTTCAGTGTATGTCAGATATTACATGCAATGCAAAAATCCCTTGTTCATAGATGCTGTTCTAGGAAAAAAAAAAGCTGACATATAACAGTGCTGAGTTTGACTTAATACACAAGTATTATAACTGAAGTTGTTGCTTTTCATTGTTTGTTTGTTTTATGCAGGAGACACTCACAAGCATATCTGTCAAGTGAACTGACAAAACAGATTTCTGCATCTTTGACAGGATGAAACAAAAATGTCACCGCAAATGGACTCACTGTAGATGTGGAACACACAACATCTTAGACGAAGGACGTGCGAGTGCTGTACTTCACCAATTTTTGCTTTGGGCAAGGACATAGCTCAGGTAGTTGTGTGACATTGTTGTTTGTCGCTCACCTCAGCACAGCCAGCGGTCATGTGAATTTTCCCCAGGCTAGACCAAAGGGCTTAAAGTTAATTTAACCTTACATTTAACTTTGTACGCCGTCTTTTGTATTTCAAGGCAACTTTTATGCTTATAGTCAAAAGACAACAGTATTGCAAGGTAAAATATTTAAATAAACATGCATGCATTTATTAGTATTTAAGGGATCCATGACATGCTAATTAGGTTTTCACATTTGCTTTAGAGTGATATATTGTCGTTTTGTAGATGAAGTAGTTGATATGAAAGTAGTTGAAATCTCTCCCACTGAAAACTCTATTTGTGAACTGCACTAGCATTTTTTTTCTAGTATCTTATGGAGATAAATATGTCTCACAAAGGTTGCAAATGCATACAGTGTGATCCACATGCATAAACTAAGCGTTGGATCATACTGTACACAAACTGTACATACAAATGTGTACAATGATTTGTGTATAACTTTGGACACTTTTTAACGCTTGTGGAACATATCATAAACATTTGCAACCCTCTGGAAACATATTTCTCTCCATATTTTCTCTGGAGCATGTAACATATTTATACAATCCTTGCTTAGTGGTAAGTTTGTCATTTTATTAAAGGAAGAATTAAAATCTTGTCTTGACATCTACCATTTCTATTTAATCACTACAACTACTTGTCAAAATCTACTAGTGGCTTCTGGGATGTTTTCTGTAATGGCTACGTATTTTGTGTTAAATGACAAACAAGATTAGGATAAAGGTCGGAAATAAGATGTTGTCGGCTGATATTGAAAATGAATATGATGGAACTGATGGAAATTGACATGTATTTATATAGTATTTCATGATATTTGCCTACAATAACAGTAAGCATCAGTTTTTTGAGAACCCACTAGATGATTTTATTTTTGACTGACTTCCCCACAGCAACTTGAAAATCCTTACATCGTTAATGTGGCTAATATTATTATTGGCTCAGATCTTATGGACAGAAGCCTGGGGCAATACTAAAACTGTAATGCTGAGGAACAATCAGAAACAGGATATTAAAGCCCATTGAAGTAAACAAGAGTGTGACTTTTTTCGTTAGAATTCCCTGATGGTACACGTAAAAATTAAATGACTATCTGTCCTGGTTCCAGTTCTAGATGCAGTTTGTTGTCATCTCTTTGATGGCTATGCTTTCTTGGTTTAGTGACTGTAACTAACGTTATTTTTCTTGCTTTTTCTGGACTGACTCAGCAAAGTACACTTTTTAAGGAACAGGGCATTAGGCTACAGCTTAATGACGGCTATATTATTTGTAATAATTACATGCCTCTATCTGACCGTGTCCATGGACCAAGTCCATGTGTTGGGTCAAGTGTCAAAATAGATGTCCACTTTTGATGTTTGTCTACAAATATTGAATTTTTTTTTAAAATCAAAACATTATCTGCAGACTTTTTTTTCTTAAGTAGTAGAAAAAAACCATAAAATAGCAGTTTTTCTAAAGGAGAGGAGAAGAGCAGGAGGTGACTCCAGGAGACCTGAATGTCACAGTGGATTATCAGACAGTTTTCTTGGCTGAATTAAGTGAATTGTATGTTTCTTGTCCGTTTAATTTTTTTCATAAGTACTAATGAAGGCTGTAAAAGTTTGAAGGCAAATGTTTCAGACAAACTCCCCAGTCAGACCCATAGCCTTTACAAGGAAGCTAATATAACATGATCGAAAATGTTGGCATTTTCTTAACATCTTAACATTAATTTCAAATCTTGACAAGTTAGTATCTAGGCTACAAACAGGCATTCTAATAAGGGTAATGTTTAATCCTTGTAAATGTTTTGACCTTTTCTCAGCATCACTCCTTTTTTTATATACATATATTATGTGGCACAATGGGGATCTAAAAAGAACATCACTTGCAATAGCAAGGAAAGGGCTTGGAGAATGCAAAGCAGGAGTAACCTTGATTGTAATTGCTTGTACAATACCTCCTTTACATACGTAAGTTGGGTATTCACAGCAGGACAACTCCAGAGGGAATAGGGAGCTATAGATGGATATTATTTTACCCATATACCCCACAACAGAAGGCCTGGTTCAGCGAATGTTGCTCTGAGAGAGCTTTGAAGGTAGAGCCTACAGCACTGAAAATCTTGTTTGGTTTAGTATTTCCAATATTTCAACTAATTCATCTTAGTCATATCTTCATCAGTCAAGGTAAAAGCTTGTAAAATCTCTCTTTTTACTTAGATATACTGCAGAAATTGCCCATTTATGTGTTCAAAAATTCAAACACAGTCCCTTGTCACTAATTCAATGAGGAAGACATTAGGGGAGAAAAAGAGAGAGCAGAGTTTGAATGAAGAGACGGAGCAATGACAAAGACTATGGAAAAACAGAATTTTCACTTTCCTATATATCTTCTATGTCGAGCTGTGCTATGGTTTAGACAAAGACATGACATGATTTTGTTGTTTTTGTCTTTCTTTTTTAAATGCAACGTAATGTGTATTTAAATGATCTTAACCATTTCAATGTTCTTAACAGTTTATCTAATTTGAGTCATAGGGAGACTGAGGCTCTCCCGGCTGTCACGGAGCAAAAGCTGTGGTACACTCTGGTCTGGCCCGGCCTGTCATATGGCTAACACAGAAATATTTACATCTGCAGCCAATATAGAACCACCAATTAGCCCAACAGCCATGTTTTTGGATTGTGGGAAGAAGCAGAGAGAACATGAATACTCAACACAGGCCCCACCTGGACAACCTCAGGGCACTCTTGTTGTAAGGTGACAGTGTTAAGAACTGCACAAGCGTGCAACTCAAAATGTTGACATTAAATAATTTGTTGCAAGAGAAGAACATGAAAGGAGTCCTTTGATTTTCACAAAATAATGCAATGAGACGTAATATGTGTCAACACTATACTGCTGTGTAAGGTCCAGTGTGTAGCAGCTATAGCCAGTAAATCAGCAGACCAAATTACCTAATCTTCACAGATGTTTGACTTTTGTCCCCAGACTGTGGTGGAAATGCATACAACAAATGCTCTTAAGGAACCTTTGAATCATTTCCTTGAAAATAGCTCTTGGGAATAATATTTTGAATCCTCTGAGTGGACTATTTGACTTGCTATTAGTCATAACAGATGTTTAGCTGATATTTTGTCATTTGCCATGGCAACTGCTGAAAATGGCTGTTGACTATAGTTGGAGCATTCAGAACAATTTCAGCATAAGTTAAAAAAAAAATTACTTCCTACCTGCCATGCCCAAGGACTCAAAACTCTAAAAAAAATTTCTCTGGAGGCAAATTTTATTTTTGTGTTTCATTTTTTTCTTGATTACTGAAGTCATTTGTTTTAATATTTAACAGTCAAAATAAATAAAAAACAGCCCTGCTGCAAAAAATTGTGAGGAAGGCATCATAAAAACGAAATAAAAGTAACTGATCAATAATCAAAGAAGATTTTATCTTTCATCAAGAAAAAAAATAGTCAGCTAAAAAATAGTGTCCTGTATTTCTTCCATCAAGAGAGATTTATATTCTTTTGGCCAAGGAACTGACTGGATTAGAGGTTCCCACTTCACTGCTTTTACTTAATAGCAACCCTCCACCCCACTGCACCTCCCCCATTGCTGAAAAACATGTATTGATCCCTGTAGGGAATGCCCTTCTATCAGTGTAACTAATAGTGTGAAGGCATGAGAAGATCCTGAGGTCTAATACTGACGAAGTCACAGGTTGTAACATCAGCATGAGAACAGCATAACATCATAATACAGTGGCATTAGATCAAAATTATACTTTTATTGTGTTTTTCTGGCATGTAACCTAAAGTATTTTAATTTAACACACTTGGTATAATGTATGTTTTTCTTCCCTCATACGTTTCCCTATTATCTATCTTTGCGAACTGTAACTTGGGTTTATTGTGTATGAGCACCACTAAATGTTAACTTTTGAGGTAGCTATAAGAAGAGACTAGCTTGGACAAGAAACTAAAGGGATACTGACAGAAGTAATGTGGGAAAAAAGAGGATTTAAAAGGGTTAGGTAATATCCTAAGTAATATTAGCTGGTTTGTTACATCTTGTGTTGCTGCCCTTGTTTGATGCTTGGGAAGTCAATGTGCAACTGTCTTTATAAGATTGCAGTTATGATGTAAGAATGACACTGCAAAATTTTGTTGATGCTCAGATATTCATTTATGATTTAGCACTAGAAAAAAATAAATTGTACTTTTAAGATGGGCCTCTTGTACCCAATACCCCTTTTAATTTGAAATAAACAAACAGAATAGGGTCTTTATACTAACTAAAAACATGGTGACTTGTTAATTATAATAATGAATAGTTATAATAGGCAACAATAAAACAAAACATGAATGTTATCTTAGCCATTCAAATTCAAAATACTAATCACATGTGCAAAACAAAATATGAAACAGAATAACACAATGGAAGCTAATAAATTACTGAGCCTTTCTTGTCAGTAATCAAATTAGAAAAATGATGACAACTGTACAATTGTTCATTAATTTAATACTGGGAGGTATTACATTTCCATGGAATACAATTTTACCTCCATTAAAAGTCACTACCAAAAGCTTATTTGGAATGTTAAATCATAAAACACACATACATAAATATATTGAGATTAACTTTATATTGTTTATTTTTATCTTGTTAACCTATTAACATACTAAAACTAATTTTCTAGTTATTTTTTCATTACTAAACAGAATATATAAGTTCAGCACATTCTTATATATCCACTGTAGCAGCTAATGATATGTCTTTGAATGCCACTGCCTGCTGGGATAGGTACATCTCAGTGGCGCTTAGGGACTGATGGTAGGAGTGATGGCACTGCCACTGAGAAAAGGATCCCCAGAGGTATTTTCAGGGGAATGTGCTGTGGACAGCAGAATGGCCTCCATTGCCCCAGGGATATAAAAAGAAGAGAAAACATGAGATACATTTCTGAACTAGTCAATGATGGTGTCTGCAGTCAAGGGGCTATCTGAGGAAAGAAATGAAAGTTAACACTTAAGGAAATAGCAAAGGCACTTCAAATGCAGTAATATTGTATCTGAAAATCTGCTCTCCGAGAGCAGATCAAGCTTTTTAAATCATGATTTAATTAGAATTCGTAGTCAAGGGCAAAATTAGCTTAAGTTCTCCTCTTTTTGGTGGGGGTGGAGGTGGGGGTTTTTTTCTAAAGAGGCAGGGGAAAGGTGAAGACAGAATGACAAAAAATCTTACACTTGAGAAGGTTGATGTGAAAATGAAGTTGACAGATGGGTAACCAGACCTCAATGTGCATTCATAAATGTGATCATTGTTCGATGCAGAAACTGACACTGACTATAGCTGCCTGAAGGTCCTCAAACATTACATTTTTTTCGCTCTGTCTTCATTGAATAGATAAGCTTCACAAAGAGAAATGCGACACAGACTTTTTACATTGGAGTTTGCTTTGTAAAAGAGTAGGACACTTTAAGAAAGTAATGCTGTTGTATCTGAATTCTTCAAGTTTTGATTTTCCACACACTGTCACAGCACAATTGTCCATCAGTTATTATCCCCTTTCAGGGCTGGACTGGTAATCTACCATACCAGGCATTTTGAACAATTTCGACGCACCTTTTTGCTAATGGGCCACTTGCTGGTCTTGCGACTACAAACCATTTCAGGTGACTACATCATGAAGCTCACTGAGAGAAAACCAAGGGTTTGCAGTGCTGTCAACGGAGTAAAAGGAATCTAAAATATGAGACATGTTTAGAGTTATTTATAATTTTTTTCTTAGCTACATAATTCCATGTATCTTGCTTCACATATCTGATGTCTTCAGTGTCTATCTACAATAAAAAGTAGTAAAAGTAGTAAAAATAAAGAAATTAAATGAGAAAGTGTCCCCAAACTTTTCACTGGTGGTGTACCGTAGTAGTAAGAGAATACATGTACCGGTGTTGCTCATATTTTGTATTTTAAATATGTAACTGTATTCCATTACCTCTCTATCCCCTCTCTAATTTTGGTAATTCCACGCATTGGCGGACATGCGACGCAAGATAATGTGATAGACAAATGTCAAAGATCTTTATCATTATGTGATATGAAGAGTCAGTTCATAGTTCAGTGTCCGGTTTTTCTTTTTTGTATGAAAAAGCAAAATTTTAAGCAATGATGCTTTTTAAGCAAAGATGCATGAAAATTTAGGAAACTACTGTTACAGCTCCAAAAACATTAAAAGGAGACACCATTGTAACAGATAATCTTAATTCTTCGTTACAGTCACTGTACAGTAATATAACAATGAAATAATAACTGTTTCTGAAGCCCACAATGCTTTCCCACTTTTCCCCTACTGACTTATGCACCTATGCTTAATGCTTAAATGCTATATTTCTTTGAAATATGCTCAAAAACATTTAAAAGAATGTTGTGTTATGACCAAATTTGGAAATGATCATGAAGAGATAGTGTGTGTGCACGTGCTCATTCAGTGTCCTGTCTTCATTTTCATTCAGCATCAGTTACACTGATTAGACTGTCAGTATAATGTGCTCTTTGCCCTTTGCAGCTCCTATGGACTTCATAAGAACAGATACTTGGTGCTAGGACAATGCCACAAAGTGATCTAATACTTTTTCAGTAGTAATTTGCCCCCTTCTCGATTTCTTCGTTTTTTCACTTTTGTCGCATTTACATCATCGAACATATTTTAATATTAGATAAAGATAAACCAAGTAAATACAAAATGAAGTTTTCAAATGATGACTTTATCTGTTACGTGAAACAAGCAATCACAACCTATCTGGCAGTATGTGAAAAAGTATTTGAATGAGATAGATGGCACCAAAAAAAAGGATTAAGCAGCTAAAACGTATATAAGCTGCCCAAAGACAGGCATCTGGACTAAATCAGTGTGGATTTCAGGTTTTAACTTGAATGTTTATACTCTGCCTTACCATTATTATTGGCCAATTGTGACAGCTGGCATATTTCAATTCAATTTTATTTATATAGCGCTAAATCACACCAACAGTCGCCCCTACAATAATAAGACAGAGAAAACCCCAACAATCATATAACCCCCTTTGAGCAAGCACTTTGGTGACTGTGGGAAGGAAAAACTCTCTTTTTAACAGGAAGAAATCTCCAGCAGGACCAGGATCAGGGAGGGGCGGCCATCCAGTTGGCCATAAATATTAAATGCAGAGAGGTGTATAAATGTGTGCATATGTGGTCTTAATGATCCACAAACATTAACAAATGTTGTTGGGTTTGAACTAATAAAGCAATGGTGCATAATGTGAAATGTCTTCTGTCTGAAAGTTATTACGTATCAGTGTATGTGAGTGTGTGTGTTTGTGTGTCAGCACACAATGTCTAGGCAGTACTGCCCATATTGTCTTTCTTAATCTAGGAAGCACTGATATTTTTAAGTGACTTCATGATGGTACTTTTGTGTTACCTTTGGGGAAACTACAAGATTGCACCGAGGCCTACGGGGCCAAACATACATATGGCTGTAAAATGAAAAACGGTAAGTAGAAACAGAGTGGCATTTATCTGACACTTTTCTCATCTTACTGGGCACTTAAAGTGCTTTAGACTACCTGCCACATTTAACCATACATTCATAGAGCATTGTATACTTTACACTTCAAGCACTTTAGCTACCTCGCAATTGTGGTCGATTGAGAATCGTAGTTTAGCCTAACATGCGTATATTCTATGCATGATTTTTTTTTAATTGGTTTACTCATTGCCTCAAATTTAAACGTATTGCTTCAACAGCAAATTTAATATCAGGAATAAAACCAAGCTGGTGGAGCAGTTTAGAGTTGCATACTATATTCATATTGTATCAGTGAGGGGAAACCTTTTCACCCACACAACATAACAGTAGGTCACGGTTGCATGTAAAATCTATGCAAATGCACTGCTCACCCAGAATACATAATTAATAGAGAGCAATTAAAATGTGACTATGAAATGATATGTGTTAGGATACACAGCTTGTTTTCAGCCAGTGGCAGGAGGCAGGCCTAATTTCTGAAGCTTTTGCTTATTAAATAAAGCATGAGCAGCTGTGAGTTGTACACTTATCACCTTGTGAAGTTCTATAACTGAGGAGATCTGGACTGCTGATATATGCCACTATACTGTATGTAGACCCTTTTACAGGTTTTGCCTTAGACACAAAAAAGAGATTAATGAGATGGCAGCACCACTGGACATCTAATGTTTGTCCACTATAACAAGCTTTCTGACCTTCAAGAATGGAAGTGTACTTGGGAGCTAAGATCGAATGCCTTTCCTTACATTTTCCTCCTTCTCCCATTCAGCCCACATGGAGTAATTGCACAGATTGAATTTCATGCAGTATTTTGGCTCGAATTTTACCCGAGGACATCCTGTTTCCCATTAAATACTATTGATTACTTTCCTACACTTAAACAAACCACTTTGAAACATATACACGTAGACACAGACATACACTCATACACAGAAATGTGAGCGCACACTTCTTTGTATCAACAAGAGACTTTTACAGGCAGAATGTAAATGAGCAAATCCCAAAGGTAATTAAAAAACAAGCCCCTAACTTATTGCATGAAGCCTATCTGGCTAACAAACACCTGTGCTGTTCAATTAGGAAGGCTTTATTTGTATATCTTAATGGAGTGCAACTCTCTTTAGTTAATTTAAAGATCATATATTCCATTTCCATCTGTGCATGCATTGTAGTGATTATATTTAAAAAGGTGATATTCAGTTCAGGAGACACATTTGTAGGGTTTGTGACAGGAGTGATTCACATTAAAAATAATTGTGTTTTATCATCAAAGACATAAAATGGGCAAAAAGAGAGTTTCATCCTTATATAGTAATATGAAAAGAGTGAGTCAAATAAAGCTGCAATAATAATAACAAGAATTTCATTAATTATTTATGATCAACTTTAAAATGACAAAAATCTGGTTTGTCACTTATTCATCAAACTTTGTGTTGATTTATGGTAGCATACTTGGAGTAAGTGCAATGTCCACTTTAGCAAGATAACTCTCTGTGTGCATGATTGCTATCTGTTGCAAAATTTCTTCTGCTGCAAGATCTGTGATATTTTTTTGCATGTACTGCCATTTTCCACATTTTCATGAGATTTAAAAGCTAGGTGTTGACTAGCCTTTTACATTACCATGCTTTTTTTTTTCTTATCGAGCAATCTCTTAGTGAATTTTCTGGTATGCTCAGAATCCACTTGTGGTTCATCAACAACTTTCCGACACACATCCTCACGTTATCTTCAAATATTCTTTGATAGGATGCAAAATTTAAAGTTGACTGCAAGCTACCAAGTCCCCTAGGCAATGCCAAACCAAAACATTTCTGACAGCATGTTTTCCAGTTGATACAAGGTTCTTCTCTTGAAACGCTGTCTTTAGTGTGTACCTAACATGTCAGCTTTTAATGTTTCTAGACAACTTTTCTTTGATTTGTTTGTCCAGAGCAACGTAAATGAAAAGTACTGGGGGCAGATGCGAAGGGAGAAATGTGCATATGGATTATTTTCATTATTTTACAATTTATAAAGTGTCAAATACTTTTACATTAATCTCATTCGTATTGATATTCCACAGTCATGCACAAGCCTGATTTCCATTCCCATCAATCAATGAATTAATTTAGACACAAGTTATCACTAGGGATGGGTATCGTTTAGGTTTTATCCGATACCAGTACCAAACCGGTACTTTTGAAACGGTGCCGGTGCTTAAACGGTGCTCGGACTGGTGCTTAAAGAATGTAGAACACACACTTTGTCCAAAAGCCTCTCATGTTTAGCTGTTTTTTTGTAAAAAGATAACAATGTTAGCCTTTTCTGCAGCTATAGGGCATATATGGTCTCACTCTTGGCTGGAAGCAGTGCTTAAACAATGGAAAAACACAAACTTTGTCCAAAAACCTCTCATGTTTAGTTGTTTCCCACTTTTTCTTTGGTCATTTTAGCCTTTTTGGCCAGGGTGAAGGGAGTATCTGCCATCAAACAAGAAGACAGCCGCATGTAACTGCGACGGTGTTTGCTAGTTCACCTTACATGCATTAAGTTAATAACGTGGTTAGCCTACTCAACGTAAATTACACACGAACAACATTAAGCTACTCACGCAGAGGAGAACGGCTGCTGCTGCCATCATCATCCGTCATCATTTCTGGTACACTGGCAGGGCTAGGGGCCAGGACTCTACTCTTCGGGTTCTTGGGGGATGTTACTAACTCCGGGTCCGATAACAGGCACCACACCCGCAGTAGATGTGCACGGTGTGAGGTCTCGCAGCAAGCTATCAAATACGGTGCATTTCTCGGCTTTTAATAAAACGCTATGCGTCGCCAGGTGTTTCATCAGATTTGAGGTGTTACCTCCTTTGACAGTATCACAGTATCAGCTTAAAGCACTTGTTGCAGGCTGCTGAGTTTGCATCTTTTGCTGTGAAGTACAGCCAGACTTCCGACCGCTTCACCTTGGGCATTTTTAACCTGTAGCTCTGCTCTAAAAGAACGTACGTACCTGGGCCCGCCTACTACGCTTGCAAAGGTAAAATGATTGGCTAGAATCCAAAGTGTATGACATCTCAGGAAAAAAAAGCACCGAAATGAAGCACCGAAATGTGCGCTGCTTTTCGGTCTGGTTACTAACGTTTATGTCAGAATACCGGTACCCATCCCTAGTTATCACACTACGCTTAAGACAAGAACTGAAGGGCAGTTTACTGAATCTAAAACTGGGAGTGGAAAAATGGAAACAGGTTTTTTTTTGGTGGTCTTAGCTCAGAAATTAGCAGAATAGAAAACCTACTGAAATTTATTACAAAGTAATGTCAGCTATTAGCTTTGGTTGGTCTACAAGTGACAGGCAAAAACACTTATCACATGGCATTATAACACAGGAAAAAAGAAGTTGTGTTTTTTATGCACAAAGATAACCTGCACATGAGTCTTACTGTAGGTCTTTACCTTTTTTTCTCTGGCAAACTGTAGTTTTGCTTTAGTGTCCGTTTTTGTACAAGTTTTTTCTGATTGTAGCAGCATGCACTTTGAAACCAACAGTTGCAAGTTACCTGGCGCTCTTGTGATGACATTTTGTACTTCTTTTTGTATCAAACTGGTCTTGGCTTGAAGAAATTGGGGTAGACCGTCCTGGACAAACTGACAAATTGGGCATTTGGATTGAACTATAGGTCTTTTTAAATCGCTCACTTGATATGAGCAAGCTCATACCTGAAGACCTTAAAGAGTTGATGATGATAAGATCCATTTTATTAACAAAAACAACAGTAGAACCTAGCCGTAAGAAGTCTAGATAAAGCAGAGGTTACTGTCACTTTCTAATCACGGCTACTAAATGAAAATTATGATTCTAATTTTAGGTTTGGTGTGATGAATGTTTTGTTTTTATATATTTTAAAGAGAGGAAAATACAGTATTTTAAAAAGCTAGCAGTTTTTTCTGAGATTATTTGAATTCTTAAATGCAGTTATCCCAAAGCTGTTATAGACCACTGTCAAAAAGATACAATTAATTAATTTTATTGAATAAAATAAATAAATAAATACAATTGATTTTAAATTGACAAAGGACACATCTGCTCCATTTCCTTGTAAATCCTACTTGCAGTTCAACAGTTGGTGTGTTATTTGTATTGCCTGTTGCAGAGGTGTATTATTCTATATAGACTATGGGGACTGATTACATTCACTGTATCCTGCTGGCATTTATGTGCATGTTTAGGCACAGATTTGTATCCAGCAGGCCTTTTGAACTATGTATACATGGTCACTCATGTATTAGTGCTTAAGGTGTGGGTACAGAGCTGCTCAATACAGCGTTGCCTTCAACACCCTGTTTTTCCTCTGCTTGTCCGGTCTCCCTTTTTTATGGACGCAGTGAACACCATGCTGTGATACACCAATCTTCTCTCTAATGGCGCTTTAAGAAGTCCCTTGTTGGTGCAAAAATATTGTTTTATGCCTGTCAAGCTGTGTTATCTTTGGGATTTTTTTATGGATTCAACTAATGAAATAATAAATGTTTTTATTAGAGGCTACTAGTAACTAAGTGCCAAAAGATATCATTTATTTTATTTTTTATTTTTTGCAAAGTTGCCTGTTGTGTGATGACACAACACTGGTTCATCTCTTGCATTGGGTGCCAACAAAAACAGTGATAAGGTACGAGAACTGGACTGAAAATGAATTAAAACCAGCCAATGTGCAAGAAAAAACTTCAGACTTTGAGAAAGCCTATTTGTCAAGATCACTTTAAAAATATATATATTACGTAAAATATGGGCCCTTAGCAGCAAAATATAAAGAAATGAGGGATGGCTTGAAACTTTTCCACAGCAATTTAAACAAAATACTGGTAATGTCCAGGGTGTACTCCGCCTCTCACCCTGTAACAGTTAGGGCAGACTTCAGGTAACCTATAACCCCTGACAGACAGAAATGTGTTTAAATATGTAAAAGGGAAAAAAATAGTTATTGACATTCAGATGTACTTTGAATCAAGTGGCAAATTGTTCATTTTGTACATAAGCTTTGACCCTTGGTTACATCAGTTCAGGACAGTATTGGCTCTCTGTTTTCATATAATATGATGGCCACAAGTGAGTGGTAGATATTATCTAAAAATATACATTTTGAATGTAATACTTTGGTAACATGAATTTGTGCATTTACATAAAAGTACAAAATATGTTTAGAAAATTAAACAATGTTTGTATTAATTGTGTTTAAAAAAAACAATGTTTTTTATATTCCGTGACTAGCAAATCCACTTTTTGTTTGCCTCAATGCACACCATGATGAAAAACGCTGCCTACCCCACCTGCTCATTAATCAGGAAGGCAGTGCAGATGGTGTTCTTTGACAGAAAAGAAAACATGGACAGCTATCAACATTTTTGTTGCTAATTAATCCTTCAATTCTTAGAATGGAATGGAACATAAATTAGACTAAAAGAAGAGGAAAGTGAAGTCACACAACTTTATGTAATGCACAACGTGTCTGTTTTAAGCGCTTATCCTTTTTTAATCACTGGAATTAAGCTTCATAAGTGTTTTGCTTGAGTTTCGCTGTATCACATCTTCCTCTCTCCCAGGAATGGTAATTATTTGTTTATGTTCTGCTTTTCTTTTACAATACAACCTAAACCGTGATTAAAGAAAAGGCGGGTAGTCAGCACAAAGAAAGACCTGAATTCATCATATTTAAAAAAAGAAAAACAAAAAAAAAAAGATCTTTAGTATACAACAAATACATCTTCTGACATAAATGTTGAATACACCAACAATATGTGGGTTCTGTTAATGTACAAACAAATGTTACATTTTGGATTGTTACATTTTTTTCTATCTGTTTGTGAACACAAATTTGTAAGTAATACATTACAGCAGGATGTTCATTTTGTATCAGAAGCTTATATTTTTCATAAAGAAAGCATGAAGCTTCACTATATGGCAATCAGAAAAAAAGTTTTAAAAGATGTAGCAATCAACCCAGACCAGTTTTTAATAGTTAAACCTATTCTAACTATGCAGCATATTTTTAATTGTATTTTAATATGTCTAATAATAAAAAGCCCATGCCAAGAGGTATCACAGCAGTGTTGAAGAAGCAGATGGAAAGGTTTTCACTTTCACACCAAAATTTTCTCCTGCCAGGGCATAGATTGATCGAGCCTTCTGGTCACAGGGCTCTGGCCTTTAGACATCTACTGCCGATTCAAAGATGTTTAGACAAATCAAAACCCCACATAAGTTTAAGTTTTTAAACTCACTCTAATGAGTCCCATTTGGTTTCCTGTAAAATCGTAAAGTACAGGTTGCAAAAGTGAAATTATACTATTTACGTGTTAAAGGTGTGAAATGAATTGTAGGGCAAATAAATTTGAGAGTGCCACCTATGCGGTGTGAGAATCGGCACCACAGTGCAGCAGTGGTTAGTGCTGTCTCCTCACAGGAAGTAGATCCAGTTTGACTCCAGCCTGGCGCTTTTTCTGCATAGAGGTTGCATGTTCTCCTTTTGTCTGTGAGGGTTCTCTCCAGGGACTCCAGCCACCCTCTCAGAGACATGCAGAGACATGAGGTTAAGTTAAATGAATTTTCTAAATTGGCTGTAGGTGTTAATGTATTGACCCTAATCTTTCTGTTTTGGAGTTGAAGTATACCCTGTGACAGACTGGTGACTACCTCTTGCCCTGTGGCAGTTGGGATAGGCTCCACTGGCTCAATATTGGATGAACAGAAGAAAATGGAAGTATATCTAAGAGCAAAGACGGACATAGACAAGTACTTTGAGTCACAGAGAAAAGTAATACTATAACAAATGTTCCAAATGTCACCCAACAGCACTGAAAATAATGAAAATTCATTGTTAAAAGTAAAGATTAAACTTTCAAATTCAAAAATTACAAAAAACAGAAAGTTCATTTTTATCTTTAAGGTTGCAAAGACAGGCCGGCCTATTAGTGAACTGTAATTTAACTCTAACAGGGAATTTTTACATGTCAAATTAAAAAAAAACAAATACAGGAATTTACAGTACATTCAATGTGCTAGCATTTACTCAGTAACTAATGGGTTTATAGTTGTCCTTTTTGTTCTTTTTTGACCTTTTCAGCACTAAACTGCTGCTATAAAAATGTCAGCAAAGGTTCAAAAGAACATAAGTATTTGTTTGGGAATACAGGAGTTACCCCCGTTAGTCTGTAGTTTGAACATCTTGTTTGAATACTTGAGCTGCTGTCAGTCTGTCTTTTAAGATTAGCCTGTGCCAGTTGAGGCACAGCAAAAAGGACTAAAGAAAACAACAACAGTTCAGATTCATTTCATTTTGGTTTCATCAGAATCCTGAAACGATTCCATTTAAAAGAAAGCAAAGACACACAAAAATCCCCGAAAATGTTTAGATCGGTAGAGGGTATTTTTTTCTTGTTCATTCTTTGTAAAGACCAGAATTCATCCCCCACCAGACTGCATGACTGTAGGCTTGGACATTCATCATCATCTTTCTGTTCTGGTTGTGAATACTGAAGTCTGGTTCCCATATGGCAGTTGTGATGACTGAATAAGAATTTAAATCTTTGATTGAAAACATTTCGCATTCAGTAGCCACAAGGAATTCCACTGCCAGCATGTGAAATTAATGACTTTGGCAAATCTGAATCTTTTATTTGATCTGGATTTTCCCAGCAGATGATGATGCTCCATGCCTGCGCTTTTAAATACACCACTGGAGGCACGGCTGATAGAAAGATCCTGGCACGCAATCTGGTGCATGAGCCTGGATCTCAGTTCCAACACACAGCTGAGCAAATACTGTTACCTTTTAGACTGGAAGAAAAGTCAATTTCATTTGTACAACAAATCATAAAGTGAATAGCAAATAAATATGAAGAGCAAATTACCTCAGTGAATGTAAAATGAGTTCTTTAATGCAGCAGATACTCTGAATGCAAAAAGAGAATAGAAGAAGTTGGGTCTATGCTCAGTATTGTGTAGAATATTAGTGATACACTATTTCCAAACAGAAAAACAGGTTCATAATCAAGTCATATTTGGTATATACTCACACTGAAATGCATATAGAGCTTTTCTGTATCTGTATCAGTCTTAACCTCCATAGGGAGGAATGTTTCTTTGGAAGCCACAAGTTAGTTACAGAAAGATGCTAAAATCATCATCTTCCATTCCCTGCTTTATTGTGTCTGGACCACTTTATTGTGCAATTGTGCTTGCAAGGGTTTGGATTAATTTTCTCATAAATAAAGTATAAATGGGTATAAATAAGTATTGACTATGTTTAATCGATTTTGGAAGTGATTTGTGTGTTTTCATCTTCCACACATTATAAACTACTGAATGATTAGTGAAGCAATCAAAGAAATTACAGATGAAATTACAGGGCAGTAAATGGGAAAAAGTGTTTTAGGGGGTTTTGTGTGTGTTTTGTTTTTTTTCCCACTGGAATGTTGCTGGAGGATTGCTACTTTTTATAAAAGATATTTCCTCGTTTGGTGTTTTGTTCATGCATCCATAAATCCATTTGCTGCCAGTTAGCCAGGTTGTGAGTGCAGCAGACTAAGGAGAGATGCCCAGACCTTACTCTGTGCAGCCCCATCCTCCAGTTTTTTTTCTGGTGGTACACCAAAGCGCTCCTGAGCCAGTTGAGAGACATAATCTCTCCAGTGTGTCCTACGTCTAACCCAGGGTCTCCTCCCTGTTCGACAGGCCCAGAACACCTCATTTAGCATCCTATTCAGATGCTGAAACTACCTTAACTGTCAATGTGGAAGAGTAGGAGTGAGAGAAAGCAAATTCATCACATGCAGAATTTGCTAAATAAACGTAAGACTCCAGAGATCAAAAGTTCTGTCAGAAGATTGCTGTGTAGAAGTCATTTCAAAGAACTACAGCATTCCTTAAGAGGGGAAACAAGCCTAACATGCCATGGTGTACTACAACATACACATATTTCACAGTGGAGAAATACATAAAATCAATGATTAGTGATCAAAAGAGTATATAAAGAGAAGAATGTGAGATGAAATGCAGTGAGTAAAACCCTTAGCACAGAGGTTGGGGGAACTATAGGGTTATAAGGGCACCTAAAGACTTAGGAAAGCCAGGCCACTCAGGGCATGTACTATCAGGATTTGCCCCAGTATGAAAGCATTAGGACATCACACCCAATTCTAAGATATTTTGAGTTTGTTTTTAACATTTTTAAAGCTTATTCTTTGCACTCAACACATCAAAAAAACATCAAAATGAAAGCAGGAAGTGAGATGTTGGTCTCATCTAATTTTGTTCTTAAATGTGGCTATAGGTAACTGATTGAGAATTATACTTGCAGAGTTATTGTAATTAAATCCATTTATCCTCAAATAATATCTGACACATAGTTCTGTGGCAGTAATATGTTAAACGGGGGTAGCAGGGGTTATCCAGGATGATTTTAAATAAATTGAAATAAATTTCAATTTACTTAACCAGCTTAAATTAATTATATTCGTCCAATGACTGATAGGCAAATAGACTTTGCTGTGCAAAAGGAAGCAATACAGGAAAATATGAATAGCTGGAAAAATAAGTTTTTGGGACAATGCATTTTTTTGTAATTTTGCCTCTGTATAGTGAATCTGTGCATCTATATTTAAATCGTGTAGCGTTTCAGTTTCAGTCCAAAGGCTGCCTTGAGTCTAGATCCAGCCCGCATCATCAAATGCTGTGTTGCCTCCTTTAAGATGTTCTGCTAGGCCTTTAATGTAGCCTGAAGCCTGGATAATATCCCATTTCTTTGCCTTGTAAAACTCTTGGGATTTTTTTGTACTATGCTTTGGCTCATTATCTACTTGCAATGTAAAGTGCCGTCCAACAATAAACACTTGTGGTCTGTTTCAACCGTGCATGCCCATACCATTACGTTGCCTCTACCATGTATGACAGATACTTTAGATCATGTGATATTTGTCTTTTTCTCCAAAAGTTTCCCTTCCCATCATTCTGCTAAGAGTTAATCTTGATTTCATCTATCCAACACTTTTTTCACAACTGTTTTTCTTTGAGATGTTTTCTGGTAAACATCTATTTTCTTTTGTTTTAATCCAGTGGAAAGCTACCAAAAATAAATAATATTAAACATTTGTAATAAATTTTTTCATCTGCCTTATTTGTCATGGCTTTTTGCCAGTGCTTTTTATTAGGATCTTAAATTCCTTTATTTCATGTTGATTTAAACCATGGTGGTCCACAGGAGCAAAATTACAAAGAATATATAACTGTCCAAAAAGTTAAGAACCTACCTTTATCCCTACTCTTTTCCACGCTAACAAAAACAGACAATATTCAAATAAAGAAACAGAGAATGAGCAGATCTGGAAGGTACAGAGACTTTGAAAATGAAAGCTTTTAACCTAATTCTCATGCAACCTGTTTGTGCCTAAAAGACTATTTATGCTACTGCCCACTGGCATGGTTTTTAAAATGTTGTTATCTGATTGTAGCCCTCCAACCATTTTAAATGGACACACTAGGCAGTTGAGCAAATTCAAAAAGGACCTTGGCATTTCTACAATCCTGCATACAGCTATGCTCACTATGAGTTCTTCAGAAGTCCTCTTCCACCTTAATCTCCAAATAAATGCCCATCATGGTAAACTTGTTCTTTCTCTGTTTGCCCAAGTCTATTAAAAAAGGCAACACCAAATAAGGCTGACCTTCCAAAAGGGAATACACAACAAACTTCAGAACAAAAGCCAATACAAAATAGTTATTGAACTTCTACAAAGAAGCCTAAGAGTAGTCAGTGAAATTCTTAAAAAAAAAAAAGAGGCTGCATATCTTTTCACATGTAAGCATATTTTCTCTTATTGAAATTCTGTCTCCACAATAATAAGAAAAAAAACTTCAAGCAGTACTGTAATTGAGTCATTCAGTCAAGAAAAATCTGTTTACATGTGCTTGCACCAATGAAAACATGCACTGACAATTGCTGCAGTTTTCTCTGCACCACGGCCTCATATTTTTCAAACAAATTGACTTCCATTACAGTGAACAAGTGTGTGGACTTTGCCGCTGTGAACATAAAGCAATACAATCAAAGGGATATTGGTGGTGGTCTCAAAACTGGTGTGCACAGAACTGTGTGGAACAATTACGTGTTGTTATATAATAGGTTTCATCAAATGCATTGCTGCTTGCATACCAACTAGTGCTCATTCATTTTGTTTATCAATCTAAAAAAGAAGTAACTGAATTAAAAGTGTACAGTTAAAAACTCAGAAGAGAGAGGTACATATGATAAACAAAAACAGATTAGATGTCTGTAATTAAGCTTTTATTAGAAGACCTTTATTCACATGGACTACCCTGGAAAAGCAAACCAACTGATAAATTGATGGAATTACATAGTTGCACATAGTATTCCTCTGATTATTGTGATGCTGGTTTTCAACTGTGAGCTGTGGAGGTGGTAAAGAAACAGATATACTACATAGCAGAGAAGAAGAAAGACGAGGAAAGAATAACAAACTAGTGGGGGCAGCACAACGGTATCGTGGTTAGCAGTGTTGCCTCACAGTAAGAAGGCCCTGGGTTCGGATCCAGTTTGGGGTCTCTCTGTGGAGAAATTTGGTCTCTATGTTTCTGCATGGGTCTCTCCAGTTAAAACCAGGCATAGGTTTTACACCCTGCGACAGATCGACGACCTGTCCAGAGTGTGCCCAGCCTCTCGTCCAATGACAGCAGGGATAAAAGCTCCTGCCCCCGCACCCGGCAAAAGAAAAAGTGTGATGGACGACTGAATGAAGAACCACGGTAAAATGATGAGTTTGAAACATTAGGAGAATCGAATATGAACAAAATTAGGAGTGAAAATACTGATTTACAGAGAAAATTGTCAATAAAGGAATATACTTTTTTTCTTTATTCTGTGGGTGTTTTTACCTTTATCATTCCTGCCCTTTAGTTTCAAAGCAGTGGTTTGTACTATCACCCCTTAATCACCTAAAATAATTATACCTGATTGTTGTTGTTGTTTTTGTTGCTGTTTCACATCGCTTCATGAACTTACAAGTGGAAAGGCATGAGACAAATAAAATAGATCTATATTTAACAGCGAAATAAGATGCAAACACATCTATTTGCAGCACTTCTCTTTCACCAGAACTGTCACCTTTAAACAACATACAACTCCTGCAATTTAAGAAGAAAGTAAGTTTCCCCAACTTGCTCTTTGTCTTGAGTTTGAATTTATAAAATGCTTCATTCTATTTTGCCACTGATGTGTGACAGACAGGTTATTGATTCGTTAATAAGATTTAATGTTAATTTAGCTGCATGTTGTTGACGTTAATGTCAAAAAGAATATTTGGAGAGTCTTCGATTTGGCTTTATCTGCATTTTATCTAAAGAAACAATATAGAAGAGGTTATAAAAGAGCTACAGCTCAGGTGGGTGTGGTAGATTCCTGGCATCTATAAAAGGCAATATTTGTTTGTTACACACACACACACACACACACACACACATACCAACCAAAAAAATCAAGGCCTTTATGCAATTTGTTGGTGTAATATCTTTGAAAGCTCTCAATCAATAATTAAATGGAGGCCAAACATGGCAGACTGGCAGTTTTATTGAGGGAAATTACTCACACACACTTACATTGAAAGCAGTTATGTGCTGATTGGCTAGTGGCACTCCACAGTGCGGTTATTGTACTGAGCATATCTGAGGGACATAACAAAAACCCAGTGTTATTTCTCACGTGCATTTGAGAACTTTTACCCCCAGAAAGTAAACAAACCGTGTGGTCAGGCTGCTCTGCGCTGCTTTCATCAGCTTCTACGGGCTGTTGAGGTTGTTAGTGCTTTGCTGGCTGAATGAATTTAATCTGCCATAGTTGCTTAGCAACCTAAACTATGTGTATTTGTTTTTGTGTACTTGTCTTAGATGTCGTGTGTGGTACATGTGTGTATGTTCGCTTCCCTGCAAAATAATCCCCCTCCCATTTTGGCTTCTGGACTTTTGGATGTCATGGATGCCTGACTAAATTAAAGTGGCTTTTGACAGTTATACATAACATGTCACGCACTGTGATACAAAGTTGCTTTCTATCACTGAATATATTTAAAGTGGTCAGATGTATTTCTTTAACTCACTGGCTGCACATCAGCACATTAACACTGTTACACATAGTCCTCTGAAGAAACAAACAGAGTGTGATTAGGAGAATTTTTAGCACATTGCTTATTAGTTATCTATTCATGGACGTGGCAAGTCGACAAAATTTATACTGGGAGTCGGTTTAGCTGTAGGAGGCCAGAATAATGGCAGTAGTCAGCGATTTTTCTTTTTTTTTCTCCACAACCTTTATTTTAAAATCTCAAGTTTATAAACATCTCAAAATATAATTAAAATGCATTTTCATGATAAGGGACTCAAAATGTCATATATTACATTCCATCTTCCTGAAGGTGTTTAAATGGATCTGACAAAGACCCTCTTCGGGCTTGGCAAGATCCAATTATTTCCCAAGTCCCAAAAGTAGATGATGAAATAATGCTTGCACTGACAATCAGCTGATTCTGCGCCTGACATTTATCAGCAAGAATCATATGTGATGTACACCAGCTCTTGGTCACAACATTCACTGTTACACAGACAAATTCCTGAATCAGTTAACATATCCATTGCCTGGTCTATCAGACATCAAAAGCTGACAAGCAGCATTCACAGCATGTTCAATTGAACAAAAAAGATGTTAGTGGTAGTAGTGCATTTCATTCAGACCCTCTTCTGTTCTAGTCCTCATTTGCCAGCTTTTACACAATGTGAAAGTGTCTGCTTGTAGTTTAAGTCTTACATTACATCCTTACCTGTGTTCTGACAACCAGAGGCCTGGAGTGATGTGGTTCTATTTATTCCCACTGAGAACTACAATATAACTTTGCACAAGGCGGCTTGAAAAATCTCTTTCTTTTATATCATTTCAGCTACCCAACTGTAGTGGTTTGATTAGTTCTTAAATTCTCTATTTTCTAAAATTCTGCAATACGCATTTTCTTCCTTCCCTTCACTCGTTGCTTGTGAGCTTTATAATGAGTTTTAAAATCCACTCCCAAGTGATGTGGTCCTGTATAAAATGAAGCACAACCTGAAATCCTTTGGCATGGGTCCTTTGTATGTTCTTTCATCAAACTCTATTATACATATATTACAGTTCAAAAGATTTTGCTTTGGAGCTCTCCTCCTACAAGTATTAAGCATGCTGCACTGAAAAAAAAACAGTTAGCATCTGTGCTCTGTGTGGAAACAGAGCTAGAATTAACAAGTCTCCGTATGAATGAACTCTCTGTAAATAATCTCTGTTAGTAATCCAAACAGATAAGTTACTACCCACCTTGGCTAATGTGATGTGGAGGAGTTTGCAGTCTTTAAAGAAAACTTAGATCATGTAGAGGTGGCTCCACAAGCACTTTCAGATTAGCATGGTTGAGATATTTTTATTATGAGTTTCAAACAACAGATGTTGGCTCTTCATCAAATCTCATCCACCAAATAATCAAAACAGCATACCTTTTAAATACAAAAAAACTTCAAATTAACTTTACTGACACATTATTAAAGTGTCATACAAGTATTTCTGAAAGTTTGAAGGCATTTAAGCTTTTCAGCTTTCTGATAGACAGAAAAATATTATGAAATGATTTTTAAATGTTAATAAGTTGTAGCAACCTTGAAACATCTACACTGACGTATAAGTGTAGAAATCAAACCATATTACTATACATGAACTCAACTTTTCTGGGTTCCATAAAAAAAACAAATCTAAAAATATCAACAATTAATGGGATGTTCAACTTCTGTACATGGATAAATGTATTTTTTTATATTTATCAATTTATCTATACTGTAAAAAAGCAAAACTAATTATGAGATTTTGATTGGATTGGATAAATCCTATTACACCTATCACAGAACTTCTGGCTAAAAAGAAAAGATTTTTTCTTTAACTAATTTGTTCATTTATTTATTTATTTACTGACTGGAGCTAGGATGCTTTTGTGAAACTGGTTTGGACTTTTAAAGACATTTCTGACAGACAAAACAATAAATGATAATTGTTGCTTTCTTCATTCGTTTTGATGGGACCTAAATTTGCCTGTCATGTGACTGAATATTTCTTTTTGTCCCAGTGGCATTATGAATACACAGAATCACAAGTAGCCAACCATAGAGTTTTGGACAGCACCACTTTTAGAAGGGGAACAAAAGAAAAATCAACCACTAGCCACTACTGAATAAAAAAATAATCAGTTTGATGAATAAGATTTTATTTTGTTTCTTGCAGTGCTGCTCATGAAGCCCTCTTTTCTCAGCAATCCAAGAGCACATAAGAATAAACTGCTGTGTCAAATCTTAAGAGTGATGAAAAAGTGAATAGTGTTCTTTCAAATTCTCACTTAAAAGAATAGCTGGTTTACAGAACAACGAAGCTAGTGAGGTTAGTTAGATAATTGATTAGTGTAGTTTCTGGGAATGGTAATGTGCAGCAGCCTGCAGGGAACTTTCAAAAGAAAATATGCCCAAAGATTAGAAACACCTTTTATTTTCTGTAAGATACATCCAGTTTCTTGTAATGTCTTGCACACAAACCATGATTGGACATTTATAATATACAAAATCTCTAATACGGCTATTAATTAATATTAACGAAGCTACATTGCATAGGAAGATTAAAGCCCACTTGCGCGCAAGTATAAATCTCAGAAACTTAAGCATATTACAAGTCTTTATCACATTGTCGGCAGCAACAGCCTCTGTCTCAGTTTTCCGCTCTGAGTTATGACCTCATCATCCCGTTTTTATAAAAGCGAAAAATTAAATTAGTTAGAGTAATGAACCTAGGTGCTTTTCCTAAGAAATTTCTTTGCTGATTGTTCTCCGAGTTGTTTGAGAGAGTAATCTGCTGCGCATACCCCCGTTTCACGTAAATCTTGTCCATCTAAGAAAGCTGTCAGGGGTCCGCCTTTTCAAACACGACACCCCATGGGGGTCCTAGATCAAAGATGAAAGCATGCTGAACGATCCGGGAGACTGGGGCAGAGGGCTGGTATGAAGGGAGTTAGGAGTGCGATTCATCAAATTAAAAAATTTGCTTTCCTTTTCCCGGTAGGCAACGGAGTAAATTCTCTGGTACTTAACTTAGTGTGGCTTTGACAAGAAAGGAGAGGGGGAGGGGTCAGATGGTGGGAGGTAGAAGAAATTTCTTGGGAAGACAGTTGTGTGAGAGTGAACGAATTTGTAATTAATGACACTCTTACTCCTAATTAAAACCTCTTAGCTTTCTCCTCACAAGGTTGCAGCAGCTGGTAGAGACAAGGCCCTCACTGTGAGACGAGAGACATAAATTTCATGACAGTATCGTGAGGCAGCACCTGGTTATGCCTACACCTGTCACTGCTGGAATCGTAGCTCATTCTGTCAATGAATTAACATCCTCCTGGGCTAAGATAGAAAAAGGGTAGATTCTCTCATCCCAGAACGAAAATCCCTGGTGGCTCAAAGGTGGTAATATGTATCCATTTTCAAAATTAAATATATCGCTGTTTGGTTCAGCAAGGCAGACACCTGCCTCCTCTAGTAAAAATGGCATACTCCAGATCTGAAAGATTTCCCCCAGGAACCACATCATAGTATTTCCTTGTAACTATAACTTAATATCATGTCAAAATCTCCTGAGGATGATACAGCTAGTCAAGCCACAGAAAGAAGGAAAACAAGAGCAAGTCAAATGCTTAGAGAAACAGATGGAGGCCAGGAGCAGGTGGAAGAAAGAGAGAGGCAACATAAGGGAGTAGGGAGGCAGAAAAAGGAAACTAAACACACAAAATGAAACAGAACACGATGCCCCTAGATAATAAAACCAACATGGGAACAATAAAAGCCTGTCAAGAAACACGAAAAACAATAGGAAACAGCATGGGATTGCCATTTAGTATTAAAATTTAATGTAAGTTCAATAAATGATTCTGTTGTCTTTTACAAAAGTGTCTTTAACCAGGGCAGATTGCACGAACAGTCCTGTGGGACGTGCATGCAGTAGATGCACTTCTTGCATGCAAACCCACTCCATTCTTTTAGCTCTGTGACTATCTTCTTACACAAGACTGGTAGGCCTGTTAGTTTCTGTGGTTTTCCATGTGTTACTAATTCTTTGTGTTTTAAACGCAGCTGCCTTTTGCAGTGTCTCTGCTCAACACCTGACATTTCTGTTCCAATTATTTATAAATCGCCATGTCATATTGATGTGGTAATGTTGTGATTTGCTAACGATTACATCGGTTGTTCACGTTAATCGCACAAGATCGCCCACACCGATCATTTGCTGAATCGAAAACTTTGGGGGATTTTGATTGTTCGTGTGCATGTTGCAGGCGTGTTGGCAGCTCAGGGAGATATCTGACAGTTGATGAACACGTGACTCACAGGCATCACCTGCTGTACTGTTTAGACCTGCTTATAATTGGTTTCTTAGCTGCAGCTCCAACTTAAACCGACTTGATGCTTTAAAGAAAGAAAGAACTGATAATGGAGAATGGTGCACTATTTCAACCATGAGGCATGCTGCAGTTAAAATTGTATAAAATTGATTCAAGCACTAAAACAACTTGTCATCTTTGTGCTCCCTGATAGCATGATGAATTGCCACTGTGGACACCTCGATCACCTAAGCTGTCTCGGTAAGCCACACTTGATCACTGTCAGAGAAGCTCGAGATGGTCAGAGATTGCTGTATAGGCAAGGGACTTACTACCTCCCATTCTCTCTCCTTCTTTTCCCTCAGTCACACAAACACATACTCATTTGTGTCAGTCTGGCTGTCTTGCAGGCCCCAGATGAAAATACTCTAGGAAATACAGAAAATATTGTAAACAACTACATGAGGACATGCTTTGAATCCAAATTTGGAGAAAAAAAAAACCTGCTGAACCTTAGCGAATTGAATTTGCTGTGTGTTTTTAGGTTTAGGCAACAAAAGGACCTTTAATAGGATGAGGGGAAAAACACACATTTGGTTAATGTTCATAATGTCACGCAAAGTGCTTCAAGTACCTGACGTTAATAAACCCAGACCACAATCTGGCAATCACCTTAACAAAGTACCTCCACACCCTAAATGAACCAAAGGGTGTGTACTACACTTCATTGCATACATAAAAATAAAACCAGTTTTTCATTAAAACGGCCACAAAAAGAATCTTCTAAAATCTCAAAATTATTGTTACACCATTAAGGTGGAATGTAATGATATCAAACCTGTAATCAGTTACCCGTCATACCCACTGAGCTCACACTGGTATCTTTTTTAATTTTTTTACTATGGGCGAGAGGAAGGAAAGAAGAATGTTGTCAGAGAGCATAAGCAAGAAAATAATTGCAGAGCGCGGTGAAGATAAAGGCTACTCTACAATTTCTAAGTAGCCTGATGCTCCTGTGATCACAGCTGCTAATATTAGGCTTAACTTTCAAAGCCAACCTCCCTGGATGTGGCTGCGAGAAGAAAATTGATGCTTCATTCCAAAGTAACAGCATTCGGACTAATGTTCACAAAGAAAAGTATGCTGGTTGCAGCTGTGTATTTCCAATGCAGTCTTCAGACAAACAAAAACAGTCTCTTTTATTTCCCTTTAAAAAGTGTGAACATAGCCGTGACAAACTCAGTGAATTCCATAGAAAAATGTGTGACTTATTACCTCCAAAAAACCTTAAGCCACAAGGAAACTTAGGTTCCCTTTCTGAAAAAGCAGAACTGTCATGGGTGAATGTATAGTACTATGAATAAACCACCAAGGGAAGAGGTTAGTGTGTTGCTCTGGTCCAAGCAGCATAATCATTGCTCAAAGCACTTGTGTGATATTGTGCTTTGAGCCTAACAGAACCACTGGGGCACGTGGTCCCTCTCCTGGTTGTATTGCATAACTTCCAGCAGGATATGCAAAGAAAATTAGCTTTTTTATTTTCTTATTAAAGTATGGGAAAAAAAATTTACCAAATATTTTGGATGTGGCATTACTTGAACTTACTGCTTCATTTATTGCTGGTATACATCAGAATAATTAATTAAAAGGCATGCAGTTAATACTGTACTGTGCTTTTTAAAATTTCTATTAAGATTATTTGCACACCAACTATCAACTATTAAATCCTCGGAATATGATCATATGTATCTTCTAGCTTCTCTCACGGCTTTTTACCACCTCATATACAGCCATAGCTTCATCTCATACTCAAATCAGCTGAATTTTAAAAGAAACATCAAAGAAGATGGATCTAGCCGGGCATGCAGAGACTGCCAAGAAATTCTTTTAAAGTCCTGAGTTCAACAGATGCCCCTTACATCTAGGCCTTCCAGTGAGCATCGACCACTGAGATATGCAGTCTTCCAAAACATGTTTTTTGCCCTTATAATCGCCTTCCATATCATTTAATTCAAATGTTATCTGACACATGGCCAAAAGTGAAAACATATCAATAAAATATACTTTGGGTCTTCCTACTTCTATTATCTTTTATATATATATATATATATATATATATTTTAATTGACTAAACATATTTGGTGTTGTACTTGACAACACTATACAACTACAGCAAATAAAATATTTTAAACAATAAATTTAATATAAAAATTTCTATACTATATTTTTGGTTTTAATTTATTTATTACGAGTCTGACACTGGCTTGCTTAAACGGTCGATCACCCCCCCAATTGCTTCTTTTTGAGCCATTCTTTCCTGTTTGTCCCAGTGAACTATTAAAGATCCACTTTCAGTTCATCCTCAGCTGGATACAAAGCTTATCTTCAATCATTCGTTCTTGTGAAGCGGAAAAAATGTAACTGTTTGTCTATTTCCTCGTTTTAGCTGGTTTTTTTCTAAATTTATTTCATTAACAAAATTTCCATAAATTTTAAATATGGTTACAATATGTCACCATTATTAAGAGGAACTTTATTAAGTGCATAAAATGGGAAATGTCTAGTTTTTAATTAATTTAAGTTTTCAAACCTTTTGTTTCTTCATATGCACTTACTCACATACAGATAATTACACATGAGTGAAATAAAATCAGTCAAAATGATCCATCAGTACACTCATCATAACACAACTCATTTTGAATTGAAAATACAGGCATCAAGTTTTTGGAATAGTCCAGCATTCACACTGGCAATGAATACACAGGAGCTTTCCATCAGTTAAACTACTTCCTTTGTCCTTGAAATACAGTATATGCCCTCTATAAAGTTCTCTTGACCTACTTCATGTGTTATGAATGTTGACAGGTGCTGTACACTAGCGAGACACAATGACAGGACCTGTTTACTTTGCCCGGAACATCTGTTCAAATATCCTTTTGGAAGGAGCACCAGGAGACGTTTGTCTTTCTGTTGATTTAATGTGGCTCAGAATTCTGCTCCCACTTTAACCTTTCATACATTTACAAAGTAAACCTAAGCTCGTATAACATAATGATGAAAAAATTCACAGTTACAGAATTACTTTAATTGCCATGTTTTATTACTTTTTATAATGTTTGAGCTGGTTGTTGTATAACTTTTAATTTCAAAGAGGCTTGCCAAGAGAGGATTTAAAGCATTTAATTTTTTTCTGCACTTAAATTTATCATAAAAAGGGAAACTTAGCATTTTTTGTGAGTTTACCTAGCAGCTACCTTGAGGAGGGTAGCTTAGTGGATTTGTGCTCAAATCTATTTTCATGAGTCAATCAGTGAAAATATAGACTGAAATAAAAAAGGATTTATGAAAATCATTGTGATCCATGTTTTATAATAGTTTTCTAATTCTTTAAAATGTCACAACATGGTTTTGTTTATTGTGTTAGATTTACTCTTTACCATAAGTACAAATGACTTGATGATTATGATTATGATGATGCAAAAAAAGAGTTAAATTACATGAACCAGAGTGAAATCTTGCAACTTATACTTTTCCAAGTGTTTCTTTCCTAACTCTTAGACAGACTGATGAAAATGAGGTGCAGCGGGCCACTCTCTTGCAATGTTCACTGGTGGACAGATGGATAGCACCTTGACAAACAAAGAAAAACAGACAGACTGTGTCGCTTCACACAGAAGTGGGGAAAAGTGGTGACAGGCTATCTCCATGCATATTGATGCCAGCCAGCCACACTGGCATAGGTTTGATTGAATAGTCACACAATGGGAAAAGGCAGGCTACTTTTCATGTTCGGCCATCAATCAGTGCAGCAGACTGCAGCTCTCTCAGCTTTGTTTGAGTGTCAATTAGCTGACGTGGTTTGGGTTGCAAGATGAATTTCAGAGGTTTCTGTTTTTCATAAGGCAGACAGCAGTTACCGTACAGCTGTGGGACCAATCAGCCCCTTCAAACAACAGAGGAACAGTTTAATGGGCAAAAAAGGCTGAATGGCTTATTTTTTAAATATATATATCAATAACCTAACAGAAAGGTGACAACTGTCACCTTTGCTCTTTCTGCATGTGGTTCAGACAATCTGTATTTATGGAAGAACACTATTTTCTGTGGATAAAAACAAAAATAAATCTATCATATCAACCAACAAAAGATGTAACATAGCATGCAATGGATGGGGAACCAGGCTGATCCATGAATCCCCTCTTTACTTCGGGTTTATTAGGTCATTTGCAGTCAAGAAACTGTTTATGCTTGTTTAACTCTCTCCAGGACCACTTGCAACATGGTCCATTGCTTGGTGTGCTTGAAGTTCTCAAATAATTCAGCACCTTAAAATCTCATCATGCAGTCAGTAGCTTATAGCTTTGCACCCTGACGGGATTTGCTCAATACTTAGCATTCTTCTGGCTCCTTTGAGCCTAAATAGAACCACTGAGCCATGTAAAACAATAACTGCATCAGTTTTCTGCTTTGTAACCACCTTGCATTGTTCACAAGAAGTCCTGAAAGACATAATTGTTTATGGTGTCCATTTTGGATAGTTGTATTCTTTTGACTGCTGCTATGTGCTTACACTATAAGTATAGTGGAGAGTTTGTTATTTGATTTGTCTCATACAAAGAAAAGAATATATCAACCACCATCAGCTAACTACAGTTTACAAATATATAAAGACTGACTTTTCAAGGTAATTTGAAATTTTCATAACGCAAGATAATTGACAAGATTTTTGCACTTGCACAACGAGGCAGTTTAGATTCTCTGATCCATGTGGCAGGAAGAATGTGTCTAACACAGAAAGGCCTGTCCTAACTCATGAAACCCCCAGTCTTTGTACTGCTGATACACTAATTCTCCTGTTTAATTAGACCATAATGGAAAAGGGAATCTTTTAACTTCAGATTAAATGAACATAAATGGTTTGGTTTGATTAGACAGCTTAGCGTTTAATTAACTTTTACATTACATAATTTACAAAGTCTAAGACCAACCAAGTTCTTGCGTTCTGGGTTTGTTTAGATGTCATGTCTTTAATTCTATAACAGGTCATGTATGTAAAAGTCTGTGATATTATTACCTCTGAAAAGTCAACAGTACCACAGGAACTATCTACTTTAATTTCACTCTTGCAACTACCTCAGTGGACCATCTGGTAAATGATTTTCATACCAAACATTTTACACAACATTTTCTGCATGTGATTAATTCAAGTGAAAGTGGACCCTCTTATATCAGGTAATAATAAGTGTCTCACATCCAGATTGTACCACCTGTTACTGGCATGTGTTGCAGGTTACTGAATGTTTCTCTCAGCATGTTAGAACTGATACACACACATATATATATACATATATCCATTTAAGCGTTGTTTTCAATAAATTGCAAGCTCAAAAACTGTTTTCTCACTCCTATTTCTTCTTGTTGCATGTTGAAGCTCTACTTGGAACCTTGTTAAGATCCAACCATGCAAAATAGGATTTTTTGTCATTTTTCAAGTGGTCTTAAACTTTTGATTGGATCACAATGTGATCAATGGATCACATTAAGAAACGGCAAACAAAATAGAGCAGCATCAAAGGTCCTTTGTCCATATAGAACAAATATTGTAACAGTGCAAAAATTTCTTAATTGGTTAATTATTAAATGTAAATTACTTTATTTATTTATTTATTTTTGCTTGAACATATTATTTAATAATATTGTTAAAAAGAGTCCAATAATTTTGTGTAAAAATGTGTATTTTAATGCAGATATACATGAATATTCTACCAGGCAGGCTACAGGACGGTATTTTTTATTACCCATAGCAGGAACCAATTAAATTAAAACAACAGTTTTACACAGGGCTATGAAGGAATGGAATTTGCTAATACAGTTCTGAATTTAGAAAACTTTTACAGCAATATTTTTTGGGTTTGACTTTTGATGACAGTTAGAAATTGTTAAATCATGAACCTGGATTTCTGTTTTTGTGCTGTAGTAATGATGGCAATTTAATTTTAATTAAATGTTATATTATCAAAGTTTACTCTGATAGGAGGTAAAGAGCTGCCTTTATTGTTTGTATGTGTGTGTTTTTTGTTTTTTTGGTTTGCTATGATGTTATACTGTATATATGTATATGTTTATAGTGCACTGTCAAAATGTAAACATTTGTAATCCCAGGAAGACTAGCTGCTGCATTGCTGCAGGTAATAAGGATTGTAATGAACTAAGCTAAACCTTATTTATGACAGTACAGTTAGATAAAGCCTGAACAAGTATGGCTTATTTTGAAAGGTTGCAAGGAAAAAGCCTCTTCTCTCTAAAATGAAATGAGACCAACACCAACTGGGAAGCACGGTGGTGGAGGGGTGATGATGTGGGCTCATTTTTGCAGCCACATAACCTGGACACCTCACAGTCATTGAATCAACCACGAACTCATCAAATTGCCATAGTCTTCACTGGTCAGTCATGTTTTCTGTGATTCCTAACACATTTTGTCCCAAGGAGGTTGAGCTGAGCCTTCCCTAGAGAAGTTGGGCTCCCAGTTTCTGCTCCAGTTGGCACATCTTATCCTCTTCACTTTATCCCATACCATAGTTAAGGCGCAGCTCCAGTGCTCACTCTTTGCCAGATTGTACCACAAGTGCTAATCCAGCACATGTTAGAAGTTCCACAGTTAACTTCCCTGCATGGTGATTCCCCAATGGTTCCTGTGAAGCTGAAGAGTGGCTACAAACCTAAACTTCTCTACCTCTCTCAATTAAGCGTGTCTGCTCTGAAGACGTTTTCCCAAATACTCACCTTCTGTTTCCATCTGCCTGCTCACCCTGCTGTGGATTGAATTTTTTCCCCCACAGCTCATTCCTCTCCTGTTTTAAGTAAGCACCAACTATATAATTTTAATTCTTTGACTTAGCTTACACAGGACATGACTTCCATCTCTTTGTAGTCCCAAGTTGTCCAAGTTGTCCAAGCCAGATGTTTTCCAGGATTCTCCATTATTAACATTCTTTGTCCAAATGGGCCACGCAACAGAGAATCATCCCAGTCAGAGCAGCAAATTTACAACAAATCTGGCTGAAAAAGAAAAGAATATAGGTGTCGCAATGGCCCAGTCAAAATCTAGACCTCAACCCAATTGAAATGCTGTGGTGGGACCTTAAGAGAGCTGTGCATAAACAAATGCCTTTAAACCTCAAGGAACTGAAGCGTGGACCAAAACTCCTTCACAACAATCTGAGATATCGACAGTCACGCAGAAATTAACTACTTCAATTTTTTTGCTTCTAAAGGTGGTTATACAAGCTGCCTACGTTTTTCACAAAGACATATAGTCTTTGTGATTAATATATTTATTTTTCACATGACTGTAGAACAATACATTTAAGTAATATTAAAAAGCAGTAGGAGCAGTAAAACATTTGGTTTGTGGATCAGACAGATCACAACATTTCAGTAATACATTGGGCCATTTCTTATTTTTATTTTATTTTTTATAGAAACTGCAGCAACTGTACAATGGATCAAAAAAATGCAATTTTCCAGTCATTTACTCGGCATATTGCTTATTGTATTGACAATACATTATTAATCTACTGATCATGAACCATGCTTGTAATTTCACCTGCCCTCTTCTGATGTCATGTCACAGAAGAGTATGACATTTCCCGCTCATCCCACCTCCTCTTTGATAATTCGGTGACCAGTTTTAGAACACCATAACCTGTCCCTTGGTTGGCAGAGATATTTTTAGACCAGCTCCTGCTACTGCCTCATCTCTGTAGACATTGGTGTGTGCAGAATGATTGACTGAGTCTCCTTGAAACATATGTTGTAAAGACACTTGTTCAAGCCCTGCATAAGCCTCTTCTTAAAGACCAAAGACTTGAGCATGACCTATAAAGATGTCAACTCTAATAATGCACTTATTTACATGGGACTGGCAGAATATGATTAGGAGTAAAGTAAAAGCTTGTTTACCTCATCTTTTAGTTTATGATTCATATTGATGCTGCTACTTAAAATAACTATCAAAGAGCAATGAAAAAAAATGTTGTTATAACACATCTGGGGACAAAAAAAAGAAAAGCCAAGCAAAATAAAGAAGAATGAAAGAAAACTGTACATGTTGAGTGCTGCAGTGCTCATAAGAAGTTTCTCCTGCAGGAGCCTTTATGTGTCAATGTATGGTTTAATGAGCAAAAATATTTATCATCATTAAGGCACATCTAAACGGAGTACAACATGCTCAGTGCACACCAGTGAACCATATATAACCATACATCTGTTTATGTATTTTCTTGGATCAATCAAAATCAACACCATAAATTATAATTATCAAAATATGCTCCAGTCCCCTTCCAATGTGCAGATTTTATTTAATTAGCATGTGATGACGCCTCAGATGCCTCACAAAGATGTGATAATATGCCTCTTTTCAATCTTTATGTGTTGCAGCTTAATAAGACACGTTTTTCAATCTTATACCTAGAATTTGTTATTTGTAGTCTGCACGGTCCAGTAAATTTCTGGCTTGAATGTAAAAGGTTCTTTCTATCAGTAAATAAGTGAGCGAAAATATACAGTACATTTACAGCTTTGAAACCTCGTAAGTGCAGGAAATCAAATGTAGTAGTCAGTACAGTCCATTAATTACTTAAATTACTTTCCGTATGGTAATTGGTTACATGTTTCTTTATTTGGCTTGTAATCAGTCATGCAGAAAAGGTTACGTGTACTAACACCAACTTTCCGAAATGTTGGTCATCTGCAACCAAATTGAGTTTTAGTACACTAATGAAACGCTGGAATTTTCCATTAAAGAATTTAATTTTACATTCACAACTCAGTGAATACCCAAAAAGGTATGAATGATTACTATTCAGATACTCAAAAATTAGTCTTTTGAAAATATTATACATTTTCAGAACCTCAAACTTAAAATCTGAATTGGACCCAACAAGATTTACTATAGAAGTAAAAGGGGTAGAGAAATAAAGTGATAGAGAAGGTAAGTCACTAACATTGACTGTGTAACATGCAGCAGGTGGCGAATGCTGGTGATGGGAGATTGGTTTGGATGAATGAGAAATGAAAAGGCAAGAAGTACGCAGCGGAGAGGCAAGCAGCGAGAGCTGTAGTAAAAAGCACTGAGGCTGTTTGACATTTGCATGAGTCAGACAGTATGATTACGAACCTGAAGCACAAGAGAGATTTGGTTGCTGGCAAGTAAAACAATAAAGAAAACAAAGAACTAGAACAGAATTAAGAGACTTCTCATAAATGCCACACACACACAAACTGTGCAATCTGATAATGATTGATTACAGAAACCAGGGTTTAAATAAAGCATGCCAGTCAGAAGATGAGGTGTGGGTGACTAGGCATTGCCAATTAGGAGCAGGCTAGTTGGTTAATGCAATTTTAAGGAGCCAAGACACACCACACTCAGAGGCACACAGAGACAAACAGGGAAAGCGATGAAAACAGGAGAAATGGCAGGTAAACACGGGGAAAAATGTGAGGAAAAGAGGAGTAACTGAACTGCTTACAATTATGTTCACTATACTCACAATATTTACAGTATATTGGGCTTATCATGTTTTGCTATAGCTGATTAACCATAATAATAATGCTAAGCGGCATCATGACAGTGATAATAAATTCAGAAAATCAGATCAGTTTTTTCAAGTCTATTAGCAGTTTTTGATGAATACTACATATAAAACAATGGTTTTCCTCACCAGATTAACAACTGCAAACATTGATAGGCCAAGAAAACAAGAAAACAAAATGACGAATGAAAAAATGTTCAGAAGCCAAAAGCATCACAGCACACCTAAAGCCACGAAGAAAATGTAGCAAGCGCATGCTGACAGTATGAATGCATGTGTCCATCAATATAATTGCCCCATCATAAAGGATGAGTAGATCTGACTCTAAATGCATTTTTACGTTCAATTAAATTACAACATAAAAATGTTTGGACAGTTTGAGGTTTACGGTTCAGTGGAGATAATAAGTCTTGGAAACAAGTAAAGGCAAAATACACCATGCAAAAACATAACTCACTCCTGTAAGTACACCTGGAAATCATAAAAGCTCAAGAGGTAATCTAATCACCTTACAAAGATAAGCAGTTGTCTCTGCTGAGAATTTATATCTCTCATAACCTACAGATCGCCTCTGGAGAAAGGGTGTCTGAAAATTCTTGCCCTTTAGATAAATCTCACGGTTCACACGAAAAGCTCAAAGGGATTTATCTATAAGTGATGATGTCATTTTTCAAGAGAATTTATTGATTAGAAAGTAGTGGTTTTAAATGTGTTTAACTGGACAGTGTGTATCATAAGTTATCATGACAGTCCATCCCATTAAACTGGAAGTACAATTCTGACACACACAGACACACAGATCCCTGGATTAAACCCGAAGTAACCTCACAAAACCCCAAATCCTGCTTTTAGTACAGGCCTCTGGAGGCATGTCCTGAAACATGACAGAATAAAACTTCTAGTGTACGCTTACAGTTCTGATCAAAACCTCACAGATACTCATCATGGACATAGATGCAAAGTGAAATATTGGGTTTTTCACCTCGAGTAGTTGTCAAATAAAATCAGGCCAGCTTGTGATGGCAACCAAAAGCATCTGGTCAAGCTGCATTGCTAATTAGTGATCGGAAGGTTACTTTTAAAATGTATTCGACTACAGATTACAAAATACATGGCCCAAAATGCATTTTTAAACATATTCCATTAAGTTACATAATGTGAGTAACGTATTCTGAATACTTTGGATTACTTAATATATTGTCATGCCTTTTACAACTACATGAATGTACTATTGCTGTGTGATTTATTACTATTACTGAAGGCTAGTCGCCATACCAATACCAACTAGATTTTTAAATGTTAATATAAAATGAGTAACAGTAGGGTGGACATTAGGTGAGGCTGCACTTTTTGCAGCGATCTCGTATAGAAAACAATTTCTGTATCAGTAACATGTTTTCTTTTTGTCTGCTTTCAGAGCTGCATATGATTATTTGCAGCTAGCAGGTTGTCATGTCTAACAGTCTGCAGTCTATGAACTAACCTCGGCTAACGCCAGCTAACAATGTTAGCTCGGTAGCCAGTAGCCTTCAGTAATAGTAATAAATCACACAGCAACACTACATCGAAGACACTGAAGTGGCACATTACCCAGGTAGCTACCACAACTAAAACAAGGTAGTTGCAGTAGGCGAACTTTAGTTTTTAAAAAAAGAACTTACAGATGTTTCTTTTGGTTAGAGGTGGAGTCTTTTGAGGCTGAGAGCAGCTTAGTTGCTGGCAAACAGAGTTTGCATTGAACAGTCAGATTTCGCCCATCCCTTTCTTCTTTAAATGTGAAGCGGTGTCGGGATTTCCAAGTAAGAAATGCATTCCTGCCCGTGCACTGCTGGCTCTGTTGTGCTGGCTCTGGGTCCAATTTGTAAATGACGCCACCAACATTAACAGGACGCTTACATTAGAGCCTCTTATTGCGTGTTTTGTTTTGGTTTCCAGCAATGCATTGAATTACCAAAATGAGAGAGGGGATAGCCTAACATATGAAACAGGAAAAGACCGCCGTGTAATCAATTTATTTCAACAAAGTAACTGTAGTAACTGTTAAAGAGTAACTGTAACAGAATACAGTTGCTCATATTTTGTATTTTTAATACATAATGCTGGTACATGTATTCCGTTACTCCCCAACACTGCATGTAACCAAATAACTAAGATGGATATTGTTTTTATTCCTGCGTGTACATGTATATCTTTGACCCTCTGTTAAACCCTGTGATATTCATTCAACCCCAGAAAAAGAAAGATTTACAGAGATATTTCCAGTTCTAAATAAAAATGCCAAAACATTAAACAGTTTTTTTGTTTTTTATTATTGTTGTGTTTTTTGTTTTTCTTTTAAATAGCCATACACATCAGTACTATTTCATCATATCGCCGCTTCTGGCCAGTAGTGTACAGTATGTGGGTGTGCGTGCATGTTTGTGTTGCTTTGGCTGCTTGTGGGCATGTGCTTGTGCCAACTGATGGACTAATGCCTAATGTAAGATGAGAAGGTAGCAGAATAACATCCAGAGGCATCCTCGTTCCCCAGTTGTTTTTCAACTCTGTATTGCAAAACTAAATTGGCGTGTGCCCCTGCTCTGTGGCCTGAAGGGTGGCTGCAACCAAAAAGGAGCCATTTATGATTTGACAGGCCTCAAGCATTGAGCCACATTGTGTCAAATACTCGGCAGGCCTTTGGAAAAAAAACAAAGAGGGCTTTTTTTGTTTATTTGTAATTACAGAGGATAGTCTAAATATTACATGATATAGGCAGCATATTCATTACATGTATAGATGCATTTTTAAAGTTTGACAGCTGTTTAACCATGTACATAGTTGTACTTCTCAACACTTAAAGCTACTATATTCACAAGGAGTCACCTCCACGTGTTTGATTTGGCAGATGTCTACGCTGGATGCCCTTCCTGACACAAACCCAAAGGGAGTTGGTGTCTCCTCCCGGGATCAAACCAGGAATCTTTCGCTTGTTAGGCAAATATGTAAACCACTACACTATGGAGCCACTCTCAGCACTTAATGGTACTTAATAAAGTGATAATAAATCATCGCACCTATTTACCCCACATTGAGCCAGATGAGGTGAAACAATTTAGCTAATTTTGGCCTGATGAAAAGATAAGCCTCTTGGGGCACAAGTGAAGTCATCAAAACATCTGCTGTTAACCATTAAAAGCTCCCTGTGCCCTAGTGATGCCAGAGCTGTTTTAATCTGTTGTTCTCATTAGAGATGCAGGCATGTTTTCAGCAGCCAAGTTATTCACAACGGTTCCTGGGCAATATAATTGTTTGGTGTATACTCACATATTGAACATAAACAACAAAATATTATTTTAAAGGTGCATCCCATTCATGTCATTCCCTTTCTCTATTTATTTGTTGTTTTTCTAGCATTTAATAGTCAGTTTCTGTTACAAATTGGTATTTCTTTGTGTAGTTATTTATCTACATATGGAAAGAACAGATAGTAGGTTTGAAATGTAAGTATAGCATCTTTCTTTAATATTACTAGAGCTACCAGGCATGCTGCAAATTGAGGGTTTAGGTTCAGCTGTATCAGATTTTGCCCTGATATTACATTGTCACCATGAGAATAAATAAAAAACCTATTAAGAGCATTGTTATACTCCATATATAAATGACTAAAATAGGGCGAGGGCTCAGCTCCATTAGCTTTGGAGATATTAACAACTGCTGCTTCATTATGACTCATGCACGGCCAGCCACTCTATTGTGCTAAAAGCTTATAAAAAAAAACAAAGATGGGCAAAGCAGATAGTGTGGGAAACTGAATTGACTTTTGATTCGTATTGAAAATACATATCATTGCTTACAGCTTCTTTTTAGATGTGTACTGGTATAAAGTTGCAGTTTCGTAATATGATTTGTTTTGTATCATGGTGGAGTCCTTCACTTAGTGCTACCTCACCTGTGCCACACTGGCATGTTAGACTTGTACTACAGCTGTAGCATTTATGTTCCAAAATAATAAAACGTTGTATTCACAATCAGCATCTGCTGAATTGAATAAAGCAACGGCACACAGCACAAGTTTGGGGAGCATTTAAATATCCTATATATCTCCCCTGCTCCTTGAGGTATGCTAGCACATCAGCTATGAATATCTAAGTGTGCAGGTTCTTGCAAATGTAGCTCCTGAGTTTAAAAGCAATAGAATTAAAATGCAATAACACTAGAAGAACAAATATGGCGTCATTGTTTTCTTTTTTGAATAGCATCCAACTTTTCACCTAGAGTGTGTGCACAGTGTCTAATACAGTAGCATACCTAAAAGCTTTTACCCAAAGCCCAAAACATACTGGTTGGTGATTTGCCTCAATTTTCTTGTGAACTGCCAGACTAAGTCAAGCGTTTTGCTTCTGATGCGGCCTCACAGCCTTGATGGTGGTGATAATAATCACATGGAGATAATAAAACATACTCTTATGGAATAATAGTCCAGGCTTTTGAGTACCCTGAAAAAGTGAGCTGATGAATTTTTTAAATGCTAATCTTTGAAGAAGCAGCAGGAGTGCACTCGTCAGTAAAATGAGGGGCTGCCAGGAATCTGCAGCAGGATAATTAATTGTTGAGTCTTTACGGTGGGGATGCATCTACTGAGACCCATTGCAGATATGATACAGCTGTTAACTTTTGAGCCAATTCAATGTGGGCTTCTTTTTTTTTTTAAATATACCTTACACACCCTCCACCCCTCTCTCTGTATATATCTGGTGTGAATAAGTTTGTGTATGTGTGAGCTGGTGCATGGCTCTATGTGTCTAATTATGTCTACATATGTGCAGACTTGAATACATGTGATTAAACACCCCCTGAAGCCCTTGAGTTTGGGAGCCAGATGTTGCAGAGAATATATTTTTGACAAAAGGCAATGTGAAGCGCAACAGACATTTGAGGAAGTCTGTTGTAAATATTTATGAACTACAATTATTTTAAGATCTTTCCTGTTTGACTGAAAGTTTAGGAAGCCAGATGTTTGAGATTGTTCTTTAAACTCTCTTTGTTGTTCCGACCTTTAGTGACCTTGGGAGCTGACCCATTCCTCTGTAGTTTAAACACTTCTGTAGCAAACATTTTGCATTTCATGTTAAATGCATCAGGCATTCATTGGCTATTTATTACGGATTAGGTTCTTATCTTGACTAGGATTAAATCTTTGCCTCATAATGACAGCAAATTTGACTGATACTCACAAAATCTTTTTTTTTGTTTCTTTGGTAAAAAATAATTCATTTTTCTTGTGTTTTTGTAGCATCTTGATTTTTAGCATGCATATTATATCCACATTCACATCTAATAGAGAAATATGACCTTTTCAGTGTTTCCTGTAATACTTTCACACTCAGTGTTTGTTTGAAAAGAACAAAATCTTTCCATTTTTATTTTAGTAATTAACCCCAGCTGAGGCCTAAAGCTGCCCAAGTTAATGAAGTTGAGATTTCTGTGCAGGATTAATTAGAGCTCGAATGAGGAGGGTTGGGGGATGGGGGGGGAGATAAATAAACAATGTAATAAATGACGCAGAGCATGGTCTTTAATGCACAATTAAATTGGGATTGTCTTGGGATCTGGCAAAGCACACAGAAGTTACTCTCTTAAGCTTGCTCCATATATCATGCCTTCACTCTTAATGGTTAGAGGCAACCCAGGCAAACCCCAAGATATTTAAAATACTAAGAATAAATAGTTAGACAGGTTATAAAATGTCTCATTACCACCTACATAAATACACTAGATAACCTATTCACCATGGGTTTACAAAAACAAACAATCATGAAATCTACAACATTACATTAAACCATTTTGTTCAACCACTAACAAAACTAGTAAAACACAGTTGGAGCTACATGTATGATGGTGAACACTAAGCAATTTCAAGCCACTGTGTAAAGAGGTGCGTCTAGCATGTGTGTAGGTGATGGTAAATATGAGGTTCAAGTCAACAGATGATTAAGATATATGCTAGATACCAGAATCAAGAGAAAGAGCTCATGTTGGTTTTTTTATGTTTTTGTTAGTTTTAAGCTTATAGCAGCACATTTTATCATTTGAACAAAGCTAATCACTGCAACCGCCAACATTTCAAACTGCTAGAAGAGGTCATTTTAAACCAGTCCAGCAATAACAGAAACGCCACATCTTTGTCGTTTTTCGCAAAATTACAAAAGGTTGTTAATGTTTATAAAATCGTTTTAATTATGAATAAGCTTCAGCAAAATAAATACTTCAGATTCACTTTTAGGGGTTTTATTACCTTTACAAATGAATCCATCCGACCGTCTACTCATCCACCCACTTTCTACTCCTTATCCAATTTAAGGCTTTGGGTGTGGGGCAAAAGGCAAAGAATAGCCTGGACCCTTGCAAGTCTCTCATAGGGTTACATTTTACAAATCATTTAACTTATTTACAGATCATAAAGGTAAAAGGTAATGATATAAGAAACAACACAATAACTAACTCAGCTCAATAATTATGAAAGAGGAACATACAAAAGCTAAAAATGTATTTTAAGTAATTATGATTACAATTATTGTGTTGTGCTAAACATGTCTTGTTATTTTGCTGTGATATATGGAGTCTCAGTCTAGAATAAAGAAAATACTTTTTAAAACGCACTCACTGTGAAACAGATTGGACAGGTCATTCCCTACATTTGTGGCCTCGCAGTTGGCTACAACAACAAAAGAAACACATTTTAATAATTAATTTTTGTAAAAGTAGAACAGTGAAAGTTTATCATCTCATCTACATCTGCCTCCTCTTCACCAGACCTGCAGCCCCACCTCTCTCTCTCATCCACCATCTAAGCTGCTTCACCTCAATCTGCAGCTCCTCAAACCTGAAACCTGTCCGATTCAGCAGCTCTGCTCCAGATTTCTCTCTTTATTTATCTGGATTACTACTCCGCACTCTGGACTCTCTGCTTAGTTCAGTTACAGTTTCTCCATAACCTCCGCACATCTGCTCATACAGATGTGACCGCTCTGACATGACCCAATATCCTGTCAATATTCAGTCTTCCAAGTTCATGTTCTTTTTTTTTACTACCTCCAAATTAGACACTATGTCAAGGAGAAATAACCAGTTATGAAACTGCTTCAGCTAATCACCCTTTGTATGAGCTCTGGGCATTCCCTCCAGAGTCTGAGCACTTAATATCATAGTTTGTTGACTGTTTTTTGTACTTCATCTGCTCTCACACAAGAAGCTTGGGCCAAGGAATTTAACATGAGATTGTCAGTGGAGTTTTGGGAGGAAGAGTTGTCCCTGATACACAAGTGCTCTATCAACTCATGTTGCAGACCGATTCAGTATAAGGTACCGCATCTTCCCATCAATATTTTCTAAGTGTGACAAATGCGGCTTAACAGACGGGACAATTGCACATCTTTTTTGGTCCTGCCCAACCTTATGTCAATATTAGACAAACATTTTTCAGTGGCATTGTTCAGGTAAAAATAGGTCTTTGGAGGACATTCCTAACAGCTACTTTTTGCAAAGCTAACTGAGCTTGTTTTTAATATAATAATCAAATAGTATTAAGGGAATATAAAGTCTATTTCAATATAATTTCTGATTCTAATGAATGTCATCAAGCTAAACATCTGTTATGTTGAACACAAGATCAGCTGTAGTGATGCTGCGTGGGAAAAGAATCACTTAGAAGTAAATCGCAATGATTTCTGTGGTGTGCTCAAGTAGATTTATTTTTTCTGTGTGCAGGCTGTGATCAGTGCTACTGCTTTTACTGAATTCAACAAGATAGAAACAGAGCTCATATATTGTTACATGAGGTATCGTGGCTGATTTCTCAACCTAGACAGTATAAAGCTAATATAAATGTGGAATTCAGCAAGTGAAGTATCAGCTTATATTTAAATTGATGGCTATTAGGTTTTTTAAATGGCCATGAGCGCCACAGCTGCTCTGCACCAATCAAGCATAGTGCATCATTGCAAACTTCCCAGTTCTGCAAACTTACAAGTGTAGACTGCTCCAAGCTTCTTTGAATTCTCATGCAAACTTCAAATAACAAAAAGCTTTTTATACTTTGGTTTTGCAAGATGATTCACAAAATCATAATTCAGGAACACATCGTGTACAGATCCATTATCTGTTCAAAAAGCTCTAAAATGACTGCGAACACTATTTGTAAGGTTTAAATACCCAGTTTCTCAGATGTAATTGAGCAGTCCTCACTTCCCCCCATCTTCTCCTTTTTACATCTTTGTCCTTTTCTTAGTGAACTTGTAGCACATTATTTTTTGCTCCTTGGGAAATACAGCAGCTGTACCTTTGTGACAAACTGCACACAGTTTGTGTGCTTTCTCATATTTGTTGAGCTGACAGAAATACTGCATTTGAAATCGCATGCCACTTGAAAATTATACTCGTTTTCCTCTTCTGTAGTGCTAGACATTTGCTGATGTACTGCAGCCACAGCTTATTAACAACTGCACCAAAAGGCTGTTGTTAGATGTTGCAGATGTCCAGCCATGAGTATAGTACTATAAATGATGCAAAGATTAAGTGTTTGTTGCCCCTTTCGTCTCTTACTGTGCAATAAGCACTGCTGACTAATATACTGATCCCTTATATGCTATTCTTCCCTCATTTAGTTTCAATTTGGTTTAATATTTGATGTACATGATCAAATATTATGTCTATCAAATGTGCATGTACATTTGATAGACTAAAATACTAACCCCCCTTAAATGTCCTAAACCTAAAGAATTACACCTGTATGAAAAGATAAGGAATAAAAAGTAAAGTAAATCTGAAAAGTTGTTAGAAAAAAATTCAACTTAGAGTGACCAAAGGTAATGGCCAACCCATTACCCATATTAGCCTATCTTGCGCTTAGCCTTCAAACAATGAGCTTTTAAAATAAAAGGTGTCAAGAATTAATTCCTTTCAAACATTTCAAGTTGCAGTGAAAAGATTTCTTTTAAGCTGAGATTTATTACCACACCATATTTTCCTGAGCCACTTAAACAGTTGAGGAAAGAGTAAGACTTCTGCATGCAGTAAAACTCAGTGAAATACTTAAAGTCTGGCAGTCTGTGCGAGCTGAGGCACAGCAGACGGCCAAGACCATGCTGGGTAACATGCTCATTTGTCCATATTTTTTCTTCAGCTCCCATGGGACCTTCTCTCCTTCTGTTGCCTTATTCCTATATGTCTTAGGGGGTCTTTTCACAAGAGATCTCTATCAGAGAAAAATCTGTGTTCAACAGTTCACTTGGCAGCACTTCACTCAGCAATGGGGAGACAGAGAACCATTGTGAAGTTAAGAAGCCCAAACTCTACGGTCAGCTAGCCTGCCTGTCAACAACACACTGCAGCTGATTTCTGTTATTAATCAATGCTAAATGGTACAAATCAGTGTACTTATATGTAAGTACACTGATATATGTGTCACAGAACACTGGCTACACATATTTAATGTATTCTGTGTGATTTCCCAGTGCTAATTATGAACATAAATCACCTGTCATAAAATGAAGCACTGGTTTTGAAATGCTTCATCTTTTTTTTAATTATCATTTATTTACATAGCTTCACACTCACAGTATCTTCTTATGTAAAGTTAAACATGCATTTGTTTTCAACTATTTATAATTGTCTGGGTGATGTCATAGCAACACACAAAATGCAACTGAAATAACCAAAATATGCTAAGAATTGTGCTGGGAGACACTTAAAAGAAGTGGAGGATCTATCGGTTTTGTGAGGAAAGAAAAGTGTGTGTAAGTGTGTTAGCCTAACTATTAGCCTAAAAATCCGTCATCAGTATTATATGAATCATGAGATTAAAACACACTTACCTAGCATGTTTTGGTTCCTGCAACTGGTCTGTCGGGTTATTGTCTCCCCAGAAACACTTCCCTTGTGCTTTTGGAAATCTGTTTTTTCCTATTTGTGTTTTCTTTTTTCCTATATCCGTTTTCGTTTTTCCCTGTTTCCGTTGTGTTTTGTGTGCTTTTGCAGCGTTTTTCCTATTGCTGGTGTTTTCTTAAGTTGCAGTCTGTTTGGCCTCCCAGGGCCACCGTACTCCAGCTCAAATCAGACCATAAATTTATCAAGGTACAAAGAACTTGGTCACCACCAACACTACACTGTTTCAACTGGCTTAAGCATAAACTAGCAAAAAACTTATTGCAGTGCAGTTTTAAACTATAGATATCGTCAGTGGCTGCTTTGCTCAAAATCACCCTGCAGCGTTTCTGCTGTTTCTTTTGAATTTCACTGCAGATTAACTCAATGCATCCTTCCTGTTGAACCAGAGTGTTGTGGACCTCCTCCAGTTATACGATATGTGTATTCATTAGAATTTCTGTCCTCTGGCTCATGACTGCAGAATATTTGGGCTTAGGAAATGAACTGATCAATGTAACCTGCTGGCAAACATGAATAGAGATTCATGAACTGGCGATTTGTGCATATTTAACAGTTGGCAACAAGATCATCTCATTAAATCACCTTTTATAATTATTTACACACACAATGATGTTAAAACACATTTAAATGCAGTTTTTGTAATGCCTAGGATTCTGTTCAGTAGCCAAACTTTAACATGTATGAATACCTTTTTGAATTAGAAAGCTGTCGCTTAAATACCTTAATTGATTATAAATACGTATAAATGTACATTATATCCACCTAGCAAAAACTTACCATACAGGCCAGGTGCTTGTTTTGCTCCACTCATGTTTGGCAGAGACATTTACAGTAAAGTTAATTTATCTTTTTATTCTTAATATCTTTATTATACCACTGTAGCTACAACCTTATTAGTTTAAAAGAGAAAAAAACCTAAGTCACAAACCTTGGGTTTGATGTACTATAGTGTTGGTATGGGTGGTTACAACCAGCGAAAAACGCTTTTAACCTGCAATTTTAAAAGAGACATTTAAGAGATATAGTACATCTGATTTCAACCCTATGAATGTGTAATAGACATCCCGATCCACTGTGTCAATTTTCATGCTTTGCCTCTCCAAAACGTGAACATTACTGCATGCAGAAATTGCATTACCAGCAGGGGGAGATAATATATTTAAAGCCACGGAGTCGACATTGAGCAAAAAAACATATGAAGTACATTCCAGAGTCGTTAATTGTGTGTTTTCGTAATCGGAATGCGGCTAATATGTATTTACATGTAAATGTGTTTATCATGTCTGTTTAAACACTGTCCCAGGATTTTTTTTCATGTTGTCTTGAAATATCTCCCTTTGCTGTTACTGCAGATTACTGCAACTTACGGAAACGTCTGTATGCGTGTCTATTTCATGATTTGCCGTGATACTGGGTTGCAGATTTTTATCTTTATTTTTTTTTTGCAGTCCTGGTGGTCATCAAAAACGTCATCAGCTTTGCTGAAATGAATTGTCATTTGTTAAGCTATACATCTGTCATATTAAGAACTTTATTTACTAACTTTTCTTAGTTGTGAGTAAAAAAAAAATCATTTGCAGATGTCAATTTTGGTGACTGTTAGGTTACGTACAGTTAACGTACAGTATGTGCTGTATGTGTGATGATGTTCATGTAAAGTTTAATTCGGATTGGCTCACCCCTTAAGAAGGAGATAGGGTGCATACAGACAAATACACATCCATATTTTATGTTCATTATAGAATAAGATTGTTAATATCTATAGTTAGGCGCATTTGATGTTTGATATGTTATTCATCATGCAATGTCATTACAGAAGCTATACAAAGAAACATACATAGATATATACAATGACAAAGACACAAAATGAACCTTATAAATAATGTACTTAAAAAAATGTAATTATTAGTTGGATTATTTTTTTAAAATAAATGTATAACTTCTTCAGCTTTATTGACAGATACAGTGAAGAAAGGACAGGAAGGCAGGGAGAGAGAGACGGGGGAAGACATGCAGGTCGGACTTGAACTCAGGCCATACAGCACGTGGTTGCCTGCTCAACGCACTGAGCTAAACCAGCTGAGTGAGTTGAATTAATATTAATATAACTGGATGGCAGATTGCAGTAGAATGAGAGTGTGTCATGATTCCAAGAGAATGCCTTAGCTCTATCTTGTACAGAGTTGTCCATAGTATTATGGGAAAAAAGCAGATCAAAGAGAAGAGATGGCATTTATCCACTTTATCCCAGCCTAATGCCAGTTTTCATGTATGTGCTTGAAGTCTCTCATTAAACCAATGCAAAGTTGCACTGTATCCACTGTATCCCTATATTTAAACACTAGTTTTGTATGTGTAAGTTTAACCTTTTGAAGCCAATATTACATTTTTATGGATCACAGTCAGAGGCAGAGGACAAACAATGACACTTTGCAATGTGATGTATTGTGATATGCTCACGTTTATATGCTACTTCTAATGATACTGACAACTCAAAGCACATTCATACAGTACTTTATTCCATACACTTCTAGCACTTTACCTACTTCACATCTGTGGCCAGTATAGAATCAATCGTTAAACTCACATGTCTTTGGACTTTAGGAGAAAGTCAGAGCACCCGCTGGAAACCCAAGCAAGCAGAGGGAGAACATGAAAACTCCACACAGAAAGGCCCCAGTGGGGGTTTAAACCAGAAACCTTCTTGCTGTGAGGCAACAGTGCTAACTGTGATGCTCTGGCAATTTTTTTTTCTTGAAAGTTTAATGTCAGCAAATTAGTTTGGATTTATCAGTCCATGTGTATCTGTGTCAATACAGCAGGAAAAACAGCTTTTAAAATAGGAATAAAGTGACAAATATACTGTATAGACTAAAAAGCTGATTGTTTAAAAAAATAAAGCTTTTAAGAAGCTTACTGTGCAGAGCTCTCACAGAGTAAAAAACAAAGAGATTAATTTCAAAGATACTGCACTCCAGTGCACCTATAATAGTAATAGTTTAGCTCTCAGTACTAATTCTGAGACATGCATCCCCTATGACAAAGGTGACAGGAAAGTTTATGGAAGAGAAATAAAAGCAAGGTGTTGTGGAATAAAAAACAGACTTCTATACACAGAATAATTTACCTGCATCGTAAAAATCATAGATGTGTTGTCATCTTAGTGTAAAATAAAGCATTATGTTTCACTGTAATTCTGTTTTTTCCTGTCTTTCTTATTTTTCTAGTGACAACCTTGTGCTGCTTGCATTAGTTTTAGAAAATATACAACACTGTCAGCTGTTATGCATGGACATGCAAACCTAATAGAGAATGCTCAATATGCCCTTCGTCCCATAAACTCAAGGAGTTTGTAAATCCCAGAAGTAACAAGATGCTCCATCTTAAATCATTTACCTCCCAAGAGGTTGTTGATGTTAGGCTGTGTCCTTGTTCAGAATTATGTAGTATGTAGGTAAAGCACAGTACTATAGACTCAGTGCATAAGACAGTGTTTATAAGAAAATCTTTTTGTTTTCTTTTTTGTCAATTCATATGATACAATATGTAAAATGGAATTAAACTTCTAAAATAAGTACATGAACCCAGACACAAGGCGTGAAAAGAAAGGAGTCAAATTAGTCCTCAACTTGAGACTATGTCTGAATAAAGAGTTGCTGTTTTTAATTTACAGGAATTTGATATTGCCTTTAATTTTAAGATTAAGGTGTGTCTTAGTAGTGTAGTAGTGGCCTTACTGTAGATACCAATTTGCCGCTGCTAGAATTGGCAAAGTGATGGTATGAAATGAAAGCCAAAACGATAAAAACAATTTCCACATGAATTTAATGAAACTTCAGTTTTGGTTCTCATTAATTTTGCGAAACTTAATCAAAACCAAAATGGCTTGATGAATGAAAGAGCATGTCCTTTTACTTTTTGGATCATTTTCAAACCGTTTTTGTATGCCTACTATGCCTGAACTGCAGAATGCTGTGTTATCCCCATAGGTATATGTAAAACATAAAATCTCCCTCACGCCATCTTGTCAAATGGTATTTGCATGTTCTTCAATATCAGGTTCTCTACCAGATGCCTGGGAGAGATTAAAAAACCCCACAGTATCTTAGCACTCTTCTGGACTCTTCTCCTCTGATGTGCCTGGACTCTGCTGGAGCCACTCTTTCAGTTTCTGGGTTACAGCTCCTAACCACCGGGACCACGGTGGACTTCACCTTCCACATTTGCTCCAGCTGTTTTCTCATGCTGCTTCTTCCTGATGTTGCTGTCTGCTGGGATTGCCACATCTATTTCAACTACAGTCTTGCGCTCCTTGTAAACCTCCGCTATGTGTGATTGGTTGGCAGCAGCTGCTTGTCTGTCTGGAACTCAAAGTCCCACAGGACCTTAGCCCTGTTGTTCTCAATCACCTTTGGTGGCGTCTCCCATCAGCACTTGGGGTCTTCTAGTCCATATGCACCACAGATGTTCCTGCACACTATCTCAGCCAGTTAGTTTTACCTCTCAGAATACCTAATTCCATCTTGCAGCTTACATCCTGTTACTATGTGTTGGATAGTATCTTACAGTCCTTTGCACAGTCTCTAATGTGTGAGTCTTGTGGGTTGTGGTAGACTCCTGCCTCTATGGATCTAGTGCTTAGTGCCTGCTCTTGAGGTGTTGTGATGACAGCCTCAGTGCTGTAGTTTAAGCCTTTCTTTTCTAGTCACTGGTAGAATTTCTTGATGTCAGCCACTTGCCTATCTGTCGATGGTACATGCCATGCAAGGGCTTGGTCATCCATGTTAAGTCCTCTTTCTGTTCCAAATGACTGTCTAGCATTCTTTGAGCTTCTTATCTTGGAGTCTGTTCGTAGAAGCAGTCTGCATCCCTAAGTGCTTGATTTTATACACCTGTAGCTATAAAAGTGATTGGAACACCTGAATTCAATGATTTGTATTACTAAATGAATACTTTTGATAATATAGTGTATGCTTGCTCATTGCTGCACCTATTTCCCATTTCCCTAGCAAAATATCCATCCACCCATTCTCTTCTGCTTATCCTTAGTAGGGTTGCAGGGGGGCTTTAGCCTATCCCAGCTACCATAGGGCTAGAGGCAGGGTACACCCTGGACAGGTCACCAGTCTGACAAAGGGCTAACACAGAGAGACAGACATTCACACTCCATTCATACTCACACTTATGGGCAATTTAGAATCACCAGTTAACCTAACTCCACTTACTGCATGTCATGAGGTCCCAAGCAAACTCCAAACAGAAACGCTCAGGGCTCAAACTCAGGACCTTCTTGCTGTGAAGCAACAGCACTAACCACAGTCCCACTGTACTAGCAAACATAAAGAAAAATACATAGATAGATACATAGATAACAATAATATCCAGGTTTTGATAATGAGTACATTACACTAGCAACATACACAAGTTATTTATTAAACTTGACTGTGAAATACTTCATTAGCTCTTCATGTTGGCTTCATATTTTGCTCTGTGTATTCACTCTTCCAATCACAAGCCTCATTAGATCGTTCATGTAGCATGACCGGTGTCCTCACTTCACTCACTATGTAAACTCAGAATAAAGGTTTTTTTGATGTCACTTTAAATTGCCAGTAAATTACATTTTTTTGTTGTTTCATCTAAAATAAATCCTTAGAGTAAGAGAAACTGATTTGATAAAAGTTGTCCTTGTGTATTGTAAGATCGAGCATGCAATTCTGTATGTATATTATGGTATAGCTAAAAGCAGCATTCAGTGAACACTCGTATCATTTCACACGGTGTAATTACTGTTGTTACTCATAACAATAATCATAACAAACTGTAATCAAAACAAAATAAATGAAGCTAAATTGTCTATTTACAACAACCCATAATACATGTTGGAGCATACACTGTCACGCTTCTGTCTGGACTCTTCTACCAGGCAGAAGATTTCTATTCACTATTTATCTACATCTTAAAAAAAAAAAAAAAAACAGAACTGGATATACAATGGGACTCTCCTTTAAGTTGTTGAACAGGATTACAGTCTGTTTATGGCAAAGTATGCCTGTAGCACTGCATCTGTGTACACCCAGTGTAACGAGAGCCTTTACATCTGCTTTGCTTTATAGCTGATGTACTGTATAACACCCTTAGGAATAACCAGTGTCTGATTGAGCTGCCTGGCTGCAGACACGTAGAGACAGCGCAAGAGGAAAAGCAAAGCTGGATGAAGCGCTTTGATTCTGCAACAACATACTTGGTAAAGCTAAGCAGCATCCCCACCCCCACCTCCTTGGAGTTGTGCCCTCACTTTCAGGGTGGAAACTTAGCAAAACCCGAGGCCATGCTATTGAAGGGGATCCTGAAAGTACCCCAAATCAAGATTGCCTCCTCCCACTGGCCATGTCTCAGTGGGTCATACAATAATCTCAGCGACAATATGAAGTTTTGACCCATTTGTTGGGATGGTGAGAGCATTATCAGTCTTTGGACATTTTGCCTGGGAGATACAAAAAGAGTGGAGAAACAGGATGAAAGGCTTAGTCTCTAATAATGTTGGCACATTCTAGTCTCTCGCTCTCTCTCTCTCTCTCTGTCTCACACATGTGAGCACACACACACACACACACACACACACACACATTAATAATGTTGATGTCTTGGTTTTCCTCATATCCAGTGTGCTAAGATGACATGGACTTCACAGCCACAATGCAGCAAATTTAATATAAAAAAAAAAATCCAAATGCGCTTTAGAAAGAAAAAAGTACTTTAATTTAATGTTAAATTTGTTTCATGTCAGTTGAGATCAGATGTTGAAGCTACATAAAGTTTGAATCTTCTTTACTGTTCAACTATTTATGTTCAGTGATTTTTTTCTCCTGAAAATCAGATAAGTTGTTTTTCTCGGTGCTCACTGCAGTTACTTTCTGAAGCCAAAAAGAAGCCAAATCAAGTCCAAGAAGTGTCTTTGACTACCTTTCACCTTAAATTATATCGCAATGCATCAGAATCTACTATTTCTCCGTCACCATTCACAAAAAATGTTGTTTAAACCAAACAATAACCAACCTGCCATAAACTATTTCTCAGCTGGCTACAGCCAAATTATATTTTTTGAACTCTTCCATTACAGTCTTACACTTGTTCACATGTGTTTGTGTTTCCTTGCTGTTACACAGTCATGGAGCTTTATGTTTAAGATGAGTATTTGATTTTAAGGGCAGCCATGGGCAAGTTACACTGACTCTTTTAAAATTCATTGTGAGTCAGTGCATGGATGTGTTTACAGAACTGTAACATCAAATGTTTGTGAACATGCCCTGGTCATGACTAAGCTTTAAAGCTAGGTTAAACAACTTGTTATTTATGTCAATGGACAAAAATCACCTTTAAAAACTTCCAGCACAGGGACAGTTTTTTGTTTTGTTTTTAGAACAAATCAAACTAGTACTCTTAGGTAGTGTAAGAAGCAGCCTCTTGGGCCCTTAGCAAGCCCATTAGGAATTTTTCTTGGTTTTTACTAGGACTTCAACCAATTTGAGCCAGGTGACCTCCAGATTCTTACACACATGATTACTCATACAACTCCTCAGAATTTCCTAATGAGCAAAAGTATTCTGATAATAAAAAGAGAAATTTTGTGGAGTCGAAATATGGAAAAAAATTCTTTTGGACTATACACAGGGGTGTCTCCAGAATATTTTCATGCAGGTGGCCACTGGGACACTAAAAATATTGCGATGGCATGCTAAAAACATAATTTCCAGTTTTATTACACTGTTGTCAAATATAAATTACTTGAAAAATATATTTTAAAAAAGAGGGAAGGAAAAGAATTTTATGCCTAGATAATAGTTGATATCACTGAATATAGGTACATATGAAAAGCAAATAAGATTTTGAAATCCATAATAATTTGTTTTACTTGATTGAATGATTGATTGACTGGAAGTCCCAACCATTGCTTTAATGATGCTCAGCAGAGAAGCAGCGTCAGATTCACTCTCCCAGAATGGAGTTAACTTTAAGAGCAAATTAAGTATTAGATCATGAGTGTGAACTGCTGCCTGTCTCCATGTTGGCCCTGAGATGCACCAGTGATTTGTCCAGAGACTGGCCCCACCTTTTCTGCAATCATGTTTTTTGGGTGACTACACAGCTCAGCACTGTTCGTGGTGTCTTATCCTGAAGGCTACAACAACAGTAGTGAAAATGCAAGCCAACTGAACAAACTTCACAGCAATCTTAGCAACACAGGAATATCTGCATGTTCAACAACCTAATATCAAGAAAAAAAGTAAGCAGAGCTAGCTAAACACTTTTGTTTTTTTGGTGTGTGTGTGTGTGTGGGGGGGGGGAGTTCATGTACAGGAAGCCTTTTTAACATAGGATTCTGACATGGCTGATGTCAAATATGATCTTCACCTTTTACCTGAAGCTAAAACAGACCTTTTAGGTTTCCTATGGTGCCTAGAGATGTTATCGCCCAGTCCTGTATGTCCCATAAGTTATGAGTTCCATCTGTCATAAAGCATGTACACCAAAAGCAAGTGGTTTTACCTCTTGTATTCACATTAGTCCTAACTTTGAAAAATCCTCCAGATTTCTGTTTATATTTAAAAGTACATCTCACACAGTAATCAAGGGTTCAGTAATCAAGTTAGGGATATTTTCTCGTACTGTTTTTATCTTTATATCCAGCACATCAATTATAGCCAATACCTTTGACCAGTGGAATTAAGTGCTATTACCCCTGGAGCATGCAAAAAGTATATTGATTAACAATAGTGGGCCAATTAGTTCATGCTCAGTCAACCTTTGCATTATCAGACCGTTACTGGCTCCTAGCAAAAGCCCTTCATTTTGCTTATTTTGGTTTGTTTGTTTGTTTGTTTCATGATAACTAAACCCGAGCAACTAAGTCGGTTATTTTTGTAATATATCTAACAATAAAGCATTTCAGACATTTAAGACATCCACTTCTAAACATCTGGATGTCAGATGAAATACTTAAAAGCAGCTTTCAGATTTCAAGAGAGCAAAAGCTGACAGGAATAGTGGACTGATTCTAATATTAACATAATTTTGTGTGTTTGCGTCAACCATCGCATCTTTGAAATAAACCTTTACTTATGGTCATAAAGGCATTTTTATTATGTCAGTAATAACATTTCATTATTTTATTGTCATCATTTAAAATATGAAAAAATATGAAATTAATTGTCACATACATACACATCCTGATTATGTAAACCTTGTAACCGATGTGGAAAACAGCTTAAGATATAATTACTTGAGGAATTATTTATGAGAGAATTATATCTGTCATTTGCAATAATATCCTTCCTAACGTTCACACGAGGAGAAAAAGTGCAGAGACGACAGCATTTTTCCTCTATTGTCCATTCAGCTACACGAGTAGAGCAGGTGCAGGGATGGAGTGGGACATAGAAATGAGCCCTGGATTCCCAGCTGGCACATGAACACAATGCAATCCCCTGGCATTGTGATACCCTACCCTAATTTTACAGAACTGCACAAGTTTAGGTAGAAATAACCAACCATTACTCTGGTCAGTCTGTCACCTGTTCCGGAGCTTATGGAAAGTCACTCTGTCTCTGAGCACCTGGGAGATGACATGATTTGCTAAATGTCATCTCAAGAGTAATTGTTCATGGGTCCCGGTTCCCTCAGCGTCCCCAAAATTAGTGATCGGCATTGCTTTCTTGTCAAGTAATGTGTGCATGCAACCTTAAAGTTGTATTGATACAGCTAGTTTAACAAGTATGTATAAAGCAAGCATGAGTAAATATAACCAGTCCAAATTACAATTGAAAAGCAAGTCTGAGATAGAAGGGTTTTTTTGCAGGCCAAAAAGAGTCAAGATTGAAAGGTTCAAGTAACAGCAGCAATTTTAAAAAATAACCTTGCATTCCTGGCAATACAACTGGAGATATCAATGTCACTTCAACTGCAAAAATGTGCTGCACAAAAACATCTGTTTCCAGTGCGATCTGGATCAGGTCACAGGCAGGACCTCAACTTGACTTTATGAAAAATAAGACAGACAAAGTGCAAATGAAGGTGCAATATCTGTGCAGTCTTTTAGTTTTGTGGTAATGCAAAAGTATTACGATAGATTTAAAACATAAAATTTATCATCATTATTATTATCGGGATTGCCACTTTTTTTAAAAAAAATGATGGATGTATGGATGTTTTATTTATTTACAATTATTTTTACTGTAAATGTATTACATTTTAAATCATGCTGACACTTTTTTTGCATTTGCTACAGAAGCATGTCTTTATCATGCAGAAAAACTAAGAAATACCTTTGAAATTGACAGTTTTTCAAAACAGTACTCCTCCATCTTAACACGCTATTGTTGTTAGGATCATATTGGAAAGGCTCGTATTAGCTGGGACAGCTTTTTTGATATTCATTAGCCTCTTTGCTGAATGATGATGAAATGTGACTGTCACATCATGTTCATAATCATGAAGGATCAGAGTGCAGTGGCCAGTTGTGTTTAAGCGGTTAATTTATCCCTAGAAAATAAAATGTAATGTGTATTTCCATGACTTTTCAAATGGCTAAAAAAAAATGACAGAGTGATGTATTCTCACACATGTTGGTCAATAGGAGACGATGTCCTCTCTCAAAGAAGCCATGAGCTTATAACAGGCCTTGAACCACTGAAGTGAGGATGTCTGGCTCCGTGAATTACACTGGCCTTGTTGTTTCTGGATCGGCTGAAGCCTGTAGGGACTGACTTAGAGTAATGCCTTGCCCCATATCTCCCTCAGCACTCAGCCAAATACAGCTACGCAACAGCAGCCCCACTTAATGTGATCTTCCTTGGCTTTCTGAGGTGGAAGTGGCAGAGAGACAAAGGGCAGAGAAAGAGTCAGTTGACTCATTGATGCACACACACACTCAACAATGCGCAACCACACTCCAAAAATAGTTGGTGGGTTTATGTGTGTGTGTGTGTGTGTGTGTGTGTGTGTGTGTGTGTGTGTGTGCATTTAAGTGTGCATTCAGCTCACATGCAAGTCTCTGCAGGCTCAAGCATCTTGCATCTCAAGATTTCTCTCCCTCTTCAGTTCCTAAATAAAGCCTGCTCAGTGAAGTGGAGGAAGAACACAAGAGAATCAATCATACAATTATCCAGATTTCCTTTGTCACTTCAAACAGAGAGGAACTCAAATCTGACCATTGTATTGGTGTGGGGGCGGGCGAGCGTGACTGTCTTTATCAGCACAACCTTTGTTTTAATAAAGAGTGCAGCGCTGCCAATCTTCTTGCCTAGCCGTCACGTTCGATGGCAAAAAAGTGGGAAGGTGAAGCAAAAAGAGCAAAAAAGCATGTGGAAGAAAGATATCTGCAGGAGAGCAGAGAGATGAAAATTAAAAAGTACAAACTTGTGAAAGTTTGTAACATGTTTTACCTTGTGGTTGAGTGCACTCTTACCTCCTTTTCACCAGCCAGCGTGGAGCCAGTTCTGCCTTGATGCCTTTTGAGAACCAGCCGCATTTTGACAACGTTAAGTAGCTTAAGTTGGGCTTGAGTTTTCACCGAGAGGCTTCTCTCTGCTGTGGCTTTCACTCACGTTTGATCAAAATGATGGCAAATTTTCTTTTGCTGTAGCAAATCCAAAAGCTAGAGCAACAACACTGGGAAGCTGTGCCAGCTTTTCATTATTGCCACCGGGCTTTTTTGGCGGAAATGTGTGAAAACAATCAGTGGAAAAAGGCCTATCTGCATGTGTTTTCATTTTAACAGGATTAAACCAGAACCGTGTTAATGCAGTTTAAAAAATAACATCTAAGATCTGTAATAAGTAATGAATAGTTTGCTACATTGTTATATTCAAACACCATAACCTTGGATTTCTGGAGCAGCAGAGCTGACCAGCTCAGGTAATGCTTTCATCAGATGCACTTTATCCTATGACCTATTTACTTTAAGGGGGGCGGGGGGGGGGGAGGAATTCCCTTTCTTCATCCAGTGAGCTTTTCCTTCCTCCTCTCATTCTTTCCACACACATATAGTTACATCCATATACTCTAAGTAAGAAAAGTTTCTTTAGTATGAGGCTTCTTAAAACGGTGCCCTTGAGTGAGAGACATGTTGTGCTTACTGATCACGTCTTTAATGAAAGAGGAGAGTTCACAAACCCGACTCTACCCGTCTCTCGTCTCTCAGACGATACTCAGGTTCTACATCATTAACCAGACAGCCTTCTGGTATTGATCACATCATGATCCTGAAATATTCACTACAGTCTCACAATACAAAAATACATAGGAGAGGTGCTTTCTCCATACCTGGAGAACCGTGAAGGCTTTATGGTGTGGGCTTTCACAGCGTCAAGAAACAGGAGACCTGGACAGTTTCCTGCTAATCAGATAGTCAGTGTTGATTTGAGCACAGCACCCCTTCAGACTTTAGCCCTCTGCAGTGTTTGCGTTAACTCTGTTTAAAAAAATACATGAAAAAACGACCTTCTATCCCTCCAGTTAAACCGATACTTTTGTATCTTTAAGTGTTAAATGTATTATGGTTAAATTTATTTTAAAGCATTTAACCACGAAAAGCAAACAAAAAGTAAATGATTTAACATACGCATACATATCAGCGTCTACACACAGATTTACATGATATTCATTGATGGTTTAAATATTAAAACATAGGTCTGCTATTCATATGTAAATATTCAACTTGCACCTCTAAAATCTATTATTATTTATTTATGGATGACAGGAGACAGTTTGGGGCTGTTTGCAGTTGCATTAGTTGTATTATACTACCGGTGGGGTAAACAGTGACTTCTCTAACAACTCCAAATGATCACCGATGTTTCTAAAACCACCACATGGCCAAAACCAACTATATATCGTACCAGACTTGGTTTTGAAGTTGTAGCTGTTCAACAGATATGTTCTTGGGTTAAAGTTATAAACAGATTAACGCTGTTAGTATTGTTAGCATCGTTTGTCCTCAGGCAGAATCAAAACAGCCTTCATCCTCGCAGTTCACAGCACCGAGTATCTAACAGTGGATTTATTTTGCCTATGTGGAAAAAAGTGCCTTAAGTTTTTGTTGGTTTGTTTGTGTTTTCTCAATGTCAGTGTGTTGCCTTGTGTAACGATCTAAGCCAATTAATATCTTCAGTCTCCTTAGCAGTCAATCCAGAACATTAACTGTTTGTTTTGGTAAAGGCCTGTTTTGTGTTTGCCCAGTGATTGATCACAGGCAGAGAGGGGACAGCAGAGTAGGGACAGCCTAGTGATATAAATCACATCTGATAGAGGGCACATAGATAATTGGCTGTCTGGCCCTATAGTCACGAGAAGCAAGCCCCTATCTTCCAGAGGGAGATAAACTAGAGGGCAGCACACAATGATAACAACATACTTGACTGTCAACAGATGAGATGCAAAATTACTCCCCTCCCATCCGTTGTTCCTCTGTCCCTTTCTCCTGCCCTGTTATTGTTGGAATGAGAAGTGGAGAGGTTAAGTGGATTGAAAATCAGTTGGCGGAATGTTTCTGTTTATTCTTCTCGCTGCCCTATTTGCGAAAGCTTTTTGAATTGCAGCGGTCATCTGCGAATAGATTTACTGTGGGTCACCACAGCAGAGTCTGATCAATATGACGGCATCATCAAGGACTTCTAAGAGCCACAACGGTGATGCGCTCCAAAATCCGCTCTTACTTTCCCCTTCTAGCAAGACACATCTTGTCGCCTTCTCTATCCTTCTGGGCGCCTCACCTTCCGGGAGGGGCGCCCGCCTCACTTAGCAGTTTTTCAGATAAAAGGAATGTCCACGTCGATCTGACACACAGAGAGCCAATCTTGATTAAATAGCCTGACAATGCGCCAAATGTATTGCACTGTTGCCAGGGAGACCAAACTGACCTTGAGTGTTGTGCTTTGCGTGAAGAGTTGCCAAGAAGTGTCTGAGTATACATTCCGCCGAGGTAAAGGACAGAATACGCAGCACTTCAAAGCAGACGATGGCCATTTGTGTGAAAATGTGAAGTTAGGGCTGAAAATATTTAACTACTGGGGACTGAGCTCGTCACCTCGATTGCTGTTGCGGTGGAGTTTGTCTCGCACCAAAAGACAATGTCGTGACCGCTTTTGTTGTACAATTGCCGTAGTTCCATGTCTAAACACAAACAATTTAAAGGCTGAAAAACACAGCCTTTATGACATTGACTGTTTTTTTTTCCCCAAGTTCGAATCTGCTCAAGATGCCTCGGCCTCGACTTTCTGCACAGGGTGAATAATAGTGTAAGGATTAGAAGAGCAGCAGCGGAGAATGCAATGTGCTCTCATCATACTTTCTGCATAAAAATACATTTCATAAACCTAAGTATCGGATTAAATATTTCTTGAACCTATGCAGTGTAACAATAGAGGGAGAATGCAAAGGAAGAAAACATGTCCAGAACTTTTGAGGAAGCTTTTACATTTTGGGGGAGAAAAAAAAAGAGGGTAAATAAAAAAAAACACCTTACTATACTGAGCCTCATAGCAAATAAATGTATTTAGAGCATTTAAGCAAGAAGGGGCACAACATTTTGATATATGAAAATGAGGATTTATGCACCACAAAGAATTTACCAGTCAGGTCAGATCCATCATCTTGAAGTAATACAACAGATTAGCATAAGTGTAGTGGCTATACATATTTATTTGTATGAGATCTTTGTTGTAGCTCATCTCTATAATGCATTTGTCACACCATGACAAAGCTAGAGAGACCTACATGGCATAAAGCTCTGTTTTCTTCTTCAATCCTTTTTTTTTTCCCGCGGTGGAAAAAAATACAGTTAGAGCCTCATGTGTGTGGAATTAGAACAAACAGAGAAAACAGATGCAGCCGGGTTCTTTTTAAATGAGAGATTCTTCTCTCTCTGAGGAGTCCTTTGTGCAGCTGAGGTTTTTGTTGTTCCCTGGGCTTTTGATAAGGCCTCCTGCACTTCCTCAGCCAAATCTGGAGCCTCACCGCAGGGTCCTCATGTGGGAGTAGGCTCACCTGCTGCTCTGTGTGCCCGTTTTATTATTTGGTTACACTCGCACACAGAGACGTATAGCATGCGGAAAGACAAATGCCCGCACAAACAACAATTTCCATACGTTCACCACCCTCCACCCCGACCCCACCCCCACCCCCCAGGTGCCCCATTGTGCTCAAATTTAGCGTTTTATCGATTGCTCCACGATAAGTATCAAACACAGCTGGGGTTTTTGGGGGGAGGGGTTACATTAATACAATCGTGCACTGGAACAAACACCCTCTACTCACAAATCTCCACACACTTACTTCCTCAAGGGAGAACAAAACCGAAATATATTGCCACACTTATTAGTAAGCATTTCTTTCTGAGGCAGAGGGAGCGCAGAGTTGCTCGGCCCTCATTTTCAGACCGCTTTACCAGCTGGATGTTTGATGTTGGTTACTGTGGAGGAGGAGAAGGAGGAGGAGGCCTTGATTATTGTCATTCACATCACACCGTGCCTCTGTGTGTGCCTGCTAATTGATGGGGTTTTTCGTCTTGATTTCTTTGGGTGAAACAATTCAGCAGCTGTACATTCATTTACAATGAGGAGATTGCTTCCATTCCCATCATTGTCCAACCATTACCATTCCACTGGATCCAGAGAAACAAGCACAGGCACAACGTCTGCCACAGGTAATAGGCTCTTGTTTGTGTTTCTATTGTGTTGTTGTTTACTTAACTTGTCAGGTTTGTTAGTGCTGGCAGTGACAAATAGAATATGAGCCGGGTTTTAGCAACTCGGAGCATTTCTGTCTAAAGAAATTTGATGGTGCGTCTCGGTTGTTAATTGCAAGCTTACTTACAATCTTCCTGCTGCTGTTTTGACATGTTTTCTTTCTACTTAGAGCAACTGTAGAATTAGCAAACAAAATGATGCATTACCAATATTGTCCCAAATGCAAAATACCTTGCATAAATCTGACACTTTCTTATTTGAATGCAAAATTCAGACAAAAAAAGAACTAAATGAATAAAACAAGGGAAATTCATATGTGGCTAAGAAATATATTTTATTTTCATGGTCATGTTTTCCTTTGTGCCCCTTACTGTGTGTGTATGCGTTTATCGACACGTATGAGCATTTGTATAGTTCCCATCCTTGGGGCCATATCGATCCTAACCAGGTAAGTCCTCACATGAATAATCAAACACAGCTACCATCAGCCTTTCCTAATCAATACTTATTTCGACAGCAGGGCTCCAGAGCAACAATTCATAATAAATGGAAAGCCACAATATATACATCTGACCTCTTTGTTATGACAATGCCCATCTGAACATGATTATAACAATAGCTAAAATCGATGCAGGTGAAGTTCACGAGGAGGTGAGTCCAGTTATGCCAATTAATCGAGTAAAGGTAACAACGCCTTTATTGTATTTTTATCGCCAAGGGAGCACACGAGCTGTGTCAATCGCAGAAATGCTGAAATATCCGAAAACACTGCACAACCTTGACTCTCAGACTGAATGGTCACATTGAGGTTAATCAAAAAATGATGCAAAATGATGTACAGTGTGTGCATGGGCGTGTGTGTGCAGGTGTGTGTCTACGCATCAACAAGTTTGACTTTTTTTCATTTTCCGGGACTCATCTGTCAACCCTCCACTCAGCCTGAAGCGCAGTCCTGTTAGTTTTCTGCAGTATTCCTTTACAAAAGTTTCCCCCAGTTTCATCATCATTGTTGCTCTCTCTTAAACAATTGTCATGAATACAACAACTCTGATTGTATGCACACATTTAGAAGAGCAAGACCTCAAGTTAACAAACTAAGAACCCCTGCCAGAAGTCACTTCCCTTGAATACATAATCCATATATTTCTGAAACTATTTGAACGGAAGAGCTCCCGCCTATCGATACATGGCGCATTTGCTTTTTGTTGGCACCATTCGTAACGTAATGTGTGTAACAATGAGATGGTAAACAGGACAAAGGATATTAAATAAATGCAGCACGACCCTGGTCAGTTCAGGTTAGATCGACTTTGCCTGGCAGTGCAACAGAAACATCAAATTAACTGACACCCCCATACAAACTAATCCTTTCTAAATAAAGCTGTAAACTGCTTTGATTTCAGAGCCTTTGAAATTCTTGCACACTGCTTATTTATTCATTTAGACTGCAGAACAGCAGCAAAGAATAGCCTCAAGTTTGTGCAGGCTCATTTACTTCCAACATGTAACTTGAAATAGGCATGTGTTGAAATATGCATTTCATACATCGCTTGGATCAAATAAAAAGTGACATTTTTCACCTGCCTATAGGTGCTTTTTTGCAGACGCTTTGACACGTCACAGAAAAAGCAAATGTCTAATTAGTAATGGTTCAATTTCATCCAGGTATGCAACTTCTAAGGTTTTGCCTTGCACACGCTAGCTAAAGGGCATGGCTTACTATGAGACTGAGTCATCATAATTATATTAGAAACACCTGTGTTTTCTCTGCTATGACAAATATATATTGCCTGCCATGTAAAATGCCAGTCTACATAGATCAATGAGGCCATGAATTATAAAATACAGATAGCAAAAGTATTCATAACACTGGATGACAAATTATCAATATTCATGGAATGTGAAAAGAAACAAAGAGGTGAAGCTTGAACTTCTTTGGGGGCTCTATTGACCCAGAATTTAGTGTGTGTGTCCAGAGAAACTCTCTCTGGAGAACTTTCCACTCAAAGTTATCTCCCCTGTGGCTGCCATTACTTTTGCTATCCCAATGCACCGAAGGCCTTTAATAGTTCTTTTCAATTAAATGGCTTGCAATAGCTGATGTAACATAGCAACATTATATTGAAGCAGGCACCAAGCATTTAAAAGTACAAATGGCCAAGTGTATATTAAACTCCAATGCAGCTCCCTGGACTGATGAAGCATTAAAGATTCAGACTGACAACAGAAACATTTTAGCTGGAGCTGCGCTATCTAATTATGCCTGCTAGCTTCTTATCTCATGATAATAGTCATTAAAACAAAGAATTAAAGAAGTTTAGTGATTAGTGATGTGTGTACTGGGATATTTTGATGTTGGCTGTGGAGGGTCTTTAAGCATAATCATCTATACACTCCCTGTTTATAAATTGGATCTAACACCCAAAACAGGCTTGTGAATCCAAGTGCTAACACTTCATGTTCATCTCAGAAATATACTTCAGACTTCGCATCTCAAACTTACATATTTTCAGTTTGTTCTTAGCTATTTTTGTTATTCTGCAATGGTTTAAATATATAATGTCATAAATATAAAATTACAATTTGACTGCATTTCTTTGTTTCTCCGCAGCAAATGATGGCAGGATATCACGAACCTGAAGGTGAAAACCTTATCACTGATAAATCAATATTCACTGAGTTGAAGATATTCCAAATTGCAACAAGAAACTGGTGAAAGGAGTCTAAGGGGTAACATTTGCATGATACACAAGGCAATTCCCAAGTGTTATGCTCTTTATGCAAACACAGTATAATTTTGCAAAATAACAAGACATTGTGATTCCACTCAAACAACTTCTCAGAAATCATTTCTTGTTTTTGTTGTTTGCCCTTCCAATTTCCCCCTTGGTTGCTCTCCATCACACTAAAGACACAACCAAAAAGTACTGCCTCACACAAATAGTTCTGTGCTCAAGTTAATTATTTTCTATATTTAACTAAGTATTATTTGCGCGCTCAATGATGCTTTACATAAACCAAGGGTTATAATGCAGTTTTAACACATTAATAATGAATTAGGTTCCCGGTTGCCATTATATATAGTGAGATTATTTGAAATATTTACAACCAATTTTCTTGAGACGCTTTTGGTACCAAAATGATTTGAGCTTACCTTTAATGACAGAGCAGCAATCATAATGAGACTCAAATGTGCCCTTTTTAAGAGGAAACAATTCAATATTGCATTTAGATGAAAAACTTAAAGCTACTTAGTACTTACTTTTCTACAATTGTGCAGCAGGCAGAAGAACATTTTTTGAGTGAATTGTAATAGGGCTGTCAAAAATGTGGGGGGGAAAAAGCATGATAACTAATTTCCCTGATCTCACTTCTTTGCTCAGTGCCCTACAAATTCTCCACAATCCAGTTGATGTGCTGAATGGCTTCTGAAGTAGGTGGCATGAAAGAGAAATATCTCCTTTCACCACTGCTCACAAGCACCTCAAGTGAGAACCATAAAGTGTTTGTGAGTGAGGGATTTGAGTCTGCTCTTTTGACAGGTTTAAACCCAGCCATCCAATCTTAATCCTATGGGCAAAATGCTCTCTTGCACCGGATTCAGTCATCTGCTTTCAACCTCTGACACTGAAAGAAAATACATTTCCTAACATCACATTCCTATTGTGCTGTGTTTCAGCATCTTTATCCTTATACAGGACATTTGTTTAATATTCACCTCTAGCCTGTGTGATACTACTATAGACTTTGTAATGGAAATCCAAGACACTTAGTTCCTACTGTGTACTTTAAAAGAACAATTTCTCCACATTCAGACAAGACAGCGTGATTTTATTCACCAAAGTAATTCAATGAGAACATTCTGCGTGCATTAGATTGCGCCATTCAGTGTAATTTTGAACTGGTTGCAATTTTTGACTATTTCCAGTAGATGACCTTTGTTGATAAGTTAGAAAGCAAAGATTTTTTTGGGGGGGGAAATGCAAAGGCACGGCTGTCTGAGGCCTTCATGTCAACAAATACAGTCTTACCATCATTTTTTAAGCAACAAAGTCATATAACCACAATGTGTAGCACACCCACATATGTTTTCAGGTGCTGTTTGGTTCATTAGTCCTCCTCTCGGGTTGAATTTGGAAAGCTGTTATGTGAGGTCACCAACTTTAATGACTCATGACTTTAGTATTATATTTTTTGTGGCATACCAAAAAATGGAAATAAAAGTGCTTTTTATATTTCTATCTTCTGGTAACACTATCTGTCGTAAGATAATGGCCATCTACACAATAGCATGCTGTTACACAGGATTTTTCTGTGCATTTTTATTTTAAAAGTAAACAAAAATATTAAAAAGTCAGAAAAAGGGAAAAAAAATTTGCATCAAATCATTCATCTAGCTTAAATTACTTGAACACTTAAAGTCATCTTTGTAATTGTTTTCTGACTTTAAATTATAACCTCACTAACAAAGGTACGCATTCTTATTTAGGCTAAAAGAGAGAAATTTATCAAAGAAAGTCTCGAAGCAAAAAAGTAATAATTTGTCTGAGTTGAATTCAAGTATGTTTACCATCATATACTTAATTTCTTTATTTTAAAGCAGCACAACTGCAGTACTATAAGAATAAGTTGTAGCAAAATGGCAATGGCTAATTAATTGATTAAAAGCACAGGTCAAAATACAGCAACAGTTTAAGCCAAAGATGATGTTTTTTTGTTGGTGGTGTTACTGTTTATCGGTAGTATTGATATGTTTTATATTAATAATAAGGGATATAGTATTATTATATTATTAGCTATTATGATATTATATTTGCATTTTTTGGTTTTTGTCTGTGTGTTTATTTGTTTGGTACATCTGAAGTTTGAATCGTGGTGCATGGGCTGCATTAGGGCTACCTAATTTGCACTATTGCTGCAGACACAAGGGGAAAAAATGATAAGTGGATCAATACCACATGGAAAAAAAAAAAAAAAAAAAACTTCACCTAAAACTTTTGTACTGCTGTGGACTTTTTCCAGTAAGTGTTCTTAACACTGTAAGACTCTAAACTCCTGGGAATCAGATGAAATCTGGTGTTTTTCTTCCCTTGGTTCCTTAATAGGTCTCTTGGGCTTGCTATCCAATATGTGGCAAGAAGAAAATAAAAACATAGATAATTTGCAAGTTATGCATAGAAAGGGGAATAAGACATACCTCCCTAATACTGATGCTTTTTTCTCTTTATTCCCAAGACGTGTCATTGTGCTCATTTCGTTTTTCCAAGCGTCCCCTCTGCTGTAGCCATATGTATTTGTCCTTCAGGGCAGCAACATAAGTGATCTGTTTCATGCTTTTAAACAAACAGCCATCCCCTTTAGATACCCTGTAAGCCTCTTGGCTTTAGAGTGGCCACGAAACAACTAATTATCATTAGTTCCATCACTAAACCACAATATAAAGTTAGCAGAGACGACTAAACAAACATACTCGTCATGTCTTTTTTTCCCTATCAGCTGACACTGTATGGTTGTAGGTGGATTTTACAGATTCAAAGGTTGCAGTTCTTTATGTAATTCCTGGATCATTGCGTGGAGCTATATCTACTTCTATATTTACACTCTAATCCAAATAGCCATAGTGTCAGAATTATTTCCCTTTTAAAGGTGGAGGGTAAATTGTCACAGCTAGAGGATGTGCAACTCACCCCATGAAATGAAATTTTAATGAGTTTTATATTGCATGTTAGCACCACCAGTCTCACAGTTTTATTGTATAGAATGAGAGCAATGAGGAACCCAACTTCAACTCCCTGCTGTGCATGTCCAACCAAAAGTAAGGACAGCACCATAATTTGCACACACAATTATCATCAAATCGAAGTACGGTGTTGAATTCAATTGTTTTTTCATTTGTTTTTCAGTAGTACCTTTTTTTGTTTGGAAAACTATGACTGCAGTAGATGTTTGTGCGTGAAGCATATTTTCTTTAACTTTCATAAAAGTTGTAGCTCATACATATGAATTCCTATTGCCCTATATAATTGTTTTATACCCTGTTCAATATTTCAAAATGTCTGATTTATTGTTTATACTTTTACTGTTTATAAAACATTATGCATTTTGAACATTTCCTTCTGTTTTTCCTGTTGTTTTACTCACTCGGTGCTGTCTAAATTTTGTTTGGCTTTTTTAATTTACTTTCTGAGTATCCTGCTCTGGCCTGACTGTAAAAGCACATTTTAATCTGGAGTTTTTAAATTCCATCTAAATAAACTTACTACAATCACCAAACGATATTATAGCAGATGACTTCCACTGGATTTTCCCTTCCAGTACATTATTCTTCACATGAATGCCTTTGTCCTCCATTTAAAATATGACAAAGAAGATGGCTTGGAAAAAGTTTTAAATATGATTCACTGTATCAAGGAGAACAAATCCAACACTCGTGAATCACTTTCCTTCACGATGATTGTTTGGCATTCCTGGTTCCAGAAGAATGAAGCGTATGTCCCTCACCTCTCATTACCCATAAGGCCAAAACAGCATTGTCCTGGTCGTACTACAATGTGATCTCCCTTCAACAGACAAAGGATTCCAGCTGGGTTTATTCCTCATTTCTTTCAACCCCCTCCCAATGACAGATGGGACCAAAACTAGAAAAAAAAAAAACCTTGAAGACAAAGAAATGAGTGCCTTTTATATGGATCCAGAGCGGCTAGACACAAGGGATATTTGGCAGTGGTAGAAGAGGAGTCGCAGCCTTTCAGTATCATTGTTGCAAATTTAAAAAAAACATACACTAGAGTAGAAGAGCCATACAAAGCTCCAATATAATGGAACCTGTCTGACACATTGTTTTTATTGTTTTAGTCAACACAAGAGCTGTACACCTCAATATAAACAGAAAAACGCACACACTGACACGCATGCTCATATATACGCATTCTCTTTCTATTATTACCCAACATACATATGCACATGAACACACACACACATGTGCACACACACACTCGCACACACCTCTGTGAGCTGGTGATAACTGCTTAGTGGTGTATGCTCCAACAATTGTCAGACTGCCAGGGCAGAGAGAGCCAGGAAAGGAAGAAGGGGAGGGTGAAGGAGCAAGCGATGAGTGGCACCACAGAGTGGGTACAAGGAGAATTAGACAGGTGCCATGCAGAGTGGTTGGCAGAATGAGGAAAAGGTAGACGTTGGTAAGAAGGTGGCGGTACAGATAACAGCAGAATGTGGATGAAGGAAAAGGTAAAGACCTCGAGATTTGAGCAAATGACAAGACCTTAACAGAAAACCGGGGAAAGGCAGGGAACTTGAGAACAAAGACGTGGAGGGGGTGGGTGGGGGTTGGGGGTTGGGGGGGCACGCAGCCAAACAGAGGATGCAAAAAGGGGGGAGAGGAAAAAATAGCAAACCAAGTGTGAAAAGAGAAAGAGAACAAAACAAACCATTGAGGGTGACTGATAATATGTTGTGCAGGCACCTCCACCTCCACTGGATGCAACACTCCCACTCCTTTCATGGTCTGCAGTCTGTCATCAACACCCATGTCCAAGGGCAGTACTGGCAGGGCTCTGTCAATAGCTGTGCAATAAAAGTTACGCACGACATAGGTGAGTAGAGCTGTTCCCTTGTCTTAATTTTACTTAATTTGCCATAACACTTCACCTCATCTCACATTATGTTAAGGAAAAAGAGCAGACGCCAGAGAGCTGAGGATGTGATAAGTCAAAGCAAGAGGGAGTGAGAATGAGATGATGTAGGATTGAAAGGAGGCAGTGTGTGTGACAGATAATCGCTTGATGGACTACAGTCAGAAGTCCACCAGCACCACCATGTGGTTGAATCATCTGGGAAATGCTTAATAATGAAGAAATCATCAAATAAGAGTTTAAGAATTTAAAACACTAATATGTGTTTTTGAGGCTGTGAACGTTTGACCGTTCTTAGCTGTTCCGAATATTCCTCACATAGGCTGTCAAGCAAGCACAATACAAACACACTGATGTCCGTTTATGCAATTTTATTTTTTGTCGTTTTTTCCACCTACTTGGCTTGAAACCACTTAGAGTCATTTAAAATACAATATAATCTTATATAATATAAAAATATTTGTACCTTTGGGTCCTATTTGGGTCACTATAGTGTATATGCTGTATCCCCATTTGTCCATGTCAACAGCTGACCTGCTTTCCCTCCCTCCTTCCCTTTTTCTCCTCTGCTGTGTAAAGCCATTTAGCTTTGGATGAGACAACCATTCAGTTTGTGGAAAAAAGATTGCTGCCCAGGTTTAAAATCAATAATATCGACCTTTGGAAATGTCCAAATCAAATGTACTTTGGTGTGTCTGTAAATTATAATTTTGTATAGTTGTTAGCTAAGATATTATATTTGTCTGAAGCTCTCCACAAACTCACACTTCTATGACACATTATGTAGTAGATTTAGTATCAGACAATGTAAATATATCCTAAGAGAGCATCTAAAGGTAGATGTGTGTAACAGATCGACTTGCAAACCTATACATCCCTTGTTATTGCAATGCTGCTAGCCACCTGACAGCACCTTATATCCATTATCTTTAGATTATTAGCATAACTGTCCCACCTGCTGCTACTTCTGAATAACAGATATCTGATGCAGCACTAGACGCTGTTTGCTTTTCCATTTTTATACTTCTGTTAAGCTTTTACTAGCATAATACATAATATAGAAAAAGAGATATTCAAATGTGATGGCCATGTCCTAATAGTCAAGTCCAAAATTAAGGACTTTAGTGAGAAGCAAGTCTCAAGAGACTTAACAGTAACGAAAAATAAGCAGATGACAAAACAGTGTACCAGCACCTACTCCAGAAGTCTAAAACGCGCTCTGTACCTGTTCATGTACCATCTGTAGACTAGAAGAAGATGATCCTGACAGACTATCACATAATCTGGAGTAGATGATGTCTATATGATGTGTCGCTCCATCTCAGCAGGAGCCACTGAAGAATATGAGGCAACAGTTGTGCTGCGATGGTGTGATGATTGGCCAGACCAGTGTTTGTCCACACACACACACACACACACACACACACACACACACACACACGTCCTATTCCTTGCCTCACCCAAGGGTTTTGAGGGAAGGGAAGAATCTATGGGAACAACTCAATCACATTACCTTATGTAAATACCCAAGTCAGCCCATCCTCTCTTTAGCACTGTGTTAGCTTCCAGCCCTATGGCTCCTCTGGCACAGAAATGCACACGGGGCAAATTAACATTTGCTCTCATAGTCTGCAAATGGCAGCTCGTGCTTGCCATAGAAATGAAACACTGGCCCATCCAAGAGAGGGAATGGGAAAATATTTGAGTGGGGAACGATTAATAATTCTTCAGGCAGAGCAGTAACATTTGCTTTTAGAGGCAGTGAATCGACAGAATGGGCTTCTTCAGGAACTTTTGAATCAAAGCTTGTTTTTTTATTGGCAACCTCATCGTGCTTTATGCATTCAGAAGCATTGCTGGATACTTTTTATTGACCAGCATAAGAATTAGAAGCGGTAAGTGCAACATCTCTTACCATACACAGAGAGTTCATTTTTAAAGACATGTTTCTCATAAATATGGAGCAACCAGGCCAAGACACTAAACAGGCAAGGAGGCTGGAATGCATCTCTAGGAATAAGCAGCCCGTTACAACAGAAAGGATATTTGTCCTAATTACAATAAGAGTAAAAAGATTTCTCAATGCAGTGCTTTTTTATGCAAACACTAGAGTTAGCCCAGAGTACTAAAAGGCTTTGAATGAATATAATTATTTGACATTTCAGCTGTGTACATGTACAAGTATGAAGACTCTGAGTAATTATCTCATAGCAGAAATACAATAAGTGATTTTCAGAGTGAGGGAGTACATTTATGTTGGAGTGGGGTGGGGTGAGGGTATTGTATTTACGTACAATAGGGCTCCAAAACTCAGTTAGTTAATGCTGTGATCATTCAAATAGCTAAGCGGACAACATTCTTGTCCATTGTCGGGAATAGGGGAAGAACCTGCTGCTGAAACTCCACAGGCATCACAAGAGGGGCATCTCCCCCATTTGCTACTCAAGATGTTTGACTCATCGCAAAACTTGGTGCAGATGGCTTTTCTCTGCTCCGCTGTAGTTTGATCCTGCTGTGGAAATATGCTGTCTTTTTGTAATGCTTAAAAGACAGACAGATATTTAAAAGAAAACAAAACATCTGCAAATTACAGTTTCAGGCCTCATTGGTCTTTAAGTGCTTCAGCAAGAACTATTTTCAAATTGGGAAACTTTACTTTTCTTAAAGCGGCTCTCTAATCACTTCAGATTTTCTGCAAGTAATGTAATTTAGACTAACTTAAATAATTTAGTGCTGGATATACTATATGTTTCATTAATACCTGCAATATATGGTATTACCTAGGCCCCAGGACCTGTAGATACCCTGAGGCATTTTGACTCAAGCACATGGCCAAACACCTTGGAGGAAAGATTTTCATTTTGCAGTTTTGCAATACACACATTGTTTATTATTTTAGAATTCTTTTGATATATTTTGTAATATTATTATATAATGGCATATGAAGGTTAATAAAGGCCATGCTCAGATAAATAATAAGACCTCATTGTCTTCGACATGACAAAAGAAAGTGTTACTTTCCTTTTACACTTTTTGCTCAAGTGATAATTCCACATTTGTAAGTGTTTCTATACTTCTACCAGTACCTGTGGTTTAAAGTGTATTTTTGTTTTCTATTCCTGAAAGACAGCTAAACGTAATCATATACTATCACATTTCTTTCACCAGTTTAGCAAATGTTTGCTTTTTGAGCTATTCATTTCATCATTTCAATTCATTCAAACTGAGCCAGTAATGACAAGGTCTTTCAGCTGTTTGAGTAGCTTAAGAAATAAGGATAATGCATTTATTTGACAAACAAAAACTCAACATTTTTGCATCTAATAAGTCAAGTGCTTTTATTTTCCTTAACTCTTGATTCACACAACAAATAAAGACACAAGGGATACTCTCTTTAATACTGTGCTGTCTAATTAGACCATATGGTAGTAGCATTTAATGTGCTGAAGGTTGTCAGGCAGAACAGTGGTAATCTGACATTTTGGACTCGGCAGCTGTAAACTCTGTCTCAGCAGTAGCAGTAATAGCAGTTGTCATAGTACCAATTTAATCCTTTCATTCCTGTAGAAGTGCATGTGTGAGCAGTTAGGTTACTGAAATAATAAGAGTGGCTAATAGAGAAATGGGTGAATGACTGAGTATGTCAGCATATGAGCGTAAGTTATGATAAAAGTTTAATTTTTCCCACATGAATATTAATTATTAGTATGTGCCAAGTTTAAAAGGATTGCTCGCTAGTCCACTGCAGCGCTACAGTTTTCTCTAGGTAACAAATTTCAGGTGTAATAAATGAAGTCTAGCATGCTCATGCCGCAGCAATACATTACTAGAGACCAAGCCATTTCAAGAGGAGCTTAATTTTTGTCATTTCTCTGTTGTTTTTGTTGATGTAGACCTACCTGGTTCTCATTCATCTCAGCAACAAGTCAAGCGTACTCAGCTTCAAGGAGAGGCAGCTCCGTTGATGTGTTGGGCCAAACCTGATGCTGATTAAAAGACAAAAGAATATGTGTGCATATGTGTGCAGAAAAACTCCCAAACAGAAAGCACAAAAGGGAAAGCATGACAGAAGACACCGGTTGCCCATATGACTTGTGCCGTTATCCAAAAGAATATATATATGTATATATACAGTATATTGACTGAGTGTGTTTGAAACAGATACGCATTACTGCAGTGGCACCATGGCTGTAGTCAAAAGTCCCACTTAATCCACTACACTCATTTTCATGTCAGCACAGGGTGAAATGACTGAGGTTATTTCTGTGACTGTTTTGTGTCTTGGTGACTCCACAGAGGGAAGAGAGGCACAGCTGAGGGTGTGGCTATCTAATCCAGTGGCACAGTGCAATTTCGGTGCCAAAAATGAACACGTTTTATATGGTCCACCGCTTGTCAGCTTAGAGCAGGTCTACGGCTCAGTGCGCTTGTGTTCTGTAATATTTTGGTCACTTTATTGGTGACAGCACATCCATATTAACCATATAGTCATGGTTTCTTTTTTTTTGACAGTGTCATTGTTTCTTTTATAAACAGCCAAAAAATGATATTGTAGTATTAAAGGAATAAATATGTGCAGCTGGGTATTCTTTTCTATAACTATAAATAGGCAATTGCAAGAAACCTATCAGTGTATGGGTATACCCGATATGGATACTATTCAATTCAATTGAATTTTATTTTTATAGCACCAAATCAAGGAACTTTATATTGTAAGGTAAAGACCCTGCAATAACACAGAGAAAACAGAGAAAACTCCAACAATCATATGAAGCCCTATGAGAAAGCACTTTGGCAACAGTGGGAAGGAAAAACTCCCTTTTAACAGGAAGAAACCTCCAGCAGAATCAGGTTCAGGGAGGGAGGTCCATCTGCCGCGACCAGTTGGGGGAGAGGGCGAGGATGTCCGTCACCCGATTCCAAATTGGGAGCTGTTCCACAGAAGAGGAGCCGGAAAGCTGAAGGTTCTGCCTCCTGTTCTACTTTTAAATACTGAATGAACCAAAAATAACCCTGCAGTCTAAGAACAAAGTGCTTTATTTGGGTGATACTAAAGGGTTGTGGTTTTAAGGAAGGAAAAAAAGTCAGCATTTAAAGGAAATTTTATGAAAACCACATCTCCCAGAAATAAAGGTCTGTTACTTAAAAACAAATATCCTACCAAGCTGACCTTTATGTCACAATAAGAAAATTGTTCTCCAGGAAATACAAAGATTAAGTATTGAGGTCATTTCTGTATTTTGCTAGCAGATTAGTTTAACCACAAACTCGGACTCAAAAATGTCGCAACCAGCAGAAATGGAACACGAGCAAAAATAAGCAGTGCAATGTTAATGTTGTTAATCACCACTTACGGTGTGTAATTTTGACAAATAATGTCAAAGCAAATGTGTGTCTCTGCCCAAAACATACATGCAAGGGTTATAATACAATTACAATTTTAAGAAACTATTAAAACATGCTAGGTATGATTTTGTTTTTAATTCTTACAATTTTTTTATTCTGATATAACACTTACATGTATGTTATCTCTAGTGAAGAAATACACATTATATCCTGTGCTGTGAAGGTTACTTTCTTGGGGTTTTGTTCAGTTTTATTCAGTGTCTAGTTGTTCAGCACTGAGATGAAGCCTCCAATCTCCTTTGTTTCTTTTCTTGCTGTCTATCATCTTCTGCTTTGTTATTCGATTCAAATTTGGAAAAAAGAAAACAGCAGATGAGTGCTTGAAATATCCTACTGAGACTAAAGCCTCATTTCCGATGGTGTCCTAGAAACATAAATCTCATTATAATTTCCAACATCAAGACAATCTACTTTGGAATAACACAAAATTATGAGTAAAGTTTAAAAAAAAAGATTTAAATAAACATATTGAGAAAGCCAAACAACTTCAAGCCATACATATGCATGGGGTTCCTTCAACAAGATGAAGCAAAAACTCTTGGATATCAAGGGGAAAAAAAGAAATAAATACATGCTAAAATCTTTTGAAACTTGGCAACAATAATTAACAATGTTGGTGCTTTTTTTTTTTCTCACAAGTTGGACCGGAAGATGAGGACAATGTTTTTGATCCAATGTCTGATTAAAACTTTGCTTGTGGTATGCCTTATTCAGACCAGTCACAACACTAGTAATTTCTAACAAGGAAGCGCAGTTACACAGTTTTAACTCTGCCTCACAGTGAAGAAGGCGGTATTTGGTCCTTTACACACCTTGTTCTATAATTCTGCTTTATAAATAATGAGAGCTCATTACAACCCAAAAATCTTCTTTATTCTCCAACCAAATCCTCATTATCAAGTTGTCAGGGCCTTAATTTCATTTCCTCCATTGATGAATGTGGAGCCATCAGGGGTGGGAGGAACGGAAGCTATTTTGATACCTCATCCAATGATAATTCCTCGGGGAACCTAAGACTACAAAGTGATAATTCTAATAGGAGTCTGTTCATCCAATCACACGAACACGGAATGAAAGCCTTTGTAATGTGTTATAATGTAGTTATTGGCTGAAAGAGTTTTTAAGGATAACTACATGAATCCATTATGTGAAATTTGTACTATCACATTTGCTGTTTTGTAGGATTTTGATTGGGTAATATATTTTTTGTATATATGATGATGCATTACATGTCAAAGACAATGGCATACGACTGCGTTTCTCTACTACATTTCACTGCATAGTTAAATAAGTGAAGTAGAACTGTGATGAGATGTGTGCAGTCTTCTTCTGATCCAAAGTACACCTTATTGGCAAGCATTGCCCAATCTGCTATTCAGATATGTTTTCTTACATTTAATCCTGAATAACTGGTTAATGTCTACAGATGAATGGGTATTTCTACGATATTCAGTAAAAGAAATATTGCAAAAACTGGAAAAGAGTAGCATATCCAAATGTTACAGGAAATGGAAAAAAAACACAGCAGTGAGTCAAAATAAATTAATAAAAAATTACCAAAGGATATTTTAAATTCATCAATATTTTTTGTGTTGACTCATTAAACATGCATGTATGCAAGTTTTGAAGTTCTGAATCACACTGGGGTATGCGTAGTATGCATCCCATCGACTAACAGTATTTTGGTGTTACAGAATTATTATTAGTAGTAGTATTGGGTGTTGAACTTTAAAGTAAAAAACACCTTGTGATTAGGGTGGAACAAACAAAGCTTTTAGTTTTGATTTTGCACTCAGTATTTAGTCATTTTACCCAATACTACCTTCTTTGTTTCTCAAGTTAGAAGATTAGCGCCTATACACAGTGTAATGGCCAAAATGACAGCAACCCTGTGAGGACTAAAAATCTCTGCATTTAGCAGTGAAACAGAAAATGCAGTACCCTGGTGTTACTGAACTGATATTCTCTATACATTACTGTAACATTTGTGCACGATACAGTCACATACATACGACCTTTACAGATGTCAAATTGAGATCAAAGTAGAGCTCAGATTTGAGGATGGTGGTTCTCTGACTCCTTACTAGGTAAATCCTGCTGGAAGAGCATGGTCTATTGGGCCAATTGTCCCTTCATAATATGTTAGCCTATATTTATGTAACTCCTCATTTGTGGTATTTTTGTCTGGTATACTAATTGCCATCCATGCCAGAGTAGCTGGCTTTGTTTCTTCGAGTGTCGTAGCAAATATCAGTGGGATATCGTAGCCTAGTGACTACAACACAATTAAACTTTCTTGAAAGTGGTTAGAATGCAAAAAATCTTTCAATATAAGCAAATAACAGCTGCTATACATTAAACTAAAAGTTTCAACATGGTCCCTTTATAATAATTGTGTTGCAGCTGTTTCGCCTCCAGAAAAAAAGCCATGTTTATAGTTTAAAGGCATTATGATGGTTCAATGTGTACAATAAGCCTGGAAGGAAAAAATTATCTCATCTGTTATTCTTGTGGCTATATAAATCAGGCCTGAACAATTATTACAGAAGAACAACATCCATCCTTCTTCACTGACACAGTTGCACTATTTTCTTGCCTTTAATTCTGAGTGGTGTACAATGAGGCAGTGATACAGAAGAAGGAATTTTAAACTATGCAGTATTATAGCAAAATCCCTCTGGATAAAATAGCATCTCATACATACGATGCAATGATACCATAACGAAAAAGGAAAACAATTAAATTGATGAAACCTTTTTGAGTTTGAGATAATTCTAAGAGACTTAATGGCTTATTTATTTATTCAGTCATAATAATGTATTATCTTTTGCAGTAATGGAGTTTCATTGGTCCCTGCCTACCCCCGGGGCAACAGATGTTTCACAGCACATATGGTGTCTTAATTTCTTTCACAAACCCTTTCTGTCTCTCTTTGAACTCTCAACATTGTTTTTCCAGCTTTTACATAGAATTGTGTAATGAGCCCACTAAAACAATTTAGGGTTAGTTGATTTCTCCATTATGTGGCTCATCTCAGTTTAAAAGGTTCGATGATTTAGGAAGACCTTGGTATCAGGCTACTGCCTCATCTTCACAGTAAGAGGAGCCAATTTAGGTGGTTTAGGCACCTTTTACAGAAGACCTGCGGGCAAGAATGATCAACTGTAATCAGTATAGAGACTGAGGACAGACTGGAGGCTTAGCTGAAGAAAATTTACATGAGTCAAAGAACATCTAGGTACAAAAGTAGGTATGTGGGATGTGATAAGTAGGTATGTGATAGGAAGCTAAAATTTTAATGAATACAACCAAGTATGTCCTGTAAAATCATAACTTATTATGGTTGTTGAATGTGTTTTCCTCTTTTAACAATACCACTGTAATACCTATATAATGCACTACAAGACTGGGACTATATTTTGATGTGCCTGCAGCAAGAATAGTGTGTGTGTGTGTGTGTGTGTGTGTGTGACTGCTGCTAGATATGCCTGACTTCATTCTGCTGTCACATAGGGATTTTGGTCCCTGATATCTGAAGTATTGTAAAGTGACATCAGGATTTTCATGTTCAGCAAAGTACAGACAAAACTACAGATCGACAGATTTTAAGAAAAACTTAAAAACAAGTAGAACTTTTGATAACACAAAAACATGTTAAAGAGACAAGACAAAATGTAATATTTATGCCTGGAAATTTGTCACAGCTAAATGTACAATATATAAGAAAAAGAAACTGATAGTTCAATTCTTACACACCCAGCCCAACCCTTTCAACAAACAGTAACATACAGTATTGTGCAATACCGTAAAAAGCTGGAATACATTTGGTGCCAACATAAAATTACGTTAGTAGCATAATTCTTGTGATGGCAAAAATTATGCTGTTAACATATATCTGTTCGTCCATCAAGTCTGAAATATTCTAATTCATTTTTAATGGGTTACTGTGAAATTCTACCCAATCAGTTATGGTGCCCAGAAAAGAAATCCTAATGTTGTTTGGTCTTACAACCCTCACTGTTAACTGTTACGACATGATCAGGAGAAAATAATTGTTTTTTCTAAGACTGTACGACATTCTCTTCGGGATTAGCTGTAATTTGAGTTTAGTGAAAATATATCAGCATAAAACCGACCTCTGGCTTATCTTTTGGGGAAAATCATTTCTTCACAATATTGTGGAAATAAATGAGGATTTCACGTCGTCAGCTTTCTCTGTCAAATCCACTGTTACATACACTGCTCATAACATCATTGCTCATGAACTTTAGCTATTTTAGTTTCAATTTTGGGTGAAAGGGTAGCTTGCTACTTTTATCCTAATAATGTGGCAGCCGACTGGTAAACTTTTAAGTACCCGAGTCATCAAGATGAAGAACTTTGCCTGTCTGGACTGTCTGCTAATTAAACACATTATAAATTTAAAAACAAATGCCAGAGTTGTGGGCTAAAACTCTTGCAATTTATTCCAGTTATATAATTAACACTAGGATCACAAGGATGGGTAATTTTGACACTGTCATGCAACAACAGCAGTAATGGCAAATAATTTCTTGGAGAAGTTAAGTTGTTAGTTTTCATCTAATTCTTCAAATTTTAATTAAGATTAGACAAAACAAGTATTTAAGATTCATTTTTAGTGGTTGTATCAGTTTTCTTAAATGACTTGGACATTTCATCACAGATGAAACAGACTGAACAGTTGCCTACATTTTAAAACTGACCTGGGTACAAAAAATTTAATAAATACAATTTAAATAGTTGTAAAAGCAGAACAGCCAAAGTTTATCATCTTGGTCATATCTGCCTCCGATCACCAAGCCTGCAGCTTCACCTCAACACAGCCTGCTTGACTGGCAGGAATTCCTTCCTCTCACTCAGCCAGACAGTATACAGCTTCAGCATGTTAATATGACAAACCAGACACTTACTCTTCCTGTCCGTAATGCAAATGACATAGATGGTGTCACTTAGTTTTCTGGTGAAACCAAGTCACATAAGGGCAGCGAGCAGTGGAGATCATGGTACTGGCAGAATGGACAGTAGTGAATTTCCAGGCTGGCAATTCCGCCTTTCTGCATTTTTGTCAAACTATTTCCACTTCTAAAAGAAACTCTAACACATTGGCAATAGGTGAAAGATCTCCAATATACTGCTCATGCTACAACATCAAATAATGTGGTCAAATACCAATTCCAATAACTTACCCCACTGATTCCTGGTAATACCATGGACCATGCTCAAGACTTGATGTATCATGGACTTCAAGGTTTGGTGGGTACATTGGCTCTAAGGATGGTAAATACTAGCAATGTTGTGCATAACATCAAGCACTTGGCTGAATACCTTTGACATGAAATTTATCCTTTAATCTACTTGAGTAACTGGCACATAATTTAACCTATTACTTCAATTCTAATTGTAAAATGTTGCCATCTAAGTGAATGCCAAGATTAACAGCTAATAAGAAAAACATTTAGTCAAAGAGCGAGCAGCCCTGTGAGATGTTAAACTCAAAATCTTACCAAGTATATTTGTCTTATTTCTAGTCAAAATATCTAATTACACTTAAAATAAGACAAAATAAGCTACAACAATATACTTGGTAAGATTTTGAGTTTTTGCAGTGTACTAGCTTCTCACTACCTAGATCCAGTGGAATTTCAGCAGACATACCTGAGTTACTCTGACTCTGTCACCAGAAATCTACTTAAGTGTTCTGGAGGTTCTGCTTTTTGAGACCGGACACTTGACACAACATAGGCAGGATCCACTACAGGACCAAAATATTCAAAAACCGCAGAGTGGTCTGTCACGACAAGTGTAGGTAATACTTGTTTCTCACCAATGTCAGTGCCTAAAATTAGACTGATTCAATATAAAAGCTTGTTTACAGTCCTGTAACTAAACCACACTTTAAATAAACACAGGAATGAAATTTCACATACCCATATGAAGGTATCACCATCAAGAAAAGCTTCATCAGATAAGGGTAAAACTCTTTGCACAGGGTTAAACACTGAAGCACCAATATCCTGCAAAATGGAAATAGCAGGTTCAGACTCTGACTCTACAAAGGCTTCTTTGATAAACTGTTCAAAACTGTGAATTCAGGACCCCCAGGGTGGTGTGGATCTTACTCTAGTTCAACAACAAGGAGTTGGCACTGCAGAGAACTAGTCAGACCCATGGTTTTGGTTTTCTGCTTTTTACTTAAAATGGGTAGTCAGATGTAACATGACTAGGTTTCTTCTAATAAAAACAATTCCTTTCTGGCTTTCCCATGTTGGTAAGAGAAGCTTTGCTATTTGAAAGAGGAGATAAACTGCCACTATATAGTGTTAAAAAGTAAGGAAGACTAGCGTTACTTTTAGTATCAGGAAGAAACTTACTAATAAAAGTGACTTTATGAGCAGCAATTCGTTCTACAGTTTTTATATTACTTTCTTTGGAACACAGTTTTTAGTTCTTCCAGATTAATCAGCTCCCAGAGCTTCTCTGTAGTCTGAACTTTCTCTGATGTGCAACCACAAAAATGCTGGCTGTAAGCTTTCTGGTAGAAGTGGGTAAGCTTACAAAATAGCAGCTTTAACACTGTCATACTCTGCAAATATAGCAACAACTGTATAGATTAGTCTGTACACCCAGCACAGTTACTAGTCAATCTGCTAATCAGGATGGACAACAGGGAGCGTCCATCCTGATTAAGAGGAAACTCCAAAGCTCTACCTGTAATTCATGGAAACCATGCTAAACAAATTAATCTAATCTTCTCACTGAAGCATAGCGTTGTACTCAGGACAAGTAAGGCAGGCAGTGCTTGACCAATTCAATCTAAAATTTGACGCTGATTAAAAATATAATTATTAAAATAATTGTAAAATAGGGTTTTTAAGTGCATACAGTTAACATATCATTCTGTTTTCAACAGGAACAAATTTGGAGTGCACCATTATATTCAGTATGAGTTTCTTAGCCATCTTTGGCAGTGCGAAGATGATGAAGTTGCATTTCTTTGGAAACTTAGGACGCTCTCTTTGGAGAGCTTTTATTTACAAAGCTCTCCAAAGAGAGCCTCCTTAGTATCTTAGATATTGTTTAACAATAGGCCAACTTCATACTTCACTAGTTCCCAGGGTCTAATTACCTTGGTCATTATTAAAGGTAATTAAAACTGAAACTATGAAATCAGCTTTTATGTAGTATGCACCAGAATCTGCAGAAGCAATGAAAATTAGAATGATACTTTTTAATCAAATGAAATCTAATCAGATTTACCCAGACTAGTGCCCAGACAAGGCACTAGTTACTGATATATTTAAAATGTTAGATAGATAGATAGATAGATAGATAGATAGATAGATAGATAGATAGATAGATAGATAGATAGATAGATCGATAGATCGATCGATCGATCGATCGATCGATAGATAGATCAAAATAAGTCTGTGCAAAATCAACATGTGGATCTATCCAGTGTATTCAAAATATGTTTAAGTCAATAGCAACTTCCCCCAATACTGGTAGTAAAGAGAAATAGTGCAGCGTTACAGCTGGATGGTCAGTAGGGTTGTTTTTTTGCCACTATTATTTCAGACAGTAACTAAGTCTCATGACTAAATTTAATTATCATGAGAACTGTTGTTATAAGCTATAAGTGTTTTCTGTTACAGCAAACTGGTTGGGGGCAGACCAAGGATACGCTGGAGAGATTATATCTCTCAGCTGGCCTGGGAAAGCCTTGGTGTTTCCTCAGAAAGGCTGGAGGAGGTGGCTGGGGAGAGGGAGGTCTTGGCTTCTCTGCTTAGGCTGCTGCACCCGTGACCCAGCCCCAGAACAGCAGAAGAAAATGGGTGGATGGATGGCAAACTGGTTGTGTTTTATTTATCACAAATCTGACTCTAGAGAAAAAGTATGCATTTACTAGTAAAAAGTCACACTAGTGGCTAAAGCCAAATGTGATGTGGAACAAAAAATGAAAAATGTAAAATTTCTGAGTGGTAAGACTAAAGTTGTTCATTAATACTGTTTTTCTCAATAATCTATGCAATATGCCTTTTAATTATATATGTATTCCTCTATGTAGTGCTGTCTGTTCTCAGAAGTTATTTACTGAAATTGCCTACCTTTATACATTATTTGTATATTAAATTAAAGTTTAATTGAATTTTAATTACTCTCCAGAACATTGTGAAAGTTTTGAAATTATTTACAGTCCTGGCTTTAGATGTATGTGTGCATAAAGCTTGATGTCATTAATGACAAGATGCCAGCCAAAATTAAACAATATATGTTGTGTTCATTAATTCTAACAGGCTTGAACTGGAAATGAAAAGCAGCCCAGAAATTTGCTGTCAAGCAGCTCCAACTTCAACTTGAAACTGCTGCACAATACGTGGCAGAGAAGTATGAGAAGTATGAGTAGAGAAAGCAAATGTCCATCAGATTTAACATTAACAGGTCTTTACATTTGTGTAATATCCAACTGCGCTCATGTGAGAGTTGAAAATACAATTCACAATGACAAGTGAACATCACGTCTCCTGCATCATTCGTCCTCTATCCAGGCACCACACACAGCATTGCCAGAAGTGAGAATCTATTTCCCGTGGACCATCTCCCATTGTTTGTGTGGTGAGAAATAGTTTGGATGAGCCCAGAGCTTCCACACCGGACAGTCTAGAGTTCATGTGTGAAAACACCTCTAGTTAATCAGTGCATTGGTTGTCACTAAATACCCTCTCCTGGTGAATGTTAAATGAACATAGTTGCAAATGTCTGTCCTTTAGAAATAAAAATGTCCTTGTTCTGTCATCGAATAATATTACTTACTATTGTTATGCTGATGACACCTAACCTAACCTTTTCCTTTCCCTCTGGCAGTACACAGTGTGATGCATTCATTTGTGGTTGCCACAATGACATCTCAGTATGGATGCCTGCCCACTACCTCAAGTACAGTCGTGACAGACGTGAACTGCTCTTCTTTCGGTGCTGCTTCTGCCCTCTTTCTATCATTACTAACAATAGTACTGTGACCCCTGCTACCTGCCAACAATTTCACTATAATTTTTGACAGCCAGCTGTCATTCATCAAACATTTGCCAACACAAGTGCATCTCACACCTACAGTACTCCACAACAGCCAGTTCAGAGCCTCTCAAGGGGACTCAGCTCACCTCCTAGCTTTTTGTCTAGACTAACTCCCTTCGGGTTGGGTTTCATATTAGAAGCCTAGTTGCCTGTGAGTGTGGCCAATAAATCAGTGGGTGTCAGGGGAGTAAGTGGCAAAAAAATCAGAAATTAAACTGGTGTAAATTTGCCCTTACTCACTATGAAAAGTAAAACTCATTTCTCCGAGGTTACCTTTTTAATTGCAGACATCTTATCGCATGATTGGATCCCTTTTGAGAAGCTGTTGCCTAAGCTAAGCGAGTTTCCCGCTATAAGGAAACCACGTACCTTACTGTCAGGAGTTCAGTGTGTGTGTTTGTGCATGCAAGCTCATTGTCAGTTAAGTCCTTCAAAGAACCAAATGGATTGATGAAAGGGTTTGACACAGAATATTCCCTTGAAACTAAAACTTAATTCAGTTTCTCAAAGCATGGCCTATTTTTGTCTTGCAATTTTTTTTTTTTAATGTTTTTTAGAATCATGTTTCATTTAGTCTCTGCTACCAGCATGGCTTTAACCATATTCCTTTTCTCTTACTGCCTGGGGGCAAAAGGTAAATGGAGGATTCTATCAGGCCAAACCCAAATGCTGCAAAAGGCTTTCAACTCCACCAATTGAACCCACACGCAGCGGAGCTGTCAAGCTAAGCTGCTGAGCCATGTGAAGGACCAGTGAGGGGGAAGGAAAATGCAGACGCCATTACTGTCTGTTTATGCCAAAAGAAGAGGGGAGAGGGGAAAAAAATAGGGTCATTGAGCAGAACAGAGAGGAAATTGTGCTGTGATGCAAACAAAGGAAGCTTAGGCTACGAGTGCTATTATCTCAACTTAATCACATGCAGTAATTTCAGTGTCCATTGGCCGGCTCATTTTAAGGGTGTTATTAGAGACTGACCATTTGAAAATATAAGGTATAAGTACATATGGCTGCACGAGACTAAAAGTCTTAGTTGCTTTTAACTTACAGTCAATAATTCCTAGTTAGAAAGGGTGGCATGGACTTTTAGTTTCGAGAGGGATTATTTCTTCTCATCTATCTGTACCAAGAGAACCCTGATTAAATCAGGACCACTTCTTTGTAAGTGGTAGGTTTGTAACTGCAACGGCAGATGCACCCAATAGCGGCATTATTCTCTGTATCTGTTGCTGCAGTGCAAAGGAATATAATGAATATACCAAATTCCTTATTAAGATTAATCCAGATCAGGTACTGTAGGTCAACATGAATGGCAAGAGCGAGTCAAGTGGATTGCAATATGTTTGTCCTTCATGTCTCCTGCTTAAAGCACATTGAGCCATACTTAAAAATGCATGGCTTTAAACGGTAAAATAAAGTTCCAGTTCAGGCAAGTGCTCTGTTTTTCTAGTTTTTTTTTAAACCTTGCTGTGATATGCAAGGTTTGTGTTAACAGTTTTGTTTGAAGACATACATAAATTTGTATTAGCAAAAAAAATGCTTTCTCCGGTCCCCCTCTACTTTTTAGTTTGGGCATTCGAATTTGTCATATTGCTTCAGGGCATCTAGAAAAACAAGGCCTGTTAAGAGACTGTGTCCAGACGGCCTTCTGACTCTGCAGGAAAACAGATGGTTTTTAATAATGCCCTACTCTCAGCTTCATGCCCCCCAGCTAGCCAGCCACACAAATGCACACACATACATACAATTTTGCTCTCTCGCTCTCTCTTTCTCACTCTTTTTCTCTTGCTCTCTCGCACACACAGACCCACACACAAACCCTGAGCTAGTATTCCAAGGTTTTCAGTTTTTCTGCCAATTAGGCTTTTGTAAAAATTCTGTCATGGATCAAATATAAAGTTAAAAGTTATGAGTTAAATATCTGACAACTCAAGGACAGAGCCAACAGCACATCCTGCACATAAGGGCAAGCAGCATGCCGCTACTGCCTGCAATCAGAGCAACCCATCTTAGAGCATAAAATAGAGGGGATATTAGAGGGGAACAGAGGGTGAGCAGTCATGCCTACCAACCTTCCTGCTTAACTACTACAATTTTGGGATTCTGTGGCATTAATATAAACAGAAATATAGTAAACATAATGATACTAAAGAGTTTTTAAATTCCAGTTTCTAAATGTCAATTTCAATTCAGTTCAATTTATACAGCATCAAATTACAACAACGGTTGTATCGAGGATTTGTTTATGACCTTGAGGTGACTCTGTGTACGGGTGTGTATGGGTGGACATATTTCCTGAAACATTAGCATCAAGACTTAAGAGTGCCTGCTATAACATACTGTATAAAAGCAATTATTTCTCGCCTTTTTAGAATCTGACTACTCTCGGCTTTTTTTTAAAAAAAATGACTATTCATTAGCAGCAAATCCCTTAATTCATAATAATCCATTAGCACCTTAGTATGAATTAATTAATGCACCTGGATAGTTGATTGAGGTGTAATGTTAAGGAGTCATTGTATTCTTGATGCGAGAATTGCTTCACTGTGTGAAGAATTTAATTTACACTGCACTGTGAAGTATCCTTGTGTCATTTGTAGTCTAACCTCTCCCCATAGCAGTTTTTCTTAAAATCTCATCCGTCAAGTAAATCACCTATTTTAATGTCAGTTTTACAAGGCCTGTTTTTGTTGTCTTAGTTCTGTTTTTATTCTTTGGTTGGTTTTACAATGACCAATAAATAAATAATAAATACATTTCTGATATGTATCAGTTTTACCCCCATCTCCATCAGGTTTCTGAGCTGTCCCCTTGCTGTATTTGCCTTCAGCATTAAGTAATTTTAAATATCCATCAGCTGCATAAATACTTACATATACCACGGATCAGCTGCCCTCACTGTGGTCCAAGGGAAGTGAAATATTCCCAATTTCAAGCATGTTACAGAGAGAGCATTTGAAAACACCCTGTGCAGATGTGCTGTAGGCCACTGTCATTAGCTGGAGCTGCCAGATCCCAATTCCTGGCAGAGGCCATTAGCAAAGTGTCATGGTACCATTGCAATCGCCCAACACAGTGGAATTTGTGCAAAGTTTACAAATGTGGTTCTGCTTTTATCATTTTTTTTACTTCTTTATTAAACACCACTACTCTTGGCAGCATAACAATAAAACACCATCTTTAGATGAATAAGGTATAGCAGTCAAGTGTTTCTCAAGCACATATGCAAGAGGGAAACACAAATTGCAAAATGGGAATTCAGCTTTTAAGATACTTTGCTGTTCATATTGTAAAATATTCCAAAAATATTATGCATGCATGGATTGATTGGGTCATAAGAACAAGAAATAACTTATTTTTTGTCCAACATATGCAAGGGCAATGCACTCTCAGTGAGTACTTTAAATGAGGAATTTAAACATATAGAATGGGTAAGTACAGGGAAATAAAATCTATACCACCATCCTCTGGACATCATAGAAACGATCAAGTAGTTCAGCAAATACCAAAAATTTTAATTTTCATTGGAATATGACTGCAAAAATAGGAGCCCTACTTTCTAGTAGACGTGTAGACATTCATTTACAAACCAATCCTTGCTTCACCCTATCTATTTAGTCTGCCAAATGCTGTCCCAGGCGATAGAGGGCTCCCATGTGTTGATCCTGAAATGCACACATCCATCAACAGGACTGCTGGAGAAGGACATTTCAAAATGTTCTTGAAGTGACTCCTTTCCAATTTTAAAAATAGTTTGACTAATGTTTCTATTAATTACTATCTGTCACTAGGGTGGCATTTAGAGATACGAGGACATGCTGCTCATTTAGGCGAGAGTAATACATTTATTAAAGATTTAAGTCAAGGATGTATAAGAGAGTTTTTTCAATGTAAAAATGCCTCTAGCTGAAGTAAAAAGAAAGAAAGAGATCGAAAAAACCCCACCCCTGTATTATAGTACATTTAAAATGTTTGCTGTGAAATCATTCTGCTGTGATCAGTCGAGAATTGTAAAGTCAAATTAAAATTAATGACCAAATGGGTTTTGTCATTCATTTTATTTTGCGTTTTCCCAAGTGGCAACCTCCAGGAAAAACAGTCTCTGACTCCATAGCTAATCTACTCTTTAATGACACCTGTATGGAGGAGTGAATTTTACATAATAGAATTCAAATGGGGAGGTTAAGTTTAAAGTTATGCATAATCAGGGGTGCAGCTGCTTTGAGTGGCACGGACGTGCAACTGTTCACTTGCAAACCATCATCTCAGCTGATTCAGGTTGGACCTCTCCATCACTTTTGTAGAGTAGTGGCCTTTCTGATGATTTTAATGTAATGCAAAAAAATGTGTTTGCTATGCGATTTATTATGCTAACAAACCTACCAACTACTCTTAATTCTCACATTTGCTTTGTTTTGTAGCAACAAAACAAACTGTGACTAAGGGAATGGAATTTCAGTGTACTTGATCAGAAATTACAGTATAATTATAATAAATAACAACACCTCCTGGTGCATACAAGAGAATAAGGATGTAATAATTAAACTTTTTAATTTCTACTGAAGCAGTGCTTAAAATGACTTGCAACATAATTTGTGTCTTTTCCTGCAGAATACCATACAGTTACACTCTACTACGCACGTTACAAAAACTATTATATATTATTTCCTGTAAAATCCTACATTGTTACCCTCTTATTCTAGTGTATCTGCTGGTAAGAATTTATAATATATAAATATTTGTAATTTAAGTGAAATTCTGTTAATTTTATTTTTATTTTATTTTAGCTACATTGTGCTTCTGTTTAGCACTTTGGCTGACACTTGACGTCTTTTAAATGTGCTATACAAATAAAGGTGACTTGACTTGACTTCACTTAATTCTAGGGCAAGTAGTTATAAACTGTAAAGTGCAGAAAAACAGATTTTTAGCTTGTTTTCTCCTTGTCTTTCTGCTTTTGCTTGTTTACATGTTAGGACTAATAAATAACAGCCAGAAAATTAGGCTTTAGACAACAAAAAAATGAGGTATCCCAGCCGGTTGATGTATACAATTATTGTATGAAGATGTCTTCCCCATCAGTTTTGTACACCACCTGTTACTAATTTACCAATCAGCTTTGTCTGTATAAGCTTCCCTCGTTCTCTTTGTGCTTTGCCAGATTGTCTTTGAGTAAGTCCTTGTAGTAAATCCTTCCAGCCCTTTCTCCATGTTTTACTATGAATTCCTTGATAATTTTTTTGTTTGCTTTGTTCTGTTTTTGTTTGCTTGTATTCATGCTTTGTATTTGTGTAGTGTTGGATCTATTTTGTTTTAATTGTGAATTGCATAACCCTAAATTTTTTGCCTTTTGACATTTCACCTTAATATTTGCTGATACTACCACACATGTAGGACCTCCAGCTTGTTGGTTGAAGATTTTTGGATTTTAGACTTTAATCTGCTGCTGGTAGCCTGCCTGTGGCTCATCTTCTTTGTAAACCATCACACAGAGACTGTGTCCAAAAAAGGCAAATACGTTAATACAGCAGGGGTCACATGCAGTAATCTCAAAGACCGTGGCCCAGTCGTTTTGCCTGTGACTGTAACAACTTTGGAATACCAGCTGTGGTTCTTTCAGCATTTAATTGCTATACTAAAAAGAATGCGGTGACCAGAAACTGACCTTTCCTTCTACACGTCAGTAGAGCTTAAGGGAAAGGCAGTTTTATTTGGCTATGCAACACTTCTTTGTCAGTTGAAAATAAACTACTACATTTGGAACTCTGATATCTTAGCTTTGAAACTATGTAGCAAATTCCAAGATTATTAATATGGCAGTTGCTTAATTTGTTAGTATATATTTAATACAATATATATTTTAGGAAATGATAATATTACTTCCACATATGTAACGTTTACTTCAGCATTTAATAAAATGATGTTACATTTATAAAGAGTAAACACAAAACTCTTCATACACAGGGCGCAGTATATATAAAATTGTACTAAAGGGAAGTAATACATTTACAGACTTCACCATCTTAAGACTTATCAATAGACACTTAAATTACCTGCTATTTAGGTTTTTGCCACTCGGCTGTCAGTCTAATTTGAACCAACAATGCGTGGAGTGTAATAATTGTGTGATCTTGAGGATGTTTGCTTTCATTCCTCAAGTTAAAAAATTGCTCCAGCGTTGGCAGCTCTGCATCGAGCTGACACTTGGCACAACCTGTAGATGCTTTCTTGCTTGGATCTGCAGCAACATTTGTTGTCAGCAAGCCATTCACACAAGAGAGGGCATTCAAAAGATGAAGAGAGGGGAGAAAACAGCCACTCTCAATCTCTGCCCCTGAATTCTCAAAACTCCACTTGACTACACTATGGCAGCAGGAGTGCCTGGGTGGCAACAATTGTTGACTGTCTGAACATGTCTTTCTGCATTTTTTTCCAGCTGGAGATGACTGACAACACTCACCACCCACTCTGCACTGTTTCGGCACATAATGAAGTGACTGATGTGTGTGGATGAGCAGAGAATGTTGTGTGGTGCCATGTGTCAATCATGCTCAAATGAGCTAAACCAAGAAAGGGGCAGCTCTTTGCCTCCTATTTCCATTCTATTATTCTGATTATAGACATTTATAAAGTAATTCTGGCCTCTTAATATGTAAACATTTTAAAATACTAGTCTATAAGGTTTAATCATTTGAGGCTCTACACTATGTAGCTACATCAGACCGTAAGCTGCACAAATTCCAATAATTATCAAACAAATATGAAATATGAGCAATTATGTTTGAGAACTGCCATGATTTCGTAGAGCATTTTAGGTCTGTGTGCTAGATAAAGAACAAAAGTCTGAAAAATATACTAAACCCCAGACTTTTAGCTATGAAAAGGGACAAGAAATATTTTTTTAAATACAGTTAATGCATATTTTGAGCTGACACAATTGTTGCACATTTTGCTCTGAGTAAACAAATCTGTCTGAGTAAGCTGAGATGTTTATAAATGTCTACAACCGTTCCAGTGTATCTACATTTTAAACAGTTTAAACAGTTGAGTTTATGCTAAACACACATGGTCAATATAACCATGGACAAAGTGAACACCTTGTCTGTGTTTATGCATTATTATAGAATGACATAGTGGATGCCACGGGAGCAAAATACGAAGTGTCACATGATATCTCGTTTTTGCGTGACAAATGCTAAATGATAGAGCAAAACCGACTGTGCCAAAGTAAAGATTTATTTATGAAGTCAATGTCTGACAGGTGGTGTGGCTTGAATGAGCTGGCACAAAATGAGAGGAACCCATGGAAGGAAATGTATTGGAGGAATGAACAGAGCACTATGCTTGAAGGTTTGGTGACAGTGAACTTGATGAAGGCAGCAGACAGTCAGCTAGACAGATACACATAAATATTAAGAAAGACGACAGAAACTGAAGAAGAGAAGAAGGAGGAGGGAAAACACTTTAAAAACCATCTTCTGTCTTCTGTCATTTCTAACCAGTCAACCAGTACCATAGCTGGCTTATTGAGGAATGTTACATTTTAGGAGTAGACACACACACACACACACTGTCACGGCCTGTCTTGAGGCAGTCAATGGGTCCCAAGCTTCAATATTTAAAAGACTTTACGTGGTTGGTGTGAGTGACTACATAATTTCACTGGATGAATTTGCAAGATTATTTTTTTTAAACCAAGCTTGATTTTTCAGATCCAAATAAACAGATCTGACCAATCAAACCTGTGCATTTGGTAACGAGTGTGCTGACATATATAAATAGTAAAATAATACCATTTCACATAGCTAGATGCCGTTTTGGGTCAGTTGGCTCTCTAAAAGTAGTTCTCTGCCTCCTCAGATGTGGTCTCTAATACGACTTGAAACCACCCCACTGACATTCTGAAATTTGTACAAATGTAGTAATGTTAAAGCTTCAAGTCCTGGATCAAACCATGAAATTAGCACTGCTTTCATATTTAGACACATCAGGACCAGCTCATCATGCCTCGATGTCGACGTCATTTTTTTCACAGCAAGGATTACTTTTTTTCGCAATGCATTCATTGTGTATATACGTCACACAGCAAGTTCAGATCCAGAAAATTCTGAATTTCGTGATGCTTTTCGCAAATGGTTTGTAATGGCCTTAAATCTGAACATTTGAAGCCAATTTTAAGGCACCGTCACCTTGTTGCCTTGAAATGATTGCAAAAGTTAAAAAGGTGAGCTAGCCAAAATCAACAAACTAACCAACTGGAAAGAAAAAATAAAAGGAGAAGTCCAAACCAACATTTTCTAAACCATCAACATAGCAAAAGCTACAGATCAGCACATTTGTTTCACTTGAAGCTATCAAGCATGACAAAGATAGTGCCAAAATAAAAGTTGTCCACCAATCATGCTTTTTGTCTGCACACTTTCATTGACACATATCAGGTCCACACAAGCCAACTCTTTGCACCTGGGTCCACAGATTAGGTAGAGTCTGCAGACTGTATACTGTAAATGTCTACTTTTCTCATCATAACTTCAAAAACAAATGCATACAGTTTTAATTTAGACGTAAAAATCTGAAAACATTAACTTCCTAAACTTGCACCATACACATATTATACTTGATGAAAATGTATTCCTCAAATTCGTTGGAAAAGCAACCCGTAGGACACAAAAGAAGCATTTCCATCATCTTTTAAAAGTAGCACAGCATTAATATTTTGTTGGCAAGCTAATATCTAGTAACCCCTAAAGCATCTTCATTTTAGACAAATTTTAAAAGCACATTTGTTATATACAATTTTTAATACAGTACTTGTGCACAGCAGCTATGGTATCTCTGTTTTACTTGCAGTGAATGAGCTTGACTGTGTGGAGAGTAGCCATGTGAACAGAGAGACAGTCTGTTAACCACATACTCATGGTTCAAGACCCTGAGCTGACCGAAGGACTCTTCACACATGTGTGGTCCAAAGGGGTCGCAATGCCCCCACACAAGAGTCCCTTGTCTGTTCATACAAGCTGTTATTGTGCAGTCATATATCTAAAAGCCCTGAGCATCCAGAAAGTGTTGGTTAGAGGCTAGTAGAAGTTGTACCCTGTTGTTTTTGTGTCCTCTTTGGTAAATATATGTAGTCAGTAGCAGCAGTGATGTCCAAGCACCTTAAGCATGGAAGGTGGCAAACCATTTGTACAGGAGGCCATTTCATTTGATTCTCCTGTTTGACTGTGAAATGGGGTACAATAACCACCAGTCACGCCTAAACTTTTATCAGAAGAGTTCCCCGAAAGAAACAAGGGAATGATTCGAGAAGTCTGGTGAAAGCTCAGACTCACAGCATTTAGAAAAGTCTTGAGATGTCATCAGCTCCACTAGTGAGCTGTGCTGCCAGGAAAGCTAAAAGATCCAAAAGACGTGATAACACTGAAAGTGGGTACCTAAGTCTGGTGATGGTATAATGTTTTAAATCGAGACAAAGTTGGTCGCAAAGCTGTGCTCCTTACCAATCTGAAAATCTGAACCTGCCTCAGTGCTGCTTATACAGCTGGATAAGAGAAGGTATCAGGGGACCTTAACCTTTTGGCAGTTAAAGCAGATTTAGACAAGTCAAAGTAAGCCTCAAAATTGACTTGTAGGGGTTCATTGAGATGGGAATTAACTTGAACCTAAGCATAATCTTACCAGTTAATCTGGGAATTCATTAAACGAATGACATGTATTGATGCAAAGGGCAAATAGCACATAAAACACAGTAGAAAATTTGAAAAAAAAAAAGTCCCAAAGAAAGTTAAAAGTGAATTCAGTTCATTCAAGTTTAAAAACATTTGGCAAAGTTTAAAGACACCACAAAGGCATGCTGATTCAGCTGTATTATTTAACATCTGTTAATAGAGCATGACATTCATTACGTCAGATTCTTAGGCTCAATTAATGGAAGTTCAATAGGGAGATAAGTACTAGCCATCTGCAAAGGGTGTAGCGAGAAGGTTGTCCTCTAAAGTGCTCTAAAATTCAGCTGCAAGTGAAAGAGAAAGGGTTATAGGGTAATGTAAAACGGCTCAACCTCGGTGCCCTGACCAACTGGCTTGAATGCTGGCTTGTAGAGGCCACGGACCTTTTTCTTTTGAGCTTTAACCAGGTGGCCTCTGAAATAAATAACCATTTTAGGAGGAATCCGAAAGAGAAACCGACAAATACACGATAAATAGTAACAAGATAACAACAAAGGAAACATGGAAATCATGTTGTGTCTAAATTGAGGTTATGCAGATGAAGGTCAAAACCTACAAAGGCTGTGTCTTTACACATTAAAGGAGAACAGCTTTAACTGCATTATTTGAATTCCTTCAGAGCTTTAGAGAAGTTTTGAATGCAAGGATGCTTTTTTTTAATACTTGGAAGATGTCACTAATTGTTAGTAAAAATAAAAATGTCAATCAAAAAAGCTAATTAAAATAAATCAGCTACTAATTAAATATAAAGACATGCTACGCTGTGACAGCAACAGTGAAGAAGGGTAAGTCCACCGAAAGATGACTTGTCATCATAGTTAGTTGTCATTTTTGTGATTCCTGCGCAGATAGCATTTAGAAAACCAGCTATACTGACTTAAGATATGAGACATCATGAATTATCACTAACTGCATATGCTTTATTGTGAGAAACATACAGAAATTTAGTTTAATCGTGTATTTACCCAGTGTGAATATGTAGATTTCCCATGATGCACTGTTCAAGAGCAGCCTTCCCATCCTAAACCCCTTTCCTCCTCCTCCTCCCTCACCCACCACCAGTTTAAAGAAAGCAGGCAGCGAGGTGGAAGCTGGCAGTGTGTCTGTAATGAATGGTAAATGAAGTCATGGCTGCTTCTTTTCATTAACGCAGAAACAATTCTAACCATGATGAAGGTTAGTTTTGAATTCAGGCCCAACCACCGCAGACTTATAATTCATCTCACTATCATTGAAAACAGGTTGTCTTTGTACTGCCTCTGGTACAAAATGGCCTCAACAGCTGCAGCTGTAAGTTTTTCATGTTAATGAAGAACCAACTGAGAAAATGTAGTCTAGAAGGAAAGCAAGTCTGTAACAACTGTCGATGTGACTAAACAGTCAATTCACCTCAAAAATCAAAAGTTTATTAAACTTGAATGTAGATAAGATGACTGAGTCATTTAAGTTTCACAAATCATAAGATGATTTTGACCAAAATGATAAACATAAATCCAGCTAATTCAGATTTTTAAGGTAGCATAAGGTCTAAGGTTTTAAAATTGAAGCATGGTATGAATTTACAGTGAATTAATCAAGCAGAAACATAGTTAGCTCTGTGATTATGGAGACTGAGTGAGCAGATATATAGAAATTTTCATTCCCCTTTTTTCCATATCTCTAGCCAATATGTACGCATGACTTTAAAACCTTTAATGCCTTGTGCCTCTACGTGCTCTTTTTCAATTTGCATTTTAAAGTAGGAACATCGGCAGTATGCTGCAAACATGCAAAATGTAAAGCTGTTAGGTTAAATGTTTGATGGGAAAAAGTACACACGTAGCAAACATTATAAAATAATTGATTATTTTTTATTGGCAAGAAATGACCTGCCTTCACATGGCAGGTTGTGCCTTTAAATAAAAGAATAACATGGAGTAGAAAGGAGATCTGAGGAGAAAGCATGGGGGCACAATGATAATAGGCTGCATTAGCCACATCTGCTGGGAATAGGCCTGCAGTAAGGCTACTTGCTCAGTGAAGTGTAATCTTCAGTGGCCTGACCCCTGTGATAGCTAGAATAGTGAGTGATTTGGGTGGGACCAGTGGGGCCTTATACAAAGCAACGGGTTTCACGTTGGCAGGTAGGGTATACAAATAACACACATACAGCATAAACACAGAAGGAGGGCATCAGACCGTGTACAAGCCCAGCATGAAAGGTAGATCAGCAGTGATATAGAGAGAAAACTAGATGTTGGAAAGGGGACTGTGGGGAAATTGGCTGGAGGGCGTGAAGGGATGAGAGAGAGAAGATGGAAACTAGACAGTGATGGTAAATAGAACAGAGCTGTAGATGTGGAGATGCAATGGAGGAAATGGATGATACTGACGATGACTATGGTGTATAAAGAGTGACAGCTGAAGGTATAAAACAGGATAGTAGGTCAAAGAGGGGGTGTAAAATGAACAGATAACCAGTGTTGGGAAGATTACTTTTAAAATGTATTCCACTACATAATACAGAATACATGCCACAAAATGTAGTTTGTAATGTATTCCGTTAAGTTACTCAATGTGAGTAACGTATTCTGAATACTTTGGATTACTTAATATATTGTCATGCTTTTTACAACTACATGAATGTACTATTGCTGTGTGATTTATTACTGTTACTGAAGGCTACTCGTCACCGAGCTAACATTGTTAGCTGGCGTTAGCTGAGGTTGGTTCATAGAATGCTTTCAGAACTGCACATGATTATTTGCAGCTAGCAGGTTGTTAATGCTATCCATCAAGTCTAACCGTCCATGAACTAACCTCAGCTAATGCCAGCTAACAATGTTAGCTCGGTTTATTATTACTAATAAATCACACAGCAACACTACATCAAAGACACTGAAGTGGCACATAACCCAGGTAGCTACCACAACTAAAACAAGGTAGTTGCAGTAGGCTAAGGTTAGTTTTTTTAAAAGAACTTACTTACAGATGTTTCTTTAGGTTGGAGGTGGAGTCTTTTAGCGCTGAGAGCAGCTTCGTTGCTGGCAAACAGAGTTTGCATTGAACAGTCAGATTTCGCCCATCCCTTTCTTCTTTAAATAAGAAGTGGTGTCGGAATTTCCAAGTAAGAAATGCATTCCTGCCCATGCACTACTGGCTATGTTGTGCTGGCTTCGGGTCCACTGTGTAACTGACGCCACCAACATTAACAGGACGCTTACATTAGAGCCTCTTATTTTGGGTTTCGTTTGGGTTTCCGACAATGCGTGGAATTACCAAAATGAGAGAGGGGATAGCCTGACATATGAAACAGGAAAAGGCCGCTGTGTAATCCAGTGTAATCCATCCAAAGGTAACAGTAAAGATGATCACATGCTTTTAAGGATAATGCATAAGGATACCTATAAAACAAAACAAGTACCAAAACAGCACTTATGATTGGGTTAATTTTTTTACAGTGCAGTGTGGTATGGAAATTCCAAGGTACACAAAGGTCTTGATTCTCAATGCTCTTCTAATAAAACTTTGACTGAATAATGTGCTTTTGATTAAATGATGAGTTTTGACTTTGTTTTTTATTGTTAGTCCTGTAACGTCTAGGCTACCGTGGAGGGCAGCTGGCTGGCACTGGATAGTCTTTAGCCAATGCAGCTCACGTGGGCTTTCCAGGCTATAAAAGATGACAGTTGTGTTCACTCTGTCTCTCTCCTGCCTCCAATTTGTGTTTGCACCTTCAACAGTTCTGCAGCACCTATGACACACAGGCTGAACTGCCTGCACTACTGATATTGCACACCTTCCAACGCTGTTGTTATTTTGTATCCGTTTATTTTTAATGCGCTCCATTAAATTTACATACTCCTACTTGTCACTTTCTTTTTGCGAGTTTGACAGTCTGCATTAATTTGAAATGTATTAGTTCCATTTAAGTCGTGCATTCTCACAGATGTGAGTAAAGTGGGCAGTATATTAGAAACACCTTTTAACAACAAATGCCATCACACTTCAAATTACTGCAAAGAAATGAATAAACACACCGAGAACTAAAGGAGCTGTTCAAATGCATGCTGCTTATTTCACATAAGGTGGGATTGCACAGCTGTTGCGTGGCCTTCCTATCCATGTTTCTTTTGTTCTCACCATTTATTATCCTTTCCTCAGTAGCTTCAACAGTAATAGGCCTCACTCGCTCACGCACAAACAGCGAGCGAACCTAGAAGCTTAAAATGTGCTCAGCATGCAATCAAATCATATCACACTCGCGCACCAGCTGAGCTGACCCTTGCCTCATGCTCGTCATGCCGCCACGCATCTATTTTAAGCTGATGATAGCCACAGCTGAAACCAGTTGACCAATTGACTTGACCGTTGTGTCCTTTGTCCTTCAAGTTGTGCTGTGGCCGTTTGCGATTTGGAGGTAACCCAACTCTTCCCACTTTTCCACATCCCTCCATCCTAACGGCCCTGTAGGTACCTGACCTTTAAGAAAGTGTGTGGAGAAACGAAGCGGGGAGGAGGATTGAGAGAGGCTCAGGAGATGTGTGTACCCCCCAGGGACAGACTGGTAGACATGGGATGTAGTGGCACTTGAAAGCAAATGGGAATCAGGATGGAAATAGAGGCACATCAGCAACTGTTGCCTGCAGGGTAGAGAGAAGTTGTTTGGTGTGCACCACTGAGGTGGAAATGTGTGGATGGCCCAGCATGGTGGGTGGGCAATAGCTTTTTTTAAAGGAAAAAATAAGGATTTTACAGCTATGGAGATTTTTCTTACCATATGTTTATGAAATACTCATGTGCTGTTGGTAGTATGTAGGATCTCATTCAGAACATCAGTTAAATCCTTGCTGGCATCTTGACAGTTGTAAGCTCCCAAATAACTTGTGGTGCTCCTGAGGAACTGGATGTGCTATCGCCCAGCTACCGCATTCAGTCAATTATGTCTTGAGAAGTCTGTGTTTTTTCTTTTTTTTCCCCCCACAATGCCTCTCCCTGTATTGCATACAGAGTACTTTTATTCGAAATTAGGCAATGTGTTCTCCCAAGCTTATACAGCAGTTCTCAGCCTTAAGAGCAAAGGCATTTACTATGCAGTGCTTGTAAACATCTGATTAACACTGCCTGCCCCCCCCCTCCCAACACACACACACACACACACACACAAACAATATTACAAACATATCCACATGCACAAACAAATCATGCAAGTAAGAAATAATTCTTTAAAACGGGGACACCGACAATTGAACTGTGTAATGCAATGTTTAAGGTGACAACTGAAAAACCACTCTAAAGCATATATGATAATATATCAAGCAGAGGAATGTACACAGCCACAGTGGCAATCGACAGTACATTCATACAAACATTCCTCCCGTGTTACTGCTCTGTCTCCAGCTGTCACTAAAGTGCACCCTTTTACCCTTTTACAGGTACATAATGACAAGCATGTTGACAGTGGAGTTTGAGTAGAGGAAACCTTTTTCCTCGTTGAGCAAATCCAAAGTTGTCATTATTAAAAACTAATTTTCAGAGCCATCTGTTTCCATCTGCAACATTACCCTTTGCCTCTAAAGGGGTTATTGATTTGGGTCCTAATCTACAAGTAAATATATTGTTTGAGTTTATTTTTTTCCACGCTGTCAGCAATGTTAAAAGGACACAGCTCATCTGGCTGATGGATGGGAGCAAATGTAGCCCAGGGCCTAAGGGTGGACTGCAAGAGAAATGTACCTTATAACACACACATAAAAGCACACACACACACACATATAAACAACCCCTCCAGATGGGTCCCCCCTTGTGAGCAGTTTGTAGGGTCCAATTATGTGTGTTCGCATGTGTGTGTGCGTGGTGTGTGTAAGGGGGTTAAAAACTCTGATAGCAAAGTGTTTAGAAAACTATTACTGCAGATGTCAGCTGCAAAAGGCTTTAAGTGTAAAACATCTTTTAAAATAACACACCTAGGTCACAGGACTTACCGTCTATACTCACCATATGCACACTATACCACCCACACTGTGTGCTGGTCAGGTTATTGTTACCATAAACTAGCCTAATACAACATTACAGTTATTTGTTGTTTCGTGTCTGGGGCACTGACGTGTAAGCACAAGCTTTACTGAGAAGTAGATAAAGACGAAAGAGCAAGATAGCTGGTGCTGTAAATGAATGCCATAAAGCACGAATGCTGGATATGCCACCTCCTTCATCTGCAGCTGCTGAGCTTTTAGCGTTTAGTGCCTTTCTTGCATCACAGGGCACCGCCACATTTATGCTGCCTTGCTAGAGCTAGCAGCCAGTCTGCTGAGTTTTGATGTAAACCATTTTAGCCTTTGCTATGAAAGCTAGTACTTCTAAGGATGGCAATTTAGGTTACTCAGTTGGAGCAAACTACTTTGGTCTTTTCGGGTGCACGGTGCCGCATGACTACAGAATCAGGCTTTAAGTTAGTAGGGCTTCTCGCTTGTGCTTTGTTATTCAGGCGGGTGAATTAGATCATACAATACAGTCGCGTAATTACTGGAAATTATTTAGATAACATCTGGGTTAAAACCCACCCAAGCTCCTTTCACAGCTAACTCCTCCAGCAAACCTGACAGCCAGGAGGCACAAAGAGGTCAAAGCTGAGCACAAGTCCCTCTGGGGGGCTCTCGTAACCTTCAACCTTTAGGTGTTCATCCTCAATGTTCATTTCCTAGAGGTGTCGGAGGAAGACAAACCAAGAGGTGCTGTATGCAAAGGCGAGAAAAGGAAGTGCGGGGAGGGAGGGAAAGGGAACTTGAGAAGGTGAAAGAGGACAGAAAGTGCTTTGAATGAGTGTGGTTAAGGAGAGACTCAAGGAGAAGAAAGAGGAGAGGTAGGACGGAGGAGAGTGGGGAGAGTGTGGCTACAAACAGGGTATGTGGGGTTAACAGAAAGGAGAGACGGGGGGAGGAGAAGCAGCGCTCGAAGAAAGAATACAATGAAGACGAGGCTGCATTAGCAGCACGTCTCAGGCCAATTACTCTGCTGCTAACCCTCTCTTCTATCTCTCCTCTGGCTTCCTTCTCTCTCTGTGTCCTCTCCTCTCACTTTCCCTTTCTCTACCGCTCTCTCACTTTCCCTATCTGTGCTCTAACTATCCATGTGCTGTCAGCAGCAACAGATCCCTATATGATACCGGTGTGCACTGGCAGGTTTTATCTTCCTTTGCTACAATAGGAAAGGAGGATCTGAAAAAAGATAAGATAGGACCAACCAACAGTGACAACAGCAAACACATAACAGCATGGCGCATGCTTTGCACAGTGCTTCACTGCCATCTAGTGGCAGGCAGCTCAGCAGGACCTCCATCTAATGGCTCTGGTAATAAGTTACAGGTTGTTGCGTTGCAGTAATGTAATCAAAAAGCTCATCTGAGAAGGTGTTTTTACAGATGAATGCAATGTACAGGTACAGGTCTTCGAATTTGTGGTACACCTGTGCACGGCAGGGGTTTTAATACATAAGTGAGCTTTAAGTGTCTGTGTTTTCTGCAGTGCCTCTGAAGTAAGCAAAAACACCTTGTGCTGGTTCACTGACGGCTCAGTGATGCAAATTATAGTAGCTTAAGCAGCTTGGTGCCATGTTGATAATAACACACATGAGAGTTTGAAACAGTTTCTTAAACTTTGTGCTCTGTATATGCATTGCTCTATTTCTGATTTGTGATGCTGATGATTTGCCCAATATAAACTGAATTTATTCCAAGTCGGGCTAATAAGTATCATGCAAATATATTCTGAAGGAAAAATAAACCATAAATCCAAGTAAATCATTTTCTTTATTTTCTTTAGAAAATAAAAGAATATCAAATCCATATAATATGCATCATATAGTACATATTTGTGAGATTAACTGAACTGTTTTGAGGTATATAGTAGTCTGTCAACAGAGTCATCATCAGAAAACAAAAACATCATGGTCTGAGCAGAGCTGAGTGACAAAAACATAAACCTTAAGAACAAAGGGTTACTCCTTTAATTACATATTTGTAGACTCAATTAAGTGATTAATGCAATTATGAAAGATGGCATAATGTGAGGTAAGGAAAGAGCAAATGTATCACTGCTGTCCAGCAGCCCATAGTAAAAAACAATTATTTTTCCTTTAGATATTCATTCATTTAATGACTTAATAAATTTTACTTGCAAATATTAATTAACCTTGACCACATCAAAAGGTTTTAGGCTCCGTACCAGCCTGTCATCCCAGATGATTAACTGCGTGCAGCATTGTAAAAAACAAAACCATGCCATGGATACTGTGTTAGGTTGTCATCTGCCTAATAGGGTGTTAATAGTATAGCTGGTAGGCTAATTTGCATTCTGCAAGAATAACACCAAAGTTTGTAAAAGAACATCTGTGAAATGTTGTTGTTAAATACTTTGTACACAGACTTTACTTGTTAACTTTTAATTAGAAAGTATTTAGATAAATGCTAAACGTGGGGCTAATCTCAAAGGGCTTTTTATTTGCATGCAAATGTATGTATGTGTCCAATAGTCCACTGTCGTAGGTGTATGTTTGAGCGTGTGTGTGTGTACGTGTGCACGTGTGTGTAAGCAGGGGTTAGCGTAGGTGCAAAGAGCTGGAAACAGATAAAAATAAAATCACAGGCCCACTCCAGAAATAATGGGACATCTGGTCCAGACATCTGGAGCCAGAGGACTTTTAGGAGCTTCCCAGCACCCTCTCACCTTGTGGGTAAATTAGCAAAGTGAAAAAATATGGCAGGGGTAAACGATGCTGACAATCACACAGAGGGAGGACAGTTGAGACAGGTTGCCTGGGAATTCATCATTTGGAGGTCTTTTTTTGTTTCACGTAAATAAAGGGTGATGGCTGATGTTCCATGTGGGAGAAATGTGAATGCGAGTGTGTGAGGGAACGGGGGGGGGGGGTATTTGAAAGCAGATGGAGGTGGGAACCATCTCATTACTCTTTGGCAAGAACTGATCAGTTTCCTCCTTTGAACTAATAAATAAAACTGTTTCTAAACAGAGGTTATTATTCCAGGTAGGCTGTACAATGGATGATTGACGGTTCTCTTCTTCGCGAAGCCATCAGTAAAAAGAATATATATCTCTTCTGGATCTGACCAGCAGAATCGCCAAGCAATCACAAGGATTTACCAATGATTTTTGAAACCTATTCCCGAAATGTCAAATTTGTCATAAATTAGCTTTCGGAAATAGGTTTGGAATAAATTTGCGAGATAGACTCTGCACTTGCTGAATCATGATTCAGCTTTTAGTTAAAAAAAAAAAAAAAAAAGTTGTTCTTGACATTGCCAAGTATAGACAGACAGCTCATCAATTAAAGTTTTCCAGGTTTAAATCTTGCAGTGCAACCTGAGCTTGCAAGACACTGTCTGCCTTTGTAAGTACACATCATGGGCTGATGGGTTGGCATGAGTCTGCTTGAGAGGGAAAGAGAGAGCGAGATGGTGTCAGATGCGATATTGATGACAAGCCACTATGCTAGTCTCTTGTTTCCCCTTGGCTCATTGTAAGGTCACAGTGGAAAGGTGGGACAACAAATGCCACCAAGTCACTCTGACAGCTTGACCCCTGGGAGAGCAGATACCCTTTTCATCAGATGCCCCTCCTCCCAAGTGCCCCATTCCGTGTCCTTTCTTTGGTCTTTCTTTTCATTTTATCCAATTCATCTTTATTTAACATTTACTTTTCTCCATATGGACTCCAGTGCTACCAACTGTTTGCCCTCTTTGTCCTGTTTTCCCTTTTCATCTATATACCTATACTTACACACCCTAAGACACACAGCCTTGCCCTCCCTGGCAGTTTCCCGGGGTTTTCAATCTCATGTCACAAATAGGTAATAAAGATGCCATCAAAAGGACACCAGAGCATCCGCATTCTGCCTATTTTCCCTCCCACTCGTAAATCTCCAGAGGGCAGAAGGACATATGTACATCACCTAGCGAGCTTCACCGCATTGAATTATGTTATTTAGTGCAGGCTTGTTCCCATCCTGATCCAAATGCATAACACTCATGTGGACAGAGAAAGAACAAGAAGCATACTGTGTAAATAGAGCTAATGGTGGTCAGCGAATGCAAGCCATTAAGTAATCTGGAGTACAAAGCAAAATGTATCTTCAAGGGCCCTTCTCAGCATGCTAACCACAGAGAGGAGGAAGATGCAAGGGAAGGACAGGAAACGCATACTGTATTTATTCCCCTCCAGCTCCTCCTCAGACAGTCAGATAGGCTCTGAGCATAATGTCCTGTCAGATATGACCTTGAGCAAGTCCATTGTCTCCCAGGATCTTCACTCACACTGTCACATCAGGCCACTTCAGTGTTCTCAATAAAAACAACACAACAACAGCATCCCAATGATGTATTGCTGCACATCAGTTGCATTAGCAAGCAGCTGGGGCAGGTTTGTCATTCACAGTAATTGGATCTGTACAGTATAATCTTTATGATTTAGCCTGTCTTGTTCTTGTGCCTGGTTTAAATGACATTATATAACGGCTGTCTCAATAAAACCCTTGAACAAACAGGGGGAAAAAATCCCAGAGATATTCCTAAGCTTGGTAAATAACGGTGCCTTTAAATGTATTATTAAATTGCCGCTTAGAAGAACTTTTTACTTCAATCAGTTTACTTGAAGTTGCATAAACACATAGGCTCAAATCTGCAAAACACCAGTAAATGGTAATGTGGCAGACAGGATTTGCATGTATTCCAGTTCCAGATTTAAAAGTTACACTTAGTATTTTGGACATCCAAAACATGTGAGGTATTGGAGTGTTGACATTTTGCACATGGACGTAGAGGTTTCAGTATGGCGCTTTAAAATGCCAAATTTAGTGCCGTGCCTTTAGGAATTATCTCACCTCCATGCGTATGTTTATGTCACTGCACATGGCGTTGCACGAGCTTTAGTTCCAGCTAAGTGGCACATAGTTCTCATCTGTGCCCTTATGGCATTTTGGTGATTCACTCCGAATGACTCATTTGACTACACCTTTGTGTGATGAGAGACTCAGATGGGGTTTAAATTATGATTGTCGAAATAATTTCTAAATGTCTGCAACATTTAAAATATGAATATGTAAGAAGGAAATACAGACAAGAATGAAAACTTAGTTATAAATGATGGGGTTCACCAATAATGGATTGGTGACCTGTCCAGGTTATACCCCTTTTTGCACCCTGTGACAGCTGGGATGGATGGATGGACAGATAGCTGAAGATAGGTTTGTTTGAGAAATGGTGACATGTCTGCACAGAGGGCATGTATCTCAGCATGTCACGTGGATAAATCACAGATGCGTGGGTTCGTGTGGGTGTGAAGGTACTTATATGTACTTATGTGTGCAGGTGTGTGTAAGGGAGGTAAGATGGGGGAGGAAGAGAGCAGATGAGGGTGTCCAGGTGAAATGTTGTGATAACAGTAGAACTGCATTCCCAATTATAAACTATCCATTCCAAGAATTGTTTTTTTAAAAAGAGAGCCTCGTTGTTGAACTGTGGGCATGTGCAGTCAATCAAAAGCACCCCCAGGGTTGAAGATCAGCTTTGGCCCATCCTTGCGTAAAGTTGGAAAGATATGTCTGGTACATTCTTCTAAGCACAAGGGCATCACATGAGCTTCAGTCCTAGTATCATGCTTCAAATTATGGCACCCCGGAGTGTTGCTTGTGGGTTCATTTTGTGTTGCAGTCACAAGACAAGCTTGAAATCATGTGGAGATCTCACATGTTGGAATTAATAGGAGGCTAAGCATATGAGTCTTCCAGGGTAAGACACCTCCTGATGGAATTTTTGTATTTCATTTTTGTTCCCAATTTTGAACTTTCCAGACACCAAACTGTGAGTAAGTAAGTTCTGACCTCAAGCTTTCACCCACTGATTCAAAAACTCATGCGCTGGTGTTTTAGTGGATGAGAGAACATAAATGCTGTTAACTCACCTTACAAAATCTGAAATAGCTTTTATGCAGATCTCCGGAGTATTCGTGCACAGTTTGCATCTGTTGGCAGACAATTTTAATTTCCACTGGGATTTTTTTTCATCTAATTTTGATTTTTTTATATAATGGTTTTTTGACAACACCCAATTGCAGTTGCTACACCATTGTTTCTGTACACACCTGTTTTATAGTTGAAGTGAGTCATTCCTGTGATTTCATTCATCTTGTGTGTGGTAATTTAACACCCGCCTACAGTTGTGGTCAGAAGTTTACATCCACTCGTCATAGGCATGAATGTCGTGGTAAGATTTGTTTGAACTGTTCTATTTCCAGGGTGGACTGATTGTACAGCACACATCTTTCATCTTTGGTAAAACACGAAGTGGGTGCACAGTCCTTTGGCACAGCGGTGAATCATCTGAATAACTTACGTACAGTTCTTTGAACTAATCGTCTTGAAATCAGTTTTAGTTAGAAATGGCTCCAAGAGTTCCCAACTTGTGTACTGTACGTGAATGTATGTACTGTATATATGTATACTTTTGACCCTGTTTGGATTCATGACATAATTTAGCATCATATTCACAATTCTGGCTCATGTCCTAAAGTAAACACAAAGTCTAATAGTGTTTTGTAACCAAATGAAAATGGTATCTTTCATACAGATTTCTCCTTGTACTGGAGAATGCATATATGCTTTGAACCATTCCTGATATCGCACAGAAACAAGCCCCCGTATGACCAGACAAACTAAATCTCAAATTACACTCAGAAGTACAGTTACAAAAATTAAAATCAATGATATCAGTACCTATTATATGATACTAAAAAAAATGCCCTTAACCCTGCTGCTTGGCAGCTCATGAAAGTCAAGGTCATAGACATCCCTTTGAAAATGAAATTTCACTAAATTTATAATAGCCGTCAATGTTTGCCTTGGGTACTTTTATTTCATGCTTTTTCTAATCTTCTCCTATCCACTCTTTGTGATCCTGTTCTTGGCTGACAGAAATGAAATCCAGCATGGTCTTCTGTTGCTGTAGCTACTTCAAGGTTCCACATGTTGTGCTTTCAACAGTGTGCCTTTGAAATAATGTTTGAGCTACTGTATCAGCCAGTTCTACAGTTTTAACATGGCGCATTCAATTTACAGGAACTTACCGTATTAGTTAAACAGCTCTGAGCTGTATTACGATTTCTCTTTGCAATTTCCCATTTTTGTTTTATTCTGTACGCCTCCTGAAAATCACGCTCACTGATTATTGAGGAAATCAGAATTATTACTGTTATGCAAGGCAAAATTTGATTAGATGCTCACTAAAGCCTGTTTGCTTAAATCTGTGGTTTCATTTTTTTGTCAAAATAAAATAAAAGGCATCTGTGGTGTACACTGCTCCCAAATATACATGTCATTGTATTGTATTAATAAACAATGTCAGCTGTGTAATGTGTTGGATCCGGACTAAATATGTGTTGTTTCACAGCAGTAACAGAATGAAAAAGCCTTTTCCGGAGCAAGAATTGATTTTCTCTAAAACCAATGAGGCAACAATTGACTTAGTTTTTGAGATATGGATGTATAAAAAGTTACTAAGCGATTATTTTCCATCAACAAATCGAACCCTTCCGGAAACTCAATTTTATACCTTAATGATGTACTCAAAAACCTCAAACTGAGGCTTTGAAATAGTCACACTGTTAGCAGGCAGAAACAAGAACCTGTGGTGGGCCAATCGATAGAAACTTCATTACCAGGAAGCCGGGCTAGTAATCTCCTTGGCTGCAGCTGTGAGGGACATACATTCTACCACAGCACCTGTTCTCAATGATATATCCAGTCTGTACCTGCACAGGCACAAAGGCACACTCACACTACTCTGCGGTTTACCACTCCCGCACTATTTTACCATCTCTTTTCTCTGTCTGTCTCAAATACGAGCTCACAAGGATTTTGTATTATTTCATACTCTTGCCTTGCTTCTCTCTCCCAGCCTTAGATGAGCTTTCTTACATTTGTGCCAGGATGCATCTTTAGCAGCTGACAAGAGCAGAAAAGGGAGAAAAACTGATGGGTGAAAACAGAAGAAGAGAGAAGCAGCAGGGGAGATGTGAGGAGGGGGTGGAGAGGAGTTGAAGTTTTTTTTTTTTTCAGTTAATACAAATAGACCTTTGGGGTTCAGAAATTGTGTAGTATAATATCATGTTAGGACAGCTCCATTTTACACCAAAATTGGTTCTATAATGGCAAGCCACAGAGACATTTTAAAGTATTTTTCCTTTCTAGCTTTCCCTCTTTGAGAAAATTGGGTCTCCACAGGAAAAATGACAAATCATCGAGTTATCAGGGATAAGTACTTTTGCAAGTTTTTAGCCTTGGACTCGACTCTCACACTTGTAGCGATCTAATTCAGCTATAAAACCAAGGCAGGTAATAACAAAACTATAGATTAGGTCCAAGATGGCATTTGGGGCCCAACTAGAAACAAGCAACAAAAGTAGTCCCATATATCTGGACTGTTAACATGTAGCCGAAACACACCTTTTTTTCTTCTTTTATGTTAATTCAACCAGTAGATGGCACTGACAGAGCAAGAACAACTACTGCTTACTTTATAATAACTCTTTCCTACCTTACATAAATAAATAATAATAATTGTATTCCCATAATGTTAAAGAAAATAGTTCTCCTTCTCATTATTAGGAGCAGAACTAATCACTATCTGCTATCTCCTCCTTGGAGATGAGTAGTAATGCTGTGGGCAATACTGAAGACTGTCCTCTTGAGACAGAGGGATGCACTAAGAGCACACAGCTGGATAATGCTGTTCCCAAACAGAACTATAGAAACAAGATAGGTTTTTTATTGGCATTTAGGCCTACCCTTCTATCATGGTGCTAAAGGTTAATACTGAGACTTTGTCAAGATATATCTATATGCTAATAGCGCCCATTATGCATCCTGGTATTGCAAAGTAAAGTAACTGTAGGGGCTTTCTACTGTGGCTCCCGCTCAAGTATGACTGACATAATATATGTGAACTGAATGGATTTCTGCCCAGTTGAATAAATTTACCCACATTTCATTGTGTGCTACTCCATTAAACTGAAATCTGTGCTTAATCTGCAACAATTATCGGCTTGTGATAAACACAGCAAAAACAAGTTTGATTAATTCAGTGGTAGAAAACAAGTATTTCCGACTGCAGTGTATTGATTTGCCAAGAAGCAGTTCTAAAAAAAAAAAAAAAAAAAAGCTGTGGTACATTTGTTACATATGTCTGGAAATGAGTAATCATATACAATAGGGTTTTTTCAAGCTATAGGCCAGAACTACATGTAGTGTCTTTTGATTTTTGGCACAATCACATTAGTTACTCTAAATATATATGTGTGTGTGTGTGTGTGTGTGTGTGTGTGTGTGTGTGTGTGTGCGTGTGCGTGTGTGTGTTCTGAGAGTTTCTGTAACAGGTACAGCTTGCACAATGGATTTGAGGTTCTGCTGTCGATCATTGTCCTTGTTGTTAAATCAAACCAATTACATTGTAATTGGTGGTTTTGGCCAGATTGTTGTTTTCAGTATGAGCTTATCTAGATGTTGCTTTGCATAATGTGATTTTTGTGATAGGTTGCAAGTAAGTTTCATTTTAATGATTTTTCTGTGTTGTAAAACGTAAATGCAATCCTTTGTGTAGTTATCTGTACTTTCACTTTCCTTTTCTGACAAGCAGGTGTAGTTTTATCTCAAAGCATTCTTAAAATTCCAAATTCAAAACACTTGAAGTTCCTTTTTTTTCCTTTTCTTTTGCCGCATTGCTTTTATACAATATATCACATTAATTAACAAAACCTATAACTTGCTCTTAAGTCTCAAAACTTTTACATACTGGAAAGTAGCCTAAGTTGGATTTTTTTATTTCTGGAAAAGCCACATTTATACAAATTGTAAATGGAAAACATCTGCTATCTGCTGTTTAATTTTATGCACTGTATGTTTTTAATAGAGTGAAAAAGATAGATAGATAGATAGATAGATAGATAGATAGATAGATAGATAGATAGATAGATAGATAGATAGATAGATAGATAGATAGATAGATAGCTTCTTCATCTTCTATCCTCCTTACTTAACAGCCATGAATCTGTATTGTGGATATCAAGATAGCTTAGCAGCCCTTTGATTAAATGAAAAGACCAAGTTTACAGGACATCTGTTAGGAGATCTGGGAAAAGATTACTCAGCCTCATCTCATACAGACAGAGCAGCAAATGATGTAATTAAGGCCAAAAAAATACTGCCTCTTGGCCTTGGCCTCTTGCCTCATTCAATCTTTTGTAGTGTAATATAATAATACGATTCCACATTACAGAATGCACAAAAAAGAAATAAAATATTTAAATTCCTGTTGCTTAATACACTTGAGAAATTGTAGAGCTGTCGACTGCAATTTTAAACGTAAAATTAATAAGTTTAGATTTAAATCTTTGTGAGACGTAGAAGTAGAAGATAAAGAAATTAATATGACTAGCAGGCCAGACTATGGGCCAAACCAGGGCACTGCATTCATATTGTGTCAAGATGACTCATACACCAGAAACACAAAACTGATGTAATGTTCTTACTTTGCATTCTAATTGATTTTTTTCCGAACCTTGTTTTCTATGGCCCTCGGTTTGTTATTTCTGAAGCTGAGATGAGCTGAAGGTTCACAAGCTATGAGGACTAGCAGATACACAAGTCATTAAAAGACATCACTGTCACTGGTCTTTCTGTTCAATGCAACTACTATGGAGTAAATCATGTAAAGCCAACAGCTTTATTCTGGTGTACAGGGGGGGTTGTACAAAGAGACTCTTATTGCTACTTACCACCAGTAAATTTGTCATTTTTATGTGATTTTGATTAAAATATTCTATTTAACAAAAAAATAGTATATCAAACTAATGGGTGTATCCCTCCAAGCTAAACATTCACACTAATAATTCTGTTATGTCATCTCAAGCAACTAAACCTCAGACCTTCTGTACCTAAAGGCAGCTTTCAAATGAGTCTAATTTCCCTCATCTGCTTCTTTCCCACGCTCTAAAGCCTCTTGGCCTATCATGTCTTAAGTCTGTGTTTACAGAAATATTTCCGAGCTCAGTGCATGGACCAGAAAAACTCTGGTTACAGGATGTAACATTTATTTGGAGATTATTCAATATACTAGAAGTTCTGTCACTAGAATATATGCTGCATTATCCAGGTGTGTCAAAAATATTACAGAAAATACAACAACTATTACTATTTCTTACCTAATAAAGAAGGAAATGCATGAAGTGTGTTACTAAGATTAAGCCCCAGTTTTGCCCAGCCACCAACCCTTGCAATGAAGAAATACCTAACGCAGTATGACACATACTGAGTGTGTGTGACTGTCTCAATCTGCCCTTTTCCAAAGAACTTCAATCATTTAGTTTCTCTGAGCAGTATGCTTCCAATCCCAGCAAACAGCTGGCCTGGCATTTAGAACACATGGGGATTAGTGGGTTGATTTATTTAGAGGCTCAATCCAGAGTCTGACCATTGCACCACTTATGATGCCAAGATCACCTCTCTGCTGGCTTTGCTGATGATATTTTCATTTTTCTTTTATTGATTTCGTCCATATTCTGCATGTATGAAGAAGCCATATTTAAATGAATCCCAAAATTTGCTTATGTTTACGATCAATCTAAATCATGTCTGCATCTAACAATATACTTTCCTGTCTATAGATGCATTTAGAAGATCAAAGTCTCCATTTAGGGGTTGTAAGAAACATTTTACAGTTTATCATATATATTTTCTTTAATTGATTCTGTGCATTTTTATATCTGCTGTGATTGTTAACTGCTGCTGGATTAAACTAATCTGTAGGCGCCTGATATTTTACATCTGGCTTAGTCGCCTGAGTCAGTATAAGCTCAGTTGGCAATCAAATGTTTTTAGTCTGCCACACAGACAGGTTTGCAGAAGCCGTGTGGGCGTGTGTAGAAGGTGCAGGTGTGTCGATGTGCTTTGATAGCATGCTTTAAAAAAACAAAAGAATCTGTGAAGCAAAGTGGATTTCCCACTTGCCATCGTCTCTCATTGGTTGTCACGAGGGCCTGATTTGCATATGGTGGGAGTGTCCTGAGCCAGCAGTGGGATGAATGACTTGTTCAAGTCAGATAGAAATAAGGCATAGCACTTAGCAGAGGTCTGCACAGCTCAACGCTCAAAATGCCTGGGTTACTTAAGCTGCTCCTCTTCCTGCTATGAGTGGAAAGTGCTACAAACGGACATAAACATGTTCAACAGCAGACATCCTAGACTCAGCAAAAGAGGAAGACTATGGGTAAGTTTCACAACAATTTGCTTTACAAACAGAATTTAATGTTACGCAGCTACACACATGTTAGATGGCTTTGTGAGCACCATTTCATATCATTAAGGCAGACATAGGATTAGGCCCTTATACATCATACTGTTTATCATTCTCATCTTCCTCTTAAACTTGTGCAGATAAACCTTGATTTCATAACAATCTAATTTCAGGGACTGATTTAAACACTTCATAAACTGATCATATGGATGTTATTTAGGTATCAGAACAGCTCTGTAACTGATAGGAAAACAAAATATTTATTTTTAATGAGAATAAGAATAATATGTCCCAAATATCTATTTCTTTACTAACTTTAATTAAACCGCAATATCTTCATCTTTTAACATCTTTTCTTGTGTTTACAGGGATTGTGCATCCTTTTGCTTTACACCAACCCCCTTTCCTGTTTGGCAAATTTCAGTCAAGCAAAAGAGCTCATCTATAAGATAAAGGAGGGATTACCAAGGGGGACTTTTATAGGGGCTATTGGAGTAGATTTAAATTTGGATTTCTCTGTTGACCCCCCCTTTATATTCAGTCTTGCTCAAAAGAAGGTCAGTGAACAGTATGTGAACCTAAATAATACCACCGGGGAGCTTTACACATCTGCTACAGAGATTGACAGGGAGACTCTCTGTGCTGATAACTTAGAGGGGCAGGGATGTGTCCTCTCACTGGATGTGTTTGTGCTGCCTCAACAATACTTTCAGCTTGTCAAAGTAAAGATTTTAATTGAGGATGTTAATGACAACAGGCCAAAGTTCCCCACGGATGAGATCACTATGTCTGTCCCTGAAAACGCACCAATCAATGCTCGCTATGCAGTAGAGCAATCGGCAGTTGACCCAGACCTGGGTCCTCATGGAGTGCAAACCTACTGGCTGGTTAATGACTTTGGAACGTTCACATTGGATGTTGAGGAGAATGAAGGAGGTGAGCTGACGCCTTTCCTCATAGTGACAGAAGCTTTGGACCGAGAGACTCAGGCGGAATACATTACCGATATAATTGCAGAGGATGGGGGGACGCCTCCTCTACTTGGCGCTGCGACTTTGAAAATTGTCATCACGGATGTGAATGATAACTGTCCCCAATTCAAAGAGTCACAAATTAATGTCACTCTGCATGGGAATACCACCAAAGGGGTACATTTGGCACGTCTGCATGCTTTTGACCCTGACCTTGGTGCTAATGCTCAGATCAGCTATGCTTACAGTGAACGCGTGCCAAGGGACACCAGGAGCTTGTTCCATTTGGACAAAATTACAGGAGTGATCAAGCTTGCAGGGAAAATAGACACTGGCACAGCCACATTTTACAAACTCACTGTTCTGGCTACTGGACCTGGTTGTATTCCTGCTGTAGCCACTGTTACTGTCCATATCATCAAAGTTGTCACTGGACCCCCTACTGTCATACCCCGGTACATTGCGCCAGAAAAAGATGGGGTGATAACAATAAAGGAATCTGAGCCAGCTTTTTCTCCAATTGCTTTTTTTACTGTTAAAAACATTGATAAGAACCAAAGGGTGGACTGTTATTTAGAAGGACCTGGTCCCTTCAGGCTGAGCCCCTATCAGCTGTTCAAGAATGAATACCTGTTGGAGACAACAGAGCCCTTGGACTTTGAGAGGACACAGGAGTATGATCTTATTTTGGTTGCTAATAGCACCCGTGGGATAGTTATCAAGACCTTTCTTAAAGTGCAAGTTTTGGACGAGAATGACAATGCCCCTGTGTTTCAGCAGTCTTTGGTGGAGATATCAGTTGAAGAAAACAATCCACCAAACACTTTTCTCACTCAGCTCCAAGCGTCAGACCAGGACAGCGAAAGCAGAGGGGAAGTTCTTTACCTCCTCGGAGGCGATGCCCCTGGAATTTTTGTTGTGGATCGAGTTACAGGTATCCTGACTGTGGCCACATCGCTGGACCGTGAGGAGAAAGAGACATACCGGTTCATCGTGAGAGCGGTGGACCAGGGGACACCCAGGAGGGAGGCAATTGCAACAGTGGTGGTGACCGTGCAAGATCGCAATGACAACAGTCCCCGATTCATCAACAAGGATTTCACTTTCTTTGTGCCAGAGAACTTCCCAGGTTACGGTGAGATCGGTGTCCTCTCTGTGACTGATGCTGATGCTGGGGAAAATGGCTGGGTGGCCCTCTCCATCCTGAATGGCAGTGACATTTTTATGATTGACACAGGCCGAGGGGCACTGAGGGCAAAGACATCACTGGACCGGGAGCAGCAGGGGACCTACCAGCTATGGATTGAGGCTGTTGATGGTGGGGAGCCTGCTCTCTCCTCTGTCACAATGGTTACCGTGCTGCTGTTGGATGTAAATGACAACCCACCAATCGTCCTCTTTCCTCAGTCGAATCAGTCTTACATGCTAGTGCTGCCCAACACTGTACCAGGAACATCAATCACAGAGGTGTACGCTGTGGATAAAGATACAGGGATGAATGCTGTGATCGCCTACAGTATCATTAAAAGGAAAGGCGGTGAGCCCGGGTCTTTTGCCATTGACCCAGAAACAGGAAATATCACATTAAAGAGGGAGCTCAGCAATCGTGGCCTATACAGCCTTCTGGTGAAGGTCAGTGATCATGGTCAACCTGAACCGCTGTACTCAACAGTCATGGTTAACTTCTTTGTCAATGAAACAGTGAGTAATGAAAGTTACATTCAAAGTCTGCTGACCAGAGAGGCTGACATAGAGGTAGAGGAGAGGCCCTGGTACATTGGCCAGATGGCAGAGGGGCCTGAGAGGTATGAGCCGTTCCCGTGTCAGCCTGTTCTCATTGCTCTTTCAGTGACGTGTCTGGGGCTGTTCTTCTTGGTTGTCACGCTGACATCTTACATATGCTGTAGGAGGTTTAAAAAGAACAGGATGAAAAGATCAGAAGTGGAAATACCTTTAAAAATTCAAAATGACTCCATGCAGGTTGTGAACAGAAAGCTCAGACAGATCTCAAACATCTGATGTTCAGTTGTTTACTCGTTCAAAAAAAAAAACACCACCACTGTTTACATGAATGTTTACAAAACTCACTGTAAGAACTTTCTCTTACATGAAGTTCCTCTTTTGGGTTTTTGTCATGATTGTTTTTTGTCAAATGCCACCGCTTTCTGTCAACTGTTGGCAGGCAGCAACGGTGTCATTACAAAAACATCACAGTAACTCAGTGAATATTACCAAGGTCCCATGTAAATACTGTATAAAAAGATTTACAACTTTATATACAAGTTTTGCATTTGATTGGTAAGGACAAGAGACACTGCTTTAGAGAAAAAAATGCATCTCTTTACACCATCTGTCACTTGTATCGGTTATACAAATATAATTGAAAAATGAATGTATTTCCAAGTTAAATGTTTATCTATATTCATGAGGTAACCGTGAGGTCTGTAATACAGAAAAGGGCAATCAAAGTGAATTGGAAAAACTAACACAGAATACGTGAATGCCATAAAACGTCATTCTATACACGACAACCGCAATGACAACAGACCAAACTAGACTAACAAACAAACTAGACGTCTCTTCCCAGAGTTTTCACTTGTGTCTTACTTTCTACTTTTGCTCAGTTGTTGTGCAATGATATAGTAAATAAATGATAATTGAGTGATATAATGTTCCAGAAAAAAAAGCTTGTAGGTGCACCTTGAGTTTTTTTTTTGTTTGTTTGTTTGTTTTTGTCCTCTTTTCTTTTCTTTTTATCAATAAAAATTCCGTACAGCTGTTGTGCCAAATCAGCACAACAACAAAAAAATCACATTTTCATCACTTTGCTACTGGAACTGTGTCCAAACGTGTCGAAAAAGCTACTTTTAAGTTAAATACATCACTTTCCTTTATAGAGTCATGCAATTCTCAATGTGTCTGTGAAAATATGCAAGTGTTTGTGATAGACTGTTTGTAACTATTAAAGATACTTTATTTTTATAATACACTGGATTTTATTCTGTATTGATTTCATTATGTCTTGCTATCACATATATGTCCTACATGCACTCAGATGTGTGTGTCTAAACTTTAAGGTTTAAAGTACCTGCCACTCAGATTGACTGGTATAAATGTAATTTATATGCTTGAAAGTACAGGAAGAAAACAAGCTTGTAGTTTGGATTAAAATAAACTGAAAAACACAAAGAATGTAGATTTTCTACCTTTGATTCAATCTAAATAAGCAAATGTACTTTAAATGTAAGGAAGGAAATTGATTGATACTGATTGGCACCTAATAAAAAATACATTTAGACTTCATCTTCTTCATATATTAAATTTGGTATACAAATTAAGTGCCTGTTGTATCTCACAAAGTGCGAGTGTCACTGAAGGAGTTAAAGATCAAAAGCACGAGATCCTGTATTGTTGTTGCCATCACCTGTGAAGAACAGACCTGGTGAGGTAATACCAAGAGTCCCACTAAGAAGGAAAAACATAGTGCTACAGCTGCTCGTGTCTGGTGTGTTTGAGGATCAAATTCACATTTCTCACCTCTCTTGAGTGGTATTCGCAATCACTGTGCTTTTCATTCCACAACAACTTTGGGATATATCTGGAAACTGTGAAAGTGCTTCTGACACATTCTCCTCCAACAGATCAACTCAGAAAGCCTTTTGGTTTGTAAAGCTGCTTTTTCTCTGCCCTGTGCTTCTTTGTTGTATTTGTATGTTTGCTATGAAAGTTATGTGGGCAAAAAGGCTTTAGGACTCTTTGTACCTGGGCTAACTACTGTGTGCACCCTCCCAAGTGATGTACTCTGTTTGTGTTATATGCCTCTAAAACCAGTTCAGGTTTGGCTCTTACAAGACAGCAAGAATGCAAACAAACCTGTATTGAGAATGCATTCTCCAGCGCAGTTTCTCAAGTTAATACCAGCCTTTTATTTTTAACAGTAGCACGCCATTAAATCGCAGAGCACATCAGGAACTGGAAATAGCTCCGTGTAATCCTTAGTAATCACCTTGGGCTAAACTCTATATCACAAAAAGGCTGAAATACATATGTATGCTGGATGTATACTATAATGTATTTCAGACAAGTAATAATATGGGTGGCATAAAGGAAATCAATATCATTAGTCTCATGTACTATGAGAGCTGTAACTGATTGCTCTGACTTTAACATTCATTAAGAAAAGGAGTAATCCAGCCACACATTCAATATACCTTCTATGGTCTTAAATATTTGTATTAACTTAAAATATGAATTTCTTTGTTTTACTGATTAATTCATTTTTTTGCTTTTATCAACATATTTTAGATGTATGTGACTAAAGGAATTGGAAGGCTGTGTTACAGAAAGTCTTCAATGCTAGAACAACATTGCAAATACATGTGCTATGTTAGTCTCTCCTCATGTATCAGCCATAGGCGATACTCAGTCTTTACCTTAATAATGCTGCTGATGTCATCCTACAGTAACTTAGTAACTTCAAGTAGCTTAGCCCAGACACAGATTGTCTGTAGCCAGGTGACACATAATATAACACATTTTTGCAGATTTCTTTTTTTTCTCTTTTCTTTTCTTTTTTTTTTGCTCTGAGCAAACAACTACAGATTGTGATTAATTGCAGTAATAACAACTGAGGTCTCACTTTAGCGTGTCTCATTTCTCCTTCACCCGTTCTGACTCTTTCAATAAGTCGTTTCATTCAGCATGTTGAGACAGGAAACAGTCATACAAGACCTTTATGTCTGTGCTGGCCAAAACCCAGATGTTATGAAGATAGAGTATGGTTCAGTGTGCAATAACAAACACTGGTTTATGTTAATAAATGGTAAGATTGGATCTTGACATCAGATTACTTTTTACATTTTTGAGCACTTCCTCTTTATTTTGTTACATGCAAATCCAATACCTGAATCTTTTATTTCATTTTAAGATGTTTCAGTAGGTGGAAAGAATACATTTGGTTTCAATATTAATTCTTCTCTTGTATGTCTCTGTTGTGGCCTACAAGCTGAAAAAAAAAACACTGTGTTATTTCCCACATGTTCACTTTTAGTACATATGTACAAGTAAAGTTTCTTACTATAATGGAAGTTTTGACAATTTGCTGGTCTGGAGGATTTGTGTTACCACAATGCCCCAATCTACCAGAAGTGCACATCAACCAAGAGCTACATCTGAGACTCTGCAGATCTCAGTTTGCATGTTAAATGTTAAAGTTCATGACAGTAGAGACTGTGGCAACATGGCTTTTGCAAAGTTGCATCTGAAGAAACAATAAGACTTCTGGCCAGACAAGACCAAAGTGGAGACATCTGGTCATAGTGCACAGTGCCAAAACCAAACACAGCATATCCACAAAAAACCCTCATAGTAACCGTAAAACACGATGGTGGGAGGGGTGATGATTTAGGCTTGTTTTGCACCCACAGGACCTCTGTATACCAAAGTATTGTAGTCAAATATGAGGCCATCTTGGACAAATATTGATCATGCAACTGGACAATGATCCCAAGCATAACAGAAAATCTACAACAGAATGGCTGAGAAAAAAAAGTTACTTAAGGTTTTGCAAGACCCAAAGTCCAGACATCTACCTGACTGACAGGGCCTACATAACGAATAGCTCACAATCTGAATGAACTAAAGCTATACTGTAAAGAAAACTGCTCAATATTCCTTCACAATGATGTGACAGACTGATAATTACAAGATTTCTTTGGGGTATCCAACCCTGCTGCATGAATCTGCATTCCTACCAATTTGTTCTGCAGTCAAAAAATCAACATCCTTCGGCTGTACTGTATCCTTCAGTCCCACCCAGTCTTCCAAAGTACCTTTAACCTTTGCTTTTTGTTTTTTCTAATCTTCAGATGAGTGAGTTTGATATATGTGTCTTGTTACATAAATCCTGTTCTGGGTTTTACATCTCTAGAAACAGATGGAAAGGGGGCCAAAAAGGCAGAGGCACCCCACAGCTTTTCTACATGACTGATCACTTCAAGTGGTGATCCTGCTGATAACCAGTTTGATATCCTCAGACCAGGGCAGAATAAACTTGATTTAATCGTGTTCTTGAAATTGTGACCGACACCCCTAGTTTTCTGTATTTTATATTATACGCAGCTGCAACTGTATTCAGACATTTAGTTGTATTTTAGAAAGTTTCAATGCATTTATTTATGTGGTTGTTCATTTGTTTCAGAGAGGTCTTTCTTCATAATCTCATGCAGATACACGGAGAAATTACAGATACAGTTCAGCTATTGTCCCTTCCATCTTTCTCCCTCTCCCTCTCTCTCTGTTTCTCTTACCCTCTCTCTCTCTCCGCTCCACCCCACCCCCCTTCCAGGAAAGTCTATCTGAAATTACATTAAATTCTTAATGGTGTAGACAGCAAGTAATTACCATCAGTCACAGCCTGATCTCATTTCCAGATTGGCTTTATTGTAACGTCCCTCCCTTGAAATCAAACAAATAAAGACACAATGAGAGGCCCAGGTAGAGTTACAGAGCTCTGCTGAATAAGAGAGGCTATGTTTCCCAAGTTATGACATCAAATACGACCGCCCCCACCACCACCACCAACACCACCCCACGCACACACACACGCACACACACACACAAATGGACTTTGTTCAATCTTCAATAATGCATCTCCATATTCCCCCACTGAAAATCACTGCCTTTGATCTGAAACATCTTTTATTTGCTCTGATGCAACAAAATATAATCCAATCGCACTCTTTTGATCCTGCTGTGGATTACGTTACTAATTTTCTTTATTCCTCCATCCCTGTTTTTCTCTCACTTTCATCCTGTTTCATCCCAGCAAAACACAGAAGGGCTTCTAGGGAATTAACTGCGTCAATTTATTTCGGAACTTCTTTTTTTTTTTCTGACGACTTCTAACAATTTAATATTGTCCTGTTCTGCCACTGTATGCAGTATTAGAGACTTGTAGTTTCTATTCTGATGTTTGTTTTATTTCAATGGCTAAGAGCAAAAATTATACTCTATAGCTTAATGTTTTGGGCTTGTATTCAGATGATTCTAGTCTATTTTGACCATGGAACCAAGCATGACTCACTCATTTACAATCCTTTAAAAGGATTTTTGCTTTTCCTTGTTTGAACTGTGCTGAAGGGTTGTCTTTGACAGATACGTAATACTACTCTGCGCTTGGGGTTGAATATGATCTGTAATTGAAATGTATTGATGCAACTATATAGTCAAAGGTAAGAATGGCATTTTAGTGACATTTGAATAGTTCTGAACAATATGTAGCCAGGTGGAAGGTCAATATTATGGGACATGCCACTGGAGGGCGCTGTTTCTTTTGGGGTACCTCTTGGAGCGCAAGGGATGATGGGGATCTACGGAGACATTCACAGAAGTGCTAGCTTGCATTGGTGTTATGTCGGTGTGCAATGCCGTTTTCACTGCGTGATCTGTTTTAAATGCAAAGTGTGGAACAGTTAAGGCACCAGGAGTTGCTGCAACCAACTTCACCGTTCATCTCAGAGGGATCTGTATTCCGTTTTCTGCTGGATTAATGCACTGTATGTATTTGAGTTCACACTTGTATTAGAATATTTCTGTGGGTAACAGGGAAAATGTACTTTGTTAACTGTTTAATCTTGGCTCTGTATCTTAGCAGGAGAAGCCACTACAGTTATTTTTGCACTGCTAAGTTTGTTGTATTTCTGTATGGGTTTATATCAGTCACAAATTGACACTAGACATCCTTGAGTTCCAGACGCTGATAAAGTTGGGGAAATAACCTGCAGTAGCAGTAGGTTACCAGTGCACAAAGCTGTTACTGGATAAGAACTGTCTGTAACAATTTTATTTCTTTGTTTTTACAACCTTTTTTATTTTCTTCTGAGCGCTTACTTTATCATTCAGATTAAAAGAACCCCAAAGATAATCTGTGTTCTGGGCTGGTTAATTTAGCCAGGCTACACAATTTGGTACCAGGAGTGGGGTATCTGCAAAAGTGGCAGCTCAGTGATTTTGTTTTTTATGGGTTTCAGTTTAAGTAGGTTATTTTACGGTGCAAAAAATAACTGTAGTGGTGGTCACCCGCGGCGCGAGGGTTGGAAAGGACCTGACGATTGGGGCCATACCAGAGGTGTGCAGAGGAGCAGTGGCCAGTCTGTCCAGAAGAAGGTGATTTCGATCGAGGGAAGGATTCTTTCCAGAGGAGAGGAGGACATCAGTGGCACCTAGCTGAATAGACTGCTAAGGCAATTTCTGCATCCTGACCAAAGACTAATCTGGACACAGACATTTCATTATGTCAGACACAAACAGTGACGATGACCAGGGTTTGGCAGGGGCCACTGGAAGGGACCCTGTCACTGAGCTTCAGGCAAAATTGTCAGAACTGAGTAACAAACATGACCAGGCTATGGCCAGGATAACTGCTTTGAGTGACGGGGCAAGTAGGTCATATGTATATCTGCCGCGAGAGCGACCTATCCAACCCTTTAGTGGGGATGCAACCGTAGATGGACGTTCTGTAGAGGAGTTTATTGATGAAGTACAGAGGGGTATCAGAACTAGAGGCTTGGGTAATGACGATCAGGTTGACTTCATTTTTTCCCTCCTCAGGGGTTCTGCACTTGAAGAGATCAAGTTGTGTACTGGGGGAGAGCAGACTGAACCCGAAGACATTTTTTGTTTTCTCAGAGAAGCTTACGGTGAGAGGCGCAGTGTAGCACAGTTACTGCAAACCTTTTTTAGCCGTTTCCAGCTAGAAGGTGAAGATTTCTTTGAGTACTCACACGCTCTGTCCCAGATCCTCCGCTTAGCCCTTAAACAAAGGCCTGATGCAGTACGAGATGCAAAGATGGCAGTTAGAGACCAGTTTGTGGAGGGAGTAAGGGACTCCACTCTGCGAAGGGAGCTTCGCAAGATGGTGAGGGAAGAGCCAGAGTCTACGCTTTTTGATGTACGTCAGGAAGCAATTGCTTGGTCTATGGAAGAAAAACCTAGTGGCACCAGAGTTGCCAAGAGCAGGCCCATATTAAGTGACAGTGCGGTTGCAGGGGATCAGAGTACCCGTGAAGCTCCAGATAGGTCATCTGCAACTCTAGATGAAATCCTTAAGGTGGTGTCTGAGCAGGGCAAGGCTATTGGGGAGTTACTCAGTGTGGTTCGGGAGAGTGTTACATCCGGAGAAAGGGCCCCTAAACGTGGGATTCCCAGATCAAAGTTCCAGTTCACTGATGATGGGAAGCCCATCTGTTTCAAGTGTAAGGGAGTTGGACACATTGCTAGGGAGTGCAAAACCCTTAAGCAAGGAGCTTCTCCAGTTTCTGTTCCTGCACCTGTTCAGGGAAACTAGCCACCTCGGTTGCCAAGAGCCGGGCAATTCGAGGGGAGACTACTGGCTCAAAGACCCTAACTCGTGAGAGATTTTTTGACAGAGCGGTTGGTAAATGTCCTGAAGTTGAAATTGAGGTGGGAGGGATTAAGGCTAGAACCCTTTTGGATACAGGGAGCCAGGTAAGCACCATCTCAGAGGCATTTTTCCGACAGCACCTAATGGGTGAAGATGATAATGTAACCCCTACAGCTAAATGGCTTAAATTGACTGCAGCTAACTCATTGCCAATTCCTTATATAGGTTACATTGAGCTGGATGTGCAGGTCATGGGGTTAACAGTGCAGGAGTGTGGGTTTTTGGTAGTCAGGGACCCCGCCCCAGAACCGGGAGGGCCACAGGACCAAGAGCTAATGTCAGCTAAAGTTAAGGTGCAGGAAAATGATGCGGAACAGCAGGTTAAAAAAAGTGCCAGCAGACTACAGGGATCCCCCCCTGTTCTTGTTGGAATGAACATAATAAAGAGATGTAAGGAGCTAGCCATTGCTAGTTTTGATTCAACTCTCGGAGGAGAGTTAAATGCCGCTTGGGGAGAAGCTTTTCAGAGGGTGCAAGCCTGCGAAGTATTAGAGAGGTCATCCACGGCCCGGTTAGCTGGTAAAAATACTGTACATGTGCCCGCATCATCCGTGGCCACAGTATTTGCTCGGGGGCTTGGGAAAGTTTCAGATGACCAGACCCTAATGTTACTTGAGCCAACCAACACGCTCGTTCCCAGCGGTTTGGTTGTGGTTCCTACTCTTGTTGAAACTGACAGGCATGTGTTTCCAGTTCAAGTTGTGAACTTCTCTCAGGAAGATGTGTGGTTGGCTCCCTGGACCAGACTTGGTGTCCTTACTGTAGTGGAGTGTGTTGAAAATGCAGCTGAGGTGCAGTTTAATCGCATTTCTGCTGACCACGAGGAAGTGTCACTGAATAAGAAAGGGGCTACAGAATCTGATGGTGAACTGAAGTTGCTGATAGAGCAGCTGAGTATTGGTGGCTCCCAAGAGGAACAGACCAAATTAGCTGCACTTTTGGCTCAGTATGCAGATGTTTTTGCTTTCAAAGATGAAGATCTAGGTTATACAGAGAAGGTCAGTCATGAGATACACCTAGTCGATGATGTCCCTGTCACCCAGGCCTACCGACGGATACCTCCAACACAGTACAAAGAGGTGCGAGAACACATAACCAGCTTCTGAAAAAGGGTGTGATCAAAGAAAGCACTAGTGCCTATGCATCGCCCATTGTGCTGGTGAGGAAGACAGACAACAGCTTGAGGTTATGTGTCGATTACAGGCGGCTAAATGCCAAGACCAGACGTGATGCCTTTCCTTTGCCCCGTATAGATGAATCCTTTGATGCATTACATGGTGCAAGGTTTTTCTCGACTATTGACCTGGCAAGTGGCTATCATCAAGTGGCAGTTCATGAAAGGGACAGGCACAAGACTGCTTTTACAACCCCATTTGGGTTGTTTGAATATACCAGATTGCCCTTTGGTGTGTGTAATGGTCCAGCCACCTTCCAAAGACTCATGCAGGCCATTATGAGTGACTTGATCCTTCAGATTATGCTCGTGTACCTAGATGACATATTAGTCTACTCATCCACTTTTGAAGACCATCTGGCACGTCTCCAGACAGTGTTGCAGAGACTCAGGGAAACTGGGCTGAAGGTTAAGGTGGAGAAATGTCATTTTCTCCAATCTAGTGTACGCTTTTTGGGTCACCAGATCTCAGCTGAAGGGATAGGTACGGACCCAGACAAGATAGCTGCAGTGAGGCAGTGGCCAGTACCCACCACAGTTAAAGAGCTGAGATCCTTCCTGGGATTTTGCAGTTATTACAGAAGATTTCTCCATGGATTTTCGCAGCTGGCAGGTCCTTTGCATGATCTGATTAATGCATGGGGCAAGGATGACAGTCCAGCTAAATATAAAAACTTGCTTGAAAGTGTGTGGACGCCATCTTGTCAAGAGTCATTTGAACAGCTGAAAGAGAAGCTCACAAGTGCCCCCCTACTTGCTTATGCTGATTTCTCACTGCCATTTGTTGTTGAGACAGATGCCAGCAGTTTAGGACTGGGAGCAGTTCTTTATCAGGTGCAGGGTGGCAGGAAACGTGTTATAGCATACGCCAGCCGAAGGTTGAGAAATGCAGAGAGAAATGACAGAAATTATAGCAGCATGAAATTAGAGCTCCTCGCCCTTAAATGGGCTGTGTCTGAGAAGTTCAGGGGGTATCTCTTAGGCTCCAAATTCACAGTTGTGACAGATAACAACCCCCTGTGCCACCTGAACTCAGCAAAGCTGGGAGCCATCGAACAGCGCTGGGTTGCCCAGTTAGCACCATTTGATTTTGAGGTGCAGTATCGCCCTGGTCGGTGTAACACAGCAGCCGATACCCTCTCTAGGCAGCCATTAGCAGGGAGCCCCAGCCTGCAGGAGATGAGGAGGAGTTTGATGAATGCATATCCATCTGTAACCTAGTCAGCAGAGGGACAACACTTGGGCTGGATTTAGTAAGTGCAGGTGTAAAATGTTGTCAGGTGAGGCAGGCCCGGGTCACAGCAGTTGAGCAAGACACTCATTTTACTGATTCCCAAGGGAATACACCCACTCTGCCAGGGTATTCTAAGGAAGAGTTGCGACAGTTTCAGGGCTCTGACCCTACTATCAAGTCCTTTAGGCAGTTTTGGGACAAAAAGAAGAAACCCACACACCAGCAGAGGAAAGGTTTGGCTAAATCTGTGATTTCTCTGCTCCGGCAGTGGTCACGTATTATAGAGATTGAGGGATTGTTGTATCGGGTCATTGAGGATGGACATTTGGGGAGGTGTCAGCAGCTCCTTTTGCCAGCTTGTTTAAAGGAAGCAGTACTGGGGAGTGTGCATGATCAGATGGGGCATCAGGGGGTGGAGCGGACCCAGAATCTGTTAAGGCAGAGATGTTTTTGGGTTGGTATGTATGAAGAAGTGGACCAGTGGATTAAGAAATGCTATAGATGTGTGCTCACTAAGTTGCCACAGCCCAAGATTCATGCCCCTGTGAAGCCCTTTCTGGCCACTAGACCTCTTGAAGTGGTGGCAGTAGATTTTAGTGTGTTGGAGCCAGCCTCAGATGGACGGGAAAATGTGTTGGTGGTTACAGATGTTTTCACCAAGTTCACACAAGCTTTCCCTACACGCGACCAGAAAGCTGATACAACTGCTAAGATTTTGCTCAGAGAGTGGTTCATGAGGTATGGTGTACCAGAGAGGTTACATTCTGATCAGGGCAGAAATTTTGAAAGTGAGGTGATTCAGGAACTGTGCAAGTTATATGGGGTTAAAAAAAGCCGTACTACACCACATCATCCCCAAGGCAACGCACAATGTGAACGTTTCAATAGGACACTTCATGACCTATTGCGTACCCTCCCACCGGACAAGAAACGCCGTTGGCCTGAGTATTTGCCAGAGTTGGTCTATGCATACAATGTGACTCCCCATGCCACCACAGGTCACTCGCCGTATTACCTCATGTTTGGAGTGCACCCCCACCTTCCTGTAGATGCTTTACTAGGTCAGGAGCAGGTGCTTGATAAGAAACATGACTGGCTGATTGTGCATCAGCAGCGCTTAAATGAAGCACATAACAGGGCAAGGCAGTACACTGAGCAGAAAGCAGCAGAAAGGCTTGAGTTGGACAAAACCCGGGTCTATTGCCCTCCTGTTGAAATAGGTCAGTTTGTGTATCTGCGACACTGGCCTCAAGGCAGGAACAAAATTCAAGACGCCTGGAGCCCTGTGGTTTATAGGGTTGTCGAAGTCCAGGGCAGCACACATACGGTGGAGCCTGTGGAGGGTGGGCCAGTAAAACGGGTTCACAGAGCTAACCTTAGACCTTGTATTGGCCCCATTCCTGCGCCCAGGAAAAAGAAAAATAATGAGTCCTCTGTGATAGCGGGTCCTATGACAGAAGAGAAAACAGGCTGTTCAGATTCAGATCCTGAGTATGTGTTGTTAGGAGAAACCTCATACCCAATTGCAGAACAGGGGTCTGTTGGAGACAGGGAAGCAGTTCAAAGCAGTGGCGTTTTAGAGTCTGTAAACACTGATGATGCTTGTGTTCCTGCACCGTCTGCCTCTGAGCAGGTGTCCACACCAGAGACAGTTGCTGCTGAAACCAACGGGGATATTGGGGTCATTACACCAACGCCAGTGCCCCGTCGGAGTAAGAGAGCTAATGCTGGAGTGCATTCAAACCCTTACAATGTCCCTGTATCAGCATGTCATGCCATCACTTTGAGCCCGGAGGTACTGTCTCAGTTGTTGACTAATATGGGTACTGCCCTCTTTAAAGAAGCAGTGCATGAGTTGAAATATACCAATTGAGTCACCGGGGACGTTGACTCTTAAGCAGGGGAGAATGTAGCCAGGTGGAAGGTCAATATTATGGGACATGCCACTGGAGGGCGCTGTTTCTTTTGGGGTACCTCTTGGAGCGCAAGGGATGATGGGGATCTACGGAGACATTCACAGAAGTGCTAGCTTGCATTGGTGTTATGTCGGTGTGCAATGCCGTTTTCACTGCGTGATCTGTTTTAAATGCAAAGTGTGGAACAGTTAAGGCACCAGGAGTTGCTGCAACCAACTTCACCGTTCATCTCAGAGGGATCTGTATTCCGTTTTCTGCTGGATTAATGCACTGTATGTATTTGAGTTCACACTTGTATTAGAATATTTCTGTGGGTAACAGGGAAAATGTACTTTGTTAACTGTTTAATCTTGGCTCTGTATCTTAGCAGGAGAAGTACAGCTTTGTTCCACTACAGTTATTTTTGCACTGCTAAGTTTGTTGTATTTCTGTATGGGTTTATATCAGTCACAAATTGACACTAGACATCCTTGAGTTCCAGACGCTGATAAAGTTGGGGAAATAACCTGCAGTAGCAGTAGGTTACCAGTGCACAAAGCTGTTACTGGATAAGAACTGTCTGTAACAATTTTATTTCTTTGTTTTTACAACCTTTTTTATTTTCTTCTGAGCGCTTACTTTATCATTCAGATTAAAAGAACCCCAAAGATAATCTGTGTTCTGGGCTGGTTAATTTAGCCAGGCTACAAATAGAAGAATTATATCAGGACAGACCTGCTTTGGCTAATTTCTTCACGGTAAAAAACTTTCCAGCACGTTGTGCTGAGGTGAAAATGAATATGCACCACAATATTTGTTACCAGGCGAAAGAGCCTGAACTAGAACACAAGATTTACAGCACAGCGTTACATTGCACCTGTGCCGCTGGTGCTGTGGGGATCTCAGCCACAGGTGAGCTTTGACAAATTTATTTTTACATGCACACAGCTGAAGCTTTAGGAGGGTGTGCATGTTTGTTATTGCCATTACTACTCAGAATAATTATAGTATAATAATTTGGCACAGGTGGCACATATACTAGGGTCATTTTTGCAAAATGGATTACTATTTGAATTTCTTTTCAATTATGGCTTCTTTCCTTTTGTTTTTCCTAATATATTCATCCACAGGTTCTTTATAAATTACAGTAATTTGTTAGGGATGACCTCTCTGACTGTTTTTTTTTGTTATTGTTGTTTTTGGGGGGATAAAATTTTCAACATCAGTCTTACACTTGCATTTGGTTATTTATATGTTATTTTAATCAAATGACTCACCGGTCCTAACAAATATTACATAAAGTTAACTGAGGAATGTGTTCCTCCTATGCACAATGCAGTCAGTCAGGCCAGATAGCTTTCATGCATGTCCACATCCTCACCACGCACAAATCCTTCATTAATACGTACACTATAGATACAAAAACAACAACCTTAAGTCTTTTCCTGTCTTTAAACAATTCTCAGCCCCATTAAAGGTCATCCTCTGTTGTTGGACTGTAAACAATAAATGCACAAGGCAGTCATTCGTTTACTGGTAGAGACTTACTTTGAGGCCTTTGTGTAAAATGCTACAGCAATGCACTGGCCAAAAGCTTAAAAACTACAGAGTGCCATCTTGCTAGACTACAAATTTATCCCAGAGGCTTATAGACAACATTTTCAGGGCCTAAACAAAACTTAAAGCTGGGCCTACCTTGATTTCATAAAAGAGAATAGTATTCTTTTTGATTGGTGGCTTGTAGTGTTGCTATCAATCCCCTAACTTCACCCATTCACCACCACCCCCACCCACCCCCCAACCATTTTTCCTGAAGAGCCACTCACAATGATGCTGCTATAAAAGCTGAGGAGAAGAGCTGCACACTGGGCCAGCTTTAATAATGGTGAGCTTCAGTGGTGTACTTTGAGTTCTGACTGTGAGTTTAGTGGTGTTTTCATTTACTAGTGAGTAGTGTTTTCCTTTGTTTTTTTAGCTGTATCTTTTCTGTATTGTCTGATAATGTGCTCGTAGCCGTCTTTGAGTTAAATCATTTTACCAAAAAAAACTGTTATTTTTTAAAATCTGCTCTGTTTAGCTTTTTCTTTCCACCACATTTAACATTTGCTACTCCCCTCACCCATTAGCCATTTTTCTCGAATGCAACAGGAAGTCAACAAGTTCCAAGCCGTAATGGGGCTTACTGTAAAGTGAATCAAGCAGCCGTTCCTTGGAGCAATCATTTCCACTCATACCAACTGTTAAACTGGTTTTCTTCCAAATGATGCATTTGATGCTTGCTGGTTAATGCCTCTGTTTAACTGGAGTAGCAAACAGATTTCTTAGGAGAGCTAACTAACAAGTCGAACATTTTTAATGAACCAAAATTCTCTGATTAGCTGACTACAAGATCGGCTGGATCATCGGTTCCTGTTTTAAAAGAGTGCTTGATTTCACAGACCACTGATTCCCCATCCACTTTCTCTTCCTTCTCTCAGCTGACTCTAATTCTCCAGTGTCTCCTTTCAAACTGATAGGGAACACAGCTACATAAATCCTTTTAAAAAATGACAGTGCTGGCAAAGGGGAACTTAATTAATATTTTCTTTTGCACACTGGTGAAAAGCCATTTCGAAGGTCTCAAGGCCACTTAATTTAAAGCTGATATACTTTTGACAACTGTTCTTTTTGTCTGTTTGTTTTCTTTCTCCGGCAACTCAAGTGCCTTGTTAAAGTTATATAAATAAAAGTTATATAAATAAGTTCAGGAAAGATGCTTTTTTGCATTCTCTCAGAAAAAGATGATTATAGAGTCTATATTCAACCTCACCTCAACTGTTTTTAGTTGATGGAAATATAAGTGTGTTCTCATTCCATGGCATAAAATGTTGTGGTTCAGTCAGAAAATGCTGGGTTCACAGATATTTGCACAATTTTCCATGTGAACAGACGACCAAAATGCATAGAAGAACCTAGACTAGCTAATATTCATGTCCACACCAAAGATCACCTTTTTCCACTCTCTGTTATTTGCAGCTGAGATGTTAAGGTGTACAGAACACTGGTGTCAGCGCTATTGCATAGAGGAAATCCTGTTATGGGATTATGGGTGTGACTATCAACATAACTCTAAAAAGGTTCCTTTCCACCTGTCATCAGTTTTACTTTGTACTTGCATTGCCTTTGTTACGAACTGTCAAGATAGTGACTGCATATGTTAATGGAATTAGTTGTGGTTTTTTTGCAGGAAAAACTGTGACTCTGTCAGTGCTCCTCAGTGCTTTGACATTTTGAAAAAGTATCACGTTGAAAACTACAGCTTTGTTAACAGACGCAGCGCTATGGGTGGGCTTTAGATCACTATCCACCGGCCACCATACATGTAACCCAGCTGTGAAATTGTGAGTGGCTTCAAAACTTGTGTGAGTCTTTGGGATGAAAATTCCTTCTTGATGCCAAATGTCAGAGGAGAAAGGCCAGACTCTTTCAAGCTGATAGGAAGGCAACAGTAACTCAAATAAGCACTTGTTACAATCAAGGTCTGCCGAAGAGTATCTCTGAATGCAAAACACATAGAGCCTTGAAGCAGATGGGCTGTCACAGCAGAGACTTCACTAGGTGCCACGCATGCCAGCTGAGAAGAGGAAACTGAGGCCAGAATCACAAGGATCACCAAAACTGGACAATAGAAGATTGGAAAAATACTGACTGGTCTCAGTTTCTGCTGCCACATTTGGATGGTAGGGTTAAAATGTTGTGTAAACAACGCAAATGGTTCGATCTATCCTGCCTTGTTCAGACTGGTGGCGGCTTAATGGTGTGGAGGATATTTTGTTGGCACACTTTGGGCCACTTAGTAAAAACTGAGAATTGTTGCTGACCATCCATCCATCTCTTTATGACCACAGTGTGCCCATCTCCTGATGGCTGCTTCTAACACGGTTAACGCACCGTGTGACAAAGCCCAAATCTTCTCAGTCTGGTTTCTTGAGAGTTCACTGCATTGAGATGACCTCCAGATACCAGATTTCAATCTGATAGATGACCATTGGGATTGAGGGAATGGGAGATTCACATCATAAAAGCTGATAAATCTACAACAATATGACTCAAAATCTCCGAGGACTGTCCAGCACCTTGTTGAATGTATGTCACAGAGGATTAGAGCAGTTTTTAATGTTAAAGGTTATTATCCAACCTGGTACAACAAAAAATGTTGAGTGTATATATGTCATATAGGCACTGTGGTCACTAACACCCTGTTAGTGATCACAGTGCTTTGTATTGGGCATGTGCTGTTTACTTAAAACTGCATCTTCAAATGCAGTCAAAATGTCACAAAAGAGAGGTTTTTACAACTATCCTTGACTTGAAAGCACAGGAACAAGGGCCTTTATTTTTTAACCACTTAAAAAAATAAAGGAGTTATTTCTTTATCACAATTATGAACATTTTTCTCATTATTTCTGTTTTCTTTACTTTGTGGATGGCATGCTGTAAAATCAGAAACGAGAAAACAAAGTACTAAAGGAGACTATAATGCACTTCATTCAAGGTTGAAGGAGATCTGTGTTGAATATATGTTGCATTGGCAAAGTAAAATGTTCCCTCTCCCTCTCCTAGAAAAGTAGAAGGGTATTAAAGACTTAGAAGACAGGTGCCCTATATGGTCTGATTGTCTAGCTGTCTCACTGAGCTGTAGATTTAGCCTGAGTTAATGGAGTGCCAGATGAGTGTTCCTTGTTAATATCAGCCATTCATGCATTTCAGGAAGCCATTTCTTCTTTCAAGGGGCACTAAGTCTACTTACCTAATTTGGTGAATAAAATGTGAAAGTTTTTTGAAGAAAAAAAAAGCTCTATCTTCATTTCTCTTATTTGCCCTCTTTGAGTGATGCCGGTCACTGATCTGCTGCACTGTAAGTGAAAAAGTATACCATATTTGGAAATGGGTAGACCAGAGGCCGAATTATGCATTCACACATCACACAAACATGTGCGGTACAATCTGCCAGTTAACTAATTTAACATACTTGAAATGTCATGCTTTTCCTGTTTTGCAGTAGGTAATGCCAATAAGAGCTGAAATTTCAGCTGAGACAACAGGGCTGCACACTACTAATTGGATGGCAATAAAAGGGCAACAGAAAAAGAAAAACAGGAGTGAACATATTAATCCTTTTGCACTTTGTTTTTGCCTTCTGACCTGACAGTGACAAGCAAAGAAACAAAGGAAAAAGGCACAAAAATGAAAGAAATGAGCACAGATTCAAGGCTGTGGAGAGAAAAGACAAATATAGACAGATGAACAGGTGGCTAGAGAAATAAATGTTTATGATGCGGCTCATTTTTCTTCAAGTTTTGCTATTAACGCCATATGGAACCTAAAATTTTGTGCCCAGTGCTTTGTTCCATCGTTGTTTCTTTTTTAAATAAACTTAAACCATGTCTGCTTCTCTTTTTTCACTGGGCTTTGGGGTTTTTTAACTCCCAGGACAGGTTGCTAAAATCCAGATGCAGAGACATAAGTGAATATGTACTCTGCTTCAGCAAAATAATTACATCACTTTTATTTCATTTAACATGTTTTGTAGGCCAACCGTTTTGGCCCTGATTTTTGGATCACTTTTTAGGCTTAGAAGAACAAGTTGATGTTTGATTTTACCTGAGCTTCGCTACATGCTAGGAAAACATACATTTCTGTAATTAATATTTAAAAAAACAAACTACTAAAAGTGCACTTTTTCAGATGCATGCTTATTATATTCCTTACATTCCCTTCATTTTAGTCATCAACAAAGAGTATGACTTCACTGTTCATTATGGTTTTGCACTAAAAAGAATCCCTTGTAATATTTCAGGATTGTGCATGATGCATTACTCTTTTACAGAGAGGATTAGAGACACTAGTCATATGTTCCGGCTGGCAATAATAAGAGTGACCACGAACAAATCATTTGCATGCTTGTGTAACATTCTCCAATGAACTTTGGATGAGTGCTTTCACGCCCCAGCTCAAAAGAGAGCAAACAACACATAGTCCTTAAATAATACTATTTTAACCACACAATGCAATGCAATCCTATGCACGCACTGTCTATAAATATTATGGGGTGTGAAAGTGCACCGATTTGAAACACAAATCAAAAAGAAAAATGTCAGCTGGCGAGCTGGGAGATGAGAGTGAGATGATCTTGCAGGTCTGACTAATAAACTCCCGAGTCCACCATACTCAGGTGTACTTCACTGCTGCCAAGGGTCCCTCTCAAAACCCACACTTGCAGTAAGCAGTCAAGTGCCCACTTGTGTGACGCAGTTCTTGTAATTGCCCTAGTGCCTGTTAGGACTGCAAGAATGTGGAGGATTATCAGATGTCAGTGGGATGCATTTGGACCACTCTGGCAAATAATACTGCACATGACACACTCGAGCCCAGATGACTGGTTGGGGAAAGTAAGTAGAATCGAGAATTCAACATCACAGTTACAATCAGGTGCCACTGAAAGCACACTAAGTAGCTGAGAGGATAGAATTTGGTTAAAAAATGTAAATGGCACACAGGAAGCTCTTCAACCTACTCCATATAAAATATACATATCATAATTAGATTTTAAATGGCTTCCATGTGCAGTATACTGACAGGTATTTAACACTTTTTTAATCAGATATTGAGTTTTGACTTTGGAAATGAAGAATAATATCCAGGCTGAATCCAACAATGTCTTTAACTCAGCTTATAGGAACAATACTGGCAACAACTAAACAGATTTCTATGGTGAGTTATACCTGCAGTAGCTATAAATAACACTTCCAGTGGCGATAAAACAAAATCTCCATCAGTGTAGGTTAAGTGTTCGGTAGATTTGTCTTTGGATCACTCACTTGGCTCCAACCTGACAGTAAGTGAACACACATTTAAGTTTTTACGACCATAAGTGGAGCTATCAGATACACTCAAGGTGTCAGCTCAACAAAAGAAACAGTTCAGCCTGGCAGAGAAGAAGAGATAGGGAAAGAAATCAGGCAATAACAGTATAAGAGCATAATTCTTGTAGAATGAATGTTGTTCTTTTCCTTAAACAAATAGCTAACAAATGTAACTAACAAATGCTTAATGGAAAACCTTCCAGCTGCGAGCTCATAGTTTATGCCCCCACTTGGATGTTTGTCTTGTTAACGAGCTTGACTTTATGCATTCTGATACATTTACAGGTCACATGTTATATTTACTATGCTTTTACATACCTTATCAACTGCATGGTTTCATTTTCAGTCTAATTATGAGCTGCAAATTCAAACTAAACCCCAGTTTATTTAAAAAATAAATATAGATATTGATAGGTAACACAAGACAGAAGGCAATCACTGAAAGAGCACTGCAGTTAAATTATTCTAGTCTTCAATCTGGAGCACAGGAGGGAGAAAACATTCTTCCCAATCCAGATCATCCCCAAAAGAACACCCTTAAACGTCCTTAAGCATTCTATTTGTGCAAAGTAATGTGTCATTTTTACTGGTGACTAACTCAGCGTGAGTACTGTTGCACTCGTTTTCACCTTGTGTCTCTGTGTTGGCAATTTTACACACCTCTGATCAGCAGAGTGCCAACTCACTCTTAAGCAGACAGGAGTATAAACACATGCATGAGGTCTAGATGCTCTGCCAGCTTGGATGAGATGCTTTTTGAGCAAGGCAATTTTCTCTTGTTGAGTAATAGCACTCCAAAAAAACATAAATAATGAAAAATACATGGAAGTATAGGTAAAGAAATTTGGATAGTAGTATTTACTGCAGTAAAAACAATGTCATCTGTATTATGGTTAAAATGTTCCGAGGTACCTTCAGTCACCTGCATGCTCAGACCTTTGGGAGCATTTTTAACTTGCATCTTGGACCAATAATGCTCCTGATGTGCATTAATGTGATATAGTTCTTATTGAGAGGTGTAATTTTGGCAGTCTGCTACTTAGTATGAATTAACAGGTGTCAGTGGCTGTGCATTATACCTACATGTCACTTTGTAAGGTTTAAATTAACACCCCGCTGTGTATTCCCAGTTTAATCTTTTCTGACTGCAGAAACTAAACATGGTGCTGGCTATGCTTAATAACTGCAGTGTAAATTACATATGACCAGAGATAACCTTCTATGAAATATAAGCCTCTTAGTGGAAAAAAGCCGTATGGCACTAGTCATCTCTGTTGATCGTAGTTTGGCTGCAGTGCTAATCTCTATTGTCCACAGGTTAATCCTGGGATTTGAGAGATTTTAGGTATTTCATCGACCAAATTTAGCTGCAACAAGCGCAGGTGACACATTGGACCCTAATTTTGTGATTGTATACGGTATAGCTGTTTGTGATCGGTGGTATTTATTTAGAGGCAAAGAAGGGTTGTTAATACCTACAACCACTGCATCTTTAAGAGATTCAGTCCGACAGACACCGTAGTGGGAAGAGAAATTTGTGGAAACATTCATCCATCCATTCTCTTCTGCTTATCCAATTCAGGGTCGCAGGGGGGCTGGAGTCTATCTCAGCTACCATAGGGTGAGAGGCAGGGTACACCCTGGACAGGTCGCTGGATACTAACGTGTATGAAGGAAACGGTGAACATGGCCCGTACTGTAAAGCGCACTGACTGGTCGATAAGACTCGAAAAAATCATAGAAATGCAACCCATTTACAATTTTTAACAGAAAATTATGCCTGGTCAAAGCATTTTAGCATACCAGCTATACAACCATTAGTCCATGCTAGCACTGTAAATTATACAGGATGGCTGTAATATGCTTGCCAACTGATACTGAGTACTCCATTATGATGAGTGTCTCTTCTGCTGCTGTGCCGTTCTCTGGTCTCTGTAACAAAGAGTCAAGATGCATTGATTAAAAGACTTTCACTCTTTGTAGAAAGGAAGCAAGTGCAAAAAAACAAGTGAAATGAGCTAAAAGCATGTATAGAGTTATGTTTGTTTAGAAGAGTGGCCAAACACCCCTAGCTGCACTCTATCTTGCTCAAGTTCAGATTAATTATTAATGCTCTTCTAATGACTCCACTACTTCTTCATTTTATACATATAGATATATGATAGCAAATATTTTGAAATTCTCTTATGTAGTGCAAAAAGGCATAAAAGACAATACTATTGTTAGGAAGTCTACAATAGTGCTGTGCTTGTGGCCTGTCTGTGGTGCTGATCAGAAAGAGTTGGTAAGGTTTCTTTTTACTTGCTCATTAATGTTTCCCGGCTTCAATCACAGACTTTGTGAGAAAACACACATATTTGTGTTATCCTGTTAAATTAATACTGTCTACTAACATTGTTTAGCTCCAAAAGACGGCTAATGTTGCTCTGGTAATTGCTAATACTGAAATGGCTAATGCCAGCCAGGGGATATTTATGATAACTGTTTAATCCTTCAGTGTTGCTGAGATGGGAGCTTTACTGACCCCACAAAATTCCTCGTAAAGTCTTGCGCCATGTTGTGAACGTCAAGTTGAAGACAGCAATGTTTGTATCGACTGCTGGAAATAATATCTAATCCAATACAAAATATTAGTATAGATTTGGATCTGAGTGTTATCTCCTTTCTGAGAGATTCATCCATCGCCTTTCTCGCGATCATCTTCACCCCATGAGGGAAGATCTTTGCATAGAACTCCAGTAAGAGAACATTTCATTTTATATTTCCACCAAGCTTCTTGCTGACAGTCTTGTAGCAGGTCTACAATCTTGTCCCTCATGGTAACTTTTTGGTCTTCGCCACAGTGATGAAGAGGTTGAAATGGAAGAAATTGATTCTGTGGGCTTTATAGATATAACGAGATGAGATCAGAAGTATCTGTAATTGATTGATTGCAATCTGTAGGGAATCAATTTTGTATTTCACTCAGTGACATGCAAACCAGATTATATGTAACTCATAGCTATTTTTTATTTTTCTAGATTTTTGGTTGATATCCTCTCTTTCTCAATTAAAATGAAATTACCATAAACTATTTTGGCTCTTTGTGAGTAAATAAAATTATAAATTCAACAGGGGACCTTTTCCTCCAACCATACATTCATGGTATCTCCTGAGACATAAAAGTTTAAACTATTTAAATTCTGTTTGAACACATTAGAGTCTTAATGTCAGCCCCAAAAGTTGGTAGCTCATTTTCCAGCACAGTCCTGACCTCTGTTTTCAGCATGATTCACCAAGTCCTCTCACAGGGTGGAAATTATCTCATTTCTAAAAGCCTCGAAGCTGAATGTAGCCTTGCCCAAGGGGTTGTACTCACAGTTTTTGTATGGCAGGACCAAAAACAGTCTCTTTTCCCTCTGGGTCAAAAGAGGATCTGCTCTTCACAATTCACTACCTCCACAACATACAGTAATTACCTAATTAGGAAAGCCATGGAACCAGAAGCTGAAGAAATAACACAAGGCCAGATGTGGGATGGGATTTTTTTTACTTTATGTCACCTGATCTGCCTAGACTAGCAGTTTTTCTATCTAGCAAGCCTTCTGTGTTCTTTCAAGTATTGCAATGGATTTATTGGAATAAAGGACAACTGAGTAACATTGTGAAAGCAGATCCTTGATAAAATTACATTCAAAGAAAGTTAAAAGAAATAAAACAAAGGCGTTTGTCTGTTCTATTCCAATGTGTACTGACATAAAACAAATTGTGCAATAGACTGTAGCTCCAGTATGTGTTTTTTTTTTAAGATCTTGATTGCAATGATGCAGGGAAAGAAAACCTCCTTTACATCACTGACAGCTGAGAAAAGAGTGAGGCTCATCAGTTTTTGTGATTCTGTATGACTGATCTGATGCCAGTGCTTTGAAGGAAAAAAGCTGGTATTTCTGAGATTCTGGGGAAACTGATATGAGTAAGCACTGATAAAGAAGCAGAAATGCAAAATTCTAGTGATTATTTTGCATTTTATTTCATGTTTTTCCTCTTCCATGGTAATTAGAGCTTTAAGGCAAAAGCAATAAAGTGAATCCTTTTTGCTGAGCTTTACAAACTGACTACATTTTGATTTAATGTCTTTGAGTGAAGTCTTGTTACCCTACGCCTTATCAATAGCAAAGCAAAACAAAAAGAACTAGACAAGAAGGAGAAAATGGACATTTATTACCTACTGCATTTACAAATCAACAATTAAATACATCATTTGAGCAAAGAGAGAAATCACATTGCTAGATTCCTCGACTCCAACGTGCTGCCCTGCTGCGCCATGCTGAAAAATAAGTCTCCCTCGACCTCTAACACCATACAGAAAAATCAGTTTTAGATCACCGGATGCCTTTGATCAGAAGCTGCAGTCACTGACCAGTATGCCATGTCACATCATGTCTGATGCTGGCAGTCTTTTTATCAGTAGCAAGCAGATGCTCATACCAGCAGCTCTACCGTTTAAAAGTTTTTTCGCTTGCTTTGGAGGACTGGAGTCAGAGCTACAGAGGCCATAAGATTATGTGAGCAACAGCCTGACCAAAGAATGAAGCCTTTTGTCCTCTGTGCCTGCAGGTACAGTTTTGTCAGGAGCAACTGTCCTCACAGCTCACTTTAGCATAAGAGACAGTCCCCTATGAAATCCCAATGATTTTGAATTGTTGTGTTATGAAAATACTCGAGATTCAGTGATTTACAAGTCACTTAATGAAAATATGACTGCGGGTCTTGTTTATAAGTAGCAATGAAAAAGTAAAAACAACAAAGTCAGCTACATGAGCTCAACTCAATAGTTCTACTTCTTCATGTGACATGTAGCCATTAGGTGTAACTGGACAGGCTCCATAAAAGTGACTGAAAGGTGCTTTACTCTGTTTGCTTTGTTGTGTAGACCCATATGTGGTAAAGGCAAAGATCAATACCCTGCTGCTGATTCATCATTCACCCTTAGTCCATACTGTCTTTGGTCAAACTAACTGGCCCCATTTGACCATTATATTGTCATGTGTTATGAGAAACACGAGGGGTGCTTGGCAACAAATGTTTGGCAGGATGTTTGAAGAATGACCCACATAGGCCATGGTCTGCTGCACACAGAAAACAGCCATTAGAACTGACAAGCGGCACCCATCTTGCTCATTAAGCGTTGAGCCTCTGAACTGCAGCTCAAGTAATAACACTGAAGTCATAACACTGAAGTTTGTAAGTCAGCCAAACTTTTTTTTTTTCATTTAATAAGTAATGTTCCATAAATATGTCAGTTGCAGTGATTAAATGAGCACCATGACTGGTCCAGAAATATATGGAGTTTGTTTATTCCTATTTGCTAATCTATCAGCAAATTTCTTCTTCCTATAGTGCACTAAAAAAAGAGATTTTAGTCCAACTTCACAGTCAGTCAGTGCTCAGTTAGTAAGCTGAGGGGTAGTGAGAAGTGTTACAAAGTTTAGAACACTTAAGGTAGTCTTGATTTTATCACTTTCAGGTGCACAATTGCAGTAGGTGTAAGATTTGTGTAGTTTATTCTGGGGAAGAAGAAGACAGTGATGCAGAGAGCTAGTTCAGGTGTGTAGGGCAGGTGGTGAGCAATGATCCTGCCATTTCAATGGGGTGCCTTTTCAATAACAAGCAACTGTTTAGGTTGTTTCTCCCCTCATGCACTTAAGGATGTTGCAGCAAATGCAGAGTAAAGTCTGACTCTTGGGGTACATAGCCCAAAAGATATATAGCACTGTGTAAAAGTATTGAGCCATCCCCTATTTCTTTATATTTTGTCAAAAGACATCAGAAGCTCTTTTGATCCATTTTCTTTCCTGAGGATCCCACACTGCTTCAATACTGTTAAGGTCCAGGCGCTGGGGAGGCCAATCCATGACTGATAGTCTTCCATTGTGTGTTTTTCTATCCTGGTATGTTTTTACTGCACTGGCAGTGTGTTTGGGATCATTGTCATGTTGAAAAATGAAGCTGTTTTCAATCAGGCTCCACAAGGTATTGCAAGATGGAACAAAACCCGATGGCACATTTCTGTATTGTGTAAATACAGATTAATAGCTGAAGACACTCATTTTATCATAACCATTTCCATGCTTAATGAAAATGATTTGAACTGAAATTTTCAAATTTTCATTCATAACTCTATAAGATCTGATGCCACTGATTTTTAGTCTATTTCTTATGTTTCCTGTAGATGAATCAACTGAAGGGCCACATGCATCTCTCAGGTTTGTTTTTTTCCTATTTCTTAAGGATTTAGCTTTCAGATACTGTTCATCTGCTGTAGATAGTTCTTTTAAGCCTACCACTTGTTCTTACATCCTCTGCTTGTCCAGTTTCCTCTAGTGTTTTAAGGGTTCCTGCGCATCATGCCAACATATACCAAGTTTTCATTAATAGCTATTTGGGAATCACTTTGTTGAGAGAAAAATGCTACTTTGTTTCAGTCAAACTGTGTTACCTTTGGCATTTTTTTTTTTTGTATTTTTAACAAAAAAACAAATTAGTAACAAAATGCCTAAAGATACAATTTCAGGTTGGTTGTTTGCTAAGCTGCCTGTCATGTATAGTTACAACGTTGATCCATCTCTTGAGTTAGGTGTCTTTGTTATGCTTGAATGAATCAGAGGTGAATGTTAAGTGGCTTAATATACAACAACAAAAAAGTTTAGGCAAATGGACTGGACTGAAAATGAGTGTTTAAAAAAGCAGCTAATGTCCAAAGAAAAACTTGGAAAAAGACTTCCGAAAAGCTTCAAGCACTACTGCAAGTCCACTTTACAGGGAAGTTTAGGAAAATCTAAAGAAACGAGAGGTGAATCAAGACTTTTTCACAATACCATTAAAAAAAATCAGAACAGGGCGTTCAGAGAGGAACCCAGATGTAGGAGGAGAGAAGAATGGCGAAGGTGGTTGCAGTGGCTAACCACCAAACAAAAAATAGGCATGGGTTTGGCTTTTTAAACAGAGTTTAAAATTTAGATACTCATTAAATTTTTATCTTAGTACAGGCCGGGGCTTATTAACTCATGTCTGTTTATATTGGTTTCTCCTTGAATTTGTCGGCTTCAAATTCAATGACTCTTTGTCTGAACTATAATACTTAATTTATACCACTGCCATTGTCGTGCTTGTGAACAGCAGCACACTCCAAAAGTGACATCATTACTGCTGGCACATGAGATGCTTGGTAGTGTTTCAGCTGGCTGCAGCCCTCCCAATTTTTGTAACCTGGTGTGTGCAGTGCTGCTGGCACAACAAATGAGCTGGAGGCACAAGTCTGTGAGTCTCCAGAGGCATCACTACAATCCATCAATGCAGCAGCATAGGGATTCCCAGATGGCACAGAAGTTGTGCAGGGAAATAGCCACAATAAATGGAAAAGATGAGATTTTCTGCAGAAAGCTTGAGTTTATGAGGCTACTTTCCACAACTCCACTTCATCATCAGTTGGTGTTCTGGCAGTGCATTTTTTTCAGCAGCAACATTTCTCGGGTGATTGTAGAGCGTTCTACATGCCGAAAGTGTTAAATGTGAAAGGTTATGATGCTGCGTGGACATCACAGGTTGCACATGCAGTCACCATCCATCCATTAAAACAATTCAAAGTGTTTAGAGGTCAGCTGTCCCATTTTTAACCTGCATAGATCATGTTTCTAACTAACTGCTTTCTTCTAAACAAAAAATGATAGGAGCTGTAAATCACTAAGTCATGCCTAAAACCTAAACACAAAGTAAAACACAAACACTAACACCTAATTCAAATCAGACATACCACTTGCATCTGTTCAGCAGCAAAGTGGTAGATCATATGCAAAGGCTGGAAGTGACGGTGGCACTCTGCATCCTGTCCAGCACTATGGCTGTTATAATGTCACAGACATGGTAAGTGCTTTGCGAAACAAATCACATTTTCCGAGAGACTCCAGCACAGCATAAACAAGAAGGCACTTGTTTTGAATGTTAGTGGTGTAGACATCTGCCAGATGGTGGTTTGGCTTTATATACTTTGATTCACATGCAAATGACAAACCCAAGCCGTCCACAAGTAAGAAAAAGAGAATGACCCATGAACAAGTGAATATGTGAACTCACCATGGGCATTTAAACTTGTTCACTATCAAGTGTTAATAATGTTTGTTCACTTACAACGAAGATGCAAGAAATCTGTTTTTTATGGTATTTTCAGTTTACAGATGAGAGACAGAATATCAACCAAAAATCCAGAAAAACATTATAGACGTTATAAATTGATTTGCAGTATGTTTTGTGACATTGCCATGCAGGAAGACCCAAGACCCATCTTCAGTGTTCTGGCAGAGGGATGAAGGGTCTCATTCAAGATTTTATGGTACATGGCCCTGTACTTTGGCCCCTCAATGTGGTGAAGTTGTGATGTTCACTTAGCAGAAAAACTGCCACAATACCTCATGTCTCCACCTCTGTGCTTGTGGGGATGGTGTTCTTTGGCTAAAACTCACTAATTCTCTGCCTCCAAAGGGTCAGGTTGATTCCAAACAGCTGGATTTCAGTTTCATCTGACCACAACACTTTCAGCCTTCTCTGCCTCATTCAGATTTGCACTGACACACTTAAGACGGGTCTGTGCATGTGCCTTCTTAAGTGTGGGACCTTACATCCACTGCAAAATTTCAGTCAGTTATGGTGTAGTAGGATACCAGTGGTGTTCTTGGTGACTGTGGTCCCAACTGCCTTCAGACCATTAACAAGCTCCTCCAGTGTAGCTTTGGACCAATCCATCACCTTTCTCATGATCAATGAGGCAAGATTTTGAATGAAGCTCCAGACCGAAGGCGATTGATTTTATATTTCTTCCATTTCTGTCCTTGGTTAAAAAATAAGCAATTCAAGTTGCTGCCATTAGCACTGTTGCCTCATAGCAAAAAGATCCTGGGTTTGAATCCAGTCTGGGGCTTTTGCACGCTGCCTCTCAGCCTATGATAGCTGTGATAGGTTCCAGTAACCTGCCAAAACCCAAAATTGGATAAGTGGAAGAAATTGGATGGTAGTCTTTGAATAATATCCTAATGATAATTTCACTGGATTAACAACTGCATGCTACACCCAATAAAAAACGAGTTCCTTCTGTTAAACCAGTTGACCTATCAAACATGCTAGAAAGGAAACTTGCTCTCTTCTGAGTCACTTTCATGTAACCTCCTAGGAAGGAGGTTACACCCCCCACTGTTCCACAAGAAGAGAATGGATTGGTTTGTTGGGGCCGATGTAGAAATTATGTAAGAAAGGCCGCATTTAACAGGATCGCTAGGTTCAAATGTCACTGCCACAAAGGTACAATGGTGAAAAGATGGAGGGTGGAGGGGGTCAGGTAGGCAAGAAGATAATGGCCAACAGCTGTGAATGAGGGTAGGAGGAGGAGGAGGGAGGCAGGTGGGAAATGAAAGGGGCAAAGCAATGGGGATGTTAATGTGGGAAAGAGGTTTGATACCTCTCAAGGAGCGAAAAGTATTCCTTCTGTTGCTAAAGGTTATCAGGTTGCAGTTTGAGAGAGGCCTGGTAAAGACAACGCAGAAACGACCAGTCTTGTATACGGTGTACATTTTGTATCAGTGTGTCACAAACAATACTTATATACATGTATGATAAAACCACTCGCCACATAGCTCTGCAGATGTCAGTCAGTCTTTCTAGTTAGCGTGGTAAACACTGTAATACCAGCGATGCAGCATTATCATGCTAGCATTTGTAAGAAAATGGTCACATGGCTAAACTGTGTGGAGATTCACACCCACAGGTAATATTACTGTTGCCTGGTAACACAGATATTTTGCTGTGAAGCAGCAGCGCTAACTAGCCAATAATAAGGCCACCGTCTCCTGATCCAGTGTAAAAGGAAATGCAATTAACTAAGCTGACTGTGCAAAAACAGGATCAAGCACAAACACTACTACTAGTGCTACTACTTCTCCAACACATTTTACTCCCACTGTAAACGCTTCCATGTAAGATACAGTTATGATGCAAGATTGTTTTGTAGGATGCTGAATAATTGAGATCATATCCAACCAGTCTGTCACAGAAAAACATGCGCGGCATCTGAAGCTTTAGATTTACTCTAATCACAGCACCAACAAGATTACATGGACTGTGTAGTTACATAAACATGAAAAAACAAGATGTAATCCAGGCCATCTCACCAGCTTTCAGTCTTTTTTTTTCTAACTGTATATGGAACAAAAGGGCATGTCACACTAACGTTTATGCTGGATCACCCACTCAGCATTTCTCGTGGCTTCATAAATATTACCATTCATATACCGAGCCTCCACTCACACCTTGAAAACTGTGCTTATACATTGCCTACTTCACCAAAGGCAATGTACAGCAAATGCTCATTAGTGATCTAATAGCTACAGGGTTTTCCTTTCCAGAAAATGATTAATAATCTACAGCATCAAGACCTGCACACATAATAACCATGCATTTATTGAAATTAATAACTGACAACAGCTTAAACCCAAGAACTGCTGCATTATACATGATTTCCCTGCAGGGCCAAGAAAAATATACTCGGTATGAAACGGCCTTAATTCTTCTACCAAAATATACGTTTATCTGATTGAAAATCAATCCCCTCTCATTTGGGCACCGTGTCATAGTCGGTCCCCTAGAACATTGTCAAGAGCTTCACTTTCAGTTCCTCCCTGGTGGATAGGTTTCCATATTACCAGCTGTTAATTATTCATCTATGCTTGCCTGGCGCCTCAGTTGGAAAATAAAGCAAACCCTTTGGACTAGTGATACAGAATAACACTGTGACCTTTCTGCTGAACCCTGGTGAATTGTCCATTTATCCCCCACTGCTGGTATGAGTGAAACTGGAGCAGAAGGTGGAGATTATTTCTTCATGTGCAAAACGTGTCTCCCACACTGCTCGAGTCCATAAACAGCCAGCAGAGTGTGCGCGGTGCTTGAAGAGCTAGGTACAGTCCCCTTTTGTAATGTGCAAAATGATATCTCTGCAGTGTGACCATCTCTATTACAGCAGGGAGAGATTGTCTTACCATTTGGATTTGCTTCACAGAACACAACAAATTAGCCTGAGCTGCTTGCTCTGGACTCGCAGAGGAGAAAATGTCAGAGGCAAGGTAAGCTGTAAGACAACAACTTGCAAATTTGCTAGGGTAGGTTTGAAAAAAATTACCAAGTCATCAAATAGCCCAAACTCAAGTTAACTTAGAAGCTCAGCTAAAATTAATTGACGGAGTAAAAATGAATCCAAGGACCCCGGAGAAGTTTACTTTCCAACTCTGCATTAGTTTATTCATTCATCATTAAAATTGAATAATTAAAAGCAAAACGCATTAAAACAGATCTGCTACATACTAATAATAACTGTTTATTCTGAAGCAGCCATTTAACAAATCTTCACAACATGTACAGTAGATATGTCCTTGACAAAATAAACAGGAGCTCATGTCAGTTGATTTTTTTTGTTTTGTGTTTTTTAATTTTATTTTTGCATGATGTGCGAGCCCTTTTAAAAGTCCTGTATGCCCAAGCCCATCGGGACACTTAAAAATTCAGGAAGCACTCTGGATTGTTGCAGAACGTGGAAGGATGAGGGACACGCACACTGATGGATGAAGGAAAAGAAAACAAAGTTATAATTTGTTTGGTTAATAGATTATGTGATATAACAAACGTTATTGTATTTGGAGAATCTCACAAAATAACTCATGAACACATCTTTTTTGGTCAACTTCAAAATAAACAGATGTTTTACAGCTGTGACTGAAACAGAAGTCTTGAATTTCCCATATCCATTACAAAGTTCAAGATTCCCACCACCACAAATAAAAGAAACGGATGGGAAATTCTCATTTCTTTTATATAAAACACATTCATGGTTTATGCTTAAACACCAGTGAAAAAAAAATACATGCTTGCTCATTTATTTATGGAACGCCAGGACTGCCATAATGAATTACTTAAATACACCATTAAATAATTAATTAAATGTGGCAATAATTAATTAAAATGGGAATTAATTAATTAAATAAATAGTTATGACACATGTAATTAATTAATTATTGACACATTTAATTAATTATTTATGTATTTCATATTTTAATTAATTATTGACACATTTAATTAATTAATTATTGACACATTTAATTAATTATTTATGTATTTCACATTTTAATTAATTATTGACACATTTAATTAATTATTTCATGATATATTTATTTATTTCATTTTGGCAGTCCTGGCGCCTGGCTCTCATCATGAATTAATTTTATCTGTCAGACTCACCCATCAAACTCACGGGGCGGGGTTAACGCTGCCCATGCAGCTTCTCTAACATTTGATTGGTTGCCGTGCAATGTAAGTCAAAACAGGTCGATCCTAGATAATCGATCGCTTCTGTAGACTTGAGGCAGCCAGGTATCCCAGAATGCGTTTCAAATCACAGGCAGCAATGGTGGTGGTGTAGTTTTAAAATACCCCGTTTTTCTGTCACCAACTACACTTTTAACAGTGTTTTAGCCGCGAATGTCGCGCCGTAATCTTCATGTCTGGTCAGGTTGTCAACATAGAACATGTTTGCAAAAGTGCTCAGATGTTTTCAGAGATTTCAGTAGCTCTGCTAACAGTCAGCATGCAGAGTGCACCGAGGGGGGTTACGTCAACCGGTTTGTTTACATATTCCACTCTCCGCGTTCCACATGTTGCATTCGCAGATTCTCATTTTCACCGAACGATCGTCTCTTTCCGCCTGGTCTTGTGTCTCTGTGCTTCTGTAACATAAAGAACGAGCTGACATGTTTCTCACGACACCAGCGATCAGCTCAGCAGGCCCTCAGTTTACCTGCATGCATCCTCCTCCTCACCTGTCAGCTGTTTAACACCTGCTGCTAATTCAAGAAACACGCCCACGTTACCTGGTGATAGTCACAGTTTAACTGGGCAGCCGGTGCTCGATATAACGCAATGTCAGCGCATTTTTCTGCACAACATAAGTAAATATAGTATTTTTCCCGAGCGCAGAGCTGCTGGAGCTTGTTTTCTTACAGAGCACTTTGTAGGCGAAGCCACTTTATCGGCAGCTGATGTCCAATTACCTGCACACAGCTTTGAAACCTCACCTGAGTTTTAGCTCTCAGTGGTTAAACGCTGGACTTAATTCACTCAGGTTTTGTCTGTCGGGTCACGTTTACTTCGCTGTTTTATTTACAACTGAGCAAATCGGTTTGGCTGAGGTTAAAGTTACGTTTCATAACTGCATAGTTTTACAGACGTTTAATGGTTCACTGGCACATGTGTTAGACTGAACTATTCGCTTTTCTTTATCTGGTGTGTTTCGGATTTAACAGTGAATTTTGAGATTAAACTGACTTTTAAAATGTTTTTATACAAAGAGGAAAGAGAAGGCGCATTTCCACCGAGAGGAGCAGAGTTTGCAACAGCGTGTTCATCATGAAGACTGCAACCTGGACAGAAATATTATATCATCTGTTTTTAATAGTTATTTAACTGTATTCTAAGCACCAGCTATGTTAGAATTTTTAGAGTTTACTTAACTAAAAATAAATGAGCTTAACATATAATTTGTGTGATTTCTCTCTCTCTCTCTCTCTCTCTCTCTCTCTCTTTTCTTTTTCGGTCATGTTATGTTTAACTGTAAAAGGTTTGTTACAAACTATGAAACACATCGTGCAGACTTCTGGATGTTAGAAGAAAACTAATACTGCTCATGAATGAGACTAAAGGCAGGAAGGTGTCCTTTAAAACTAAACATGTTAATAGGACCTCCCTATTTATATTGTAGTTTATGATATAGCACGTATATTTCAGTAATAGCCTACTTATTTCAGCAGCTCACATGGGCGTTATCTGTGATACTCCTTAACTATAATTTATCCAAGTTAATGTCAGTTAACCATTCAGACAGTTCTTTTGCAATGAAAAACATAAACACCCATGCTGCGTAATGTTTACATTATAGCTGCTTATGCAGTAACCATGGTAACCACGGACTCTGAGCGGCTGGATCGACGGAGGTCAGACAACAATTTTACATGTATGATCTTAAAACAGGACACAGCCAATATCCGTGCTGGCCTCATATCAAATGTGACCGCAGACTGAGTCTATGTTTGACGTTTGCTTTATATCTAATCTTCCTGTCAAACATTTAAACAGCAGCGAGTCTGCAGCTGAGGGAATACAAACTCAAACTGTCGGAACAGGTTCGATCGTGGATTCATTTGGTAATTTATTAAATGTATAACTGTTAGTCTAATCTGCTGCTGAGTCTCTTACGCTGATGAAAATGCAGATAACACAGATCACGAACTGTTCAACCAATCACTTTCATTCCACTTTGATCTGCGACAAACTGACGGTTCATCTCTGTTACAGTGTTTCGTTAGACTGCTATATTTTTGTGTTCTTTATGCTGTAGATTTTCACGTCTCTGGAATAGTTGGCAGTATTAAGGATGCTTTTCTGTAAAATCATATTGATATGACCCGTGACATATTCGTAGATGACAGTTAGATAGTCAGCTGGGAAACTCTGTGTTAACTCAGAGATCTGAAGATGTCATGGAGATGCTGATCTTGCTCCGTGGTGTACAGGTCCGTTTACCCTCATGATTAATATTCACAATAAAAATATTAGCCCAACATCATGAAGTCTGTATGTGTTTCATAGTGTCGAACCACCTTTGTACAGTTAAAGCCAGCAGCTACTACATGACGGAAACACCAACGTTATCTCTCTTCTGCGTTTATACGCAGGTCACGCTGATTACTGAACAGAAACCCAAAGATCAGCTGTTAATCGAATTTATTTGCTCTCCCTCCTCCTTAAACATGTTTTTAATGTTAGTTATAATTCAGAATTGGCGACTGAAACACGTAGGACACATACGAACATCAGGAAATAACACCCCGATAAATATAACCTCAGTAAAATAAGTCAGTGTCAGCGGGGGTTATTACAGCTGTGTACCGGGGCCTGCGCTTTGTCGGCGGTAATAACAGCTCGATTGCTTGCGAGGCGAGCGGGTCTATCCCACGCTTTGCCGTGAGACTGGCCAGACATCTCCGAAATCATCGAAGCACTTTTGCAAAGAGGCTGTATCTTGACAAACCGACCAGACATATGAAGATTAAACCACTACATTCTCGGCTAAAAAAATATTAAAACTGTTTTTGGTGACACACAAACAGGGTTTTTCAAAGTTCAGTTCTGCCGGTTGTTGTGGGCTAAAAACAATGGCCACCAGGCCAAAGCAATGGTTTTGAGTCGATCAGCGTTAACCCCACCCCCTGAGTTTGATGGGTGAGGCTGACAGATAAAATTATTTCATGGTGAGAGCCAGGCGCCAGGACTGCCAAAATGAAATAAATAAATATATCATGAAATAATTAATTAAATGTGTCAATAATTAATTAAAATGTGAAATACACAAATAATTAATTAAATGTGTCAATAATTAATTAATTAAATGTGTCAATAATTAATTAAAATGTGAAATACATAAATAATTAATTAAATGTGTCAATAATTAATTAATTACATGTGTCATAACTATGTATTTAATTAATTAATTCCCATTTTAATTAATTATTGCCACATTTAATTAATTATTTAATGGTGTATTTAAGTAATTCATTATGGCAGTCCTGGCGTTCCATATTTATTTACCTGCTCGTGTAAATGCAGAAACATCAATCTCGTGCCCTGGGCGGCTGGTAGTACTGCTGCGTGGGTCGCGTGCGTCTAGGCTGGCCATCTCCCCCGCGGCGAAACTCTAGTGAACTGTCATAGTAACCATCATCTTCCTCCTGCCATTGTACATTTGATATAGTTGTGATGTGTTACTGTGAGTAATCCACCTAGAACTCATTCATATTTTATCACCTTTCCTCACCTCACTTGATCGCAGTTTAATTAGAAGCTTTCATTTACTATGAACCAACAAGTTCTGAGTTTGATGGATGTTTTCCTTTTTTCTTACCATGACATCAGCATCAAGAGGTTTGATGTTATTCAGGAGGACCTCTTCACAATTTCCATAATCGCTAAATACAACCACAGCCGTGGAGCCAGACGGATGAACGGCATCTATTCTGGCATGGTAGAACTTCACACGCACAACCAGACAGAAAAAAAAGAAATCTCATTACTCTCAAATACAAACCTTTGAAAAACAAATCAAAGGCACTGTCAATACTGCCAAAACGAATCCGGCAGATTAATTTTTAGAATTTTAAATAACTTTAACTGTCAAACCAGCGCTCAGCCAAAGAAAAGGAAAACACCTTAAACATAGCAATTTTCAACAATCATCAACTATTGCTGTGTCATACATCTAGGGATGACGTACCTTGCTGTCTTCCCAGTAAAGTGCCAGGCACTCATCTCCAGGTTTCCACATTTGTTCAGAAATATGACCCCTTTCTGATCCTCGAGGACCTTGTCCTTTGCCTTGACCTCCCCTTCTTTTAGACCCCGGGTTATTAGCAGTGTTTTTCTTTGGGGGCGGCGGCTCCCTGTTGGGTGGAAAAGACGAGGTTTGTGGTTTGATCGGCCCAGTTCTTTTGTGTTCTATAACGCCGTTTTGGAAATGAGAAGGATCTCCTGTTGGTATATAAGAACTTTGTGATGACCCCACTTCGGAGCCTCCTCCCTTTGAGTTAAAGTTTGCTGGCCCACTATCCCTTTGTCGCTCAGGGTGATCCGAGTTTGCCCTCTCCATCTTCCCCTTCCTCCTGCTGTTGTTGAAGTCTTCATTTCTGTCTACACGTTTATTTCCTTTTCCGTTCGCTTCACTTCCTGCTGAATTGCTCAATTTCGATGTGGGTGCCCCTCTTCTATGAGACGGCGCTGACATATTCCCACCACCATCTCCATTTCTGGACCGTTGGTTGTAAGATCCACTAAACTCCACCTGCTGCTGAGGGTCTTTTGAATGAGTGGAAACAGACACGAAGGAAGAAGGAAAAATCTGCTCGTCACGCATCTCTTTCTTGTCACTTTGCGATCTATCGGACATCCCTCGTGACCACCTCTCCTGGCCCTTCCACTGCTGGGCTTGGCCTGACGTTTGGGGGGTTGTACAATTAGAGAGAGGCTCCTGGCCAGGTTTGGGAAAATCAGTGTCCCTGTGAAAGCGAGGTGGTCTGTCATTCCTTTGTTGCCTATGATCATTATGCGAGGAGAACTTGGTCTGAGGTGCGTCTTTGGTGTGATAGTCTGAGTTGTGGAAATTTCCTTTGTTTTCGTGATGTCTCTGTGGAGCCTGGCTCTTTGGCTCTGATAAAAGCAAACAAGAAAAGATCAGATTTATTAAGAAGTATGGCAAAACAATAATGGGACAAATAGTGGAAGGAATACTAACAAGTGCTTGGTTGGTACTTCAGTCCAGTGCTGATTTCTTGTTGTCAGAAACATGTCTTAGTTTTTCTGAACTCACAACAGCCATCTGTCTCAGTCTAATCAAGCCTCAGTTAGAAGTAAGTAGATTCCTCCTAAAGAACTGGCTTCAAAAGGTGCTAAAAACATCAGCCATACTTTTTCTTTGAATTGTGTGCTCTCCCAGAGGCCCTCCCATAAGTCATCACTACACAGGAACTGGGTTGGAAGTTGCACACATCTATGTCCCTTACATTTTCCCTCTCTCTTTTCCAAAATGATTAAAAAGGAAAAAATACACTATTCCACAGCTTGGAATATAACCCACCATCAATGGAGAAAACACCCATTTTGGACTCCAGAAAGTCAAACAATGTGCTCGGTCCAGATGGTCTTCCTCCTGCTCCCTCTTGATCATCTTCATTTCTGGACCTGCCTCTTCCCTTTCCTCTGCCTGAAGAAATCCAGGGAAAAAAAAAACAAAAAACATTATTTTGACAAAGATTAAATCGATCGGTTTGAATGTATACACTTTCTGGTCTCCTGCATCTACATAAAGTATGTGACTTTATCTGCATTAGCCTGCACGTGAGAACTCGACTGAATTTACTTTTAATCAGCTTGTGTGGTACATTTAAAATAGCTTTAGAGTAAACTGTACCAGTAGCTGGTTTGAAAAAAAAATCTAAGTAATTCAGTGTGACTGGGCAAGTTTCAAGTTACAACAGGTTGATTTTCACTAATGAAACAGACACAAAGCAATGACTGCACCTAAAACTGAATATCCATCTAAAAGTTTAAGGTGCGCTTGTGAAAACAGCAATAAAGTGTGTGCCTGCAATTTCTGGTAAATGAACTAAAACAAGCAAAAAAAAAAAAACCCTGCCACAAAGGACCTTTAACTAGGCTGCCGGTGATTTTCATTGCATTTAAAGAATCTCCACATCACTCCTCCAACCTCAATCTGGCTCTGCTTACTCTGTAGACATATAAATTGTTATGCGGCCAAAGTGGGCAGAAGGTGCATCTGGGGCTGTGTGTGTTTATGTGTGTGTTTGTGTGTATACCTCTGGGTTGTGGCTTGTTAGACTCTGCAGCCGCAGGGCCAGGTCTGCTACCAGAAGATCCAGTCAGTAGGCTGTTCAGTGCCACTTCAAGGTTGTTATTATTGTCCATCAGAGCCTGTCGAGCAGCCTCTCTGTTAAAGCCCATCTCCATGATGTGCCTCAGAGCGCGTTCGTCAACCTACCCAACAAATGAAAGGAAATATATTTGTTCTATGGAAACCATAGAGGAAGATTACATGCATATGATGATTATAAGTACAATTACGAGGTTATAAATGCAGAAGCAGAAGTTTAGTGTGACAGCACCCAGGAGCTCCCTTTTAAGTTCTGTTGTACCTGCGAGAGCCTGTTGGTGTTGGAAACAATTGCAAACACTACTCCCTCGTCAAACACTACAATTTTACGTTCTGTCCTATTAATGTCTTTAACCCAAACCCTTCAGACTAGAGAAACTGGCAGGACACAACACAAAGCAAGACAAATGGACTGCCACTTGATTGGAAAACCTCACCAGGGCTCCAATCCATTTACATCTCCACAATATTATAGCTGATGCCTCACCCAATCTCTGAACCATGAAATAAGACTTCAATCCAGACTAAAGAACCCACAGAAGAACACAGAGCAAGTTTGAGCCTTTAAATTGCTTTGTTACATTGAATTGGGATTTCAGTAATGTGAGGTAAAGCCATTATTTCAACAACTTTTTTTTTTTTGGTTTTGGATTATAGTTTGTGTTCTCACCAGCTCTCTGTAGTTTCCATCTTGTCTGCTTTCTGTTCTTTCAGCCCGGTCCTCCCGTCTCCTCTGCTGGTAAGGCTCTCGGCTCCGGGAGGAGGAGGCAGCATTGGATAAATTGCCGCCTGCATTTCCTCCACCGCCAAACGTGCGGGGGCCCTGACAAGGAAACAACATTAGGATCAATAGAGCTGCAGGGTTGGACAAAGAGAAAAATACAATAAAAGAAACAGAACTCTGCAAATGACAACGCAATTATGATTTTTAATTTGAAAAGTTACACAACTGTCAAAGGCAATTAAGGTTGAGGTGAATGCCGATAAAGAGCGTATATTTTTAAATTGAGGCCAAATTAAGTCACTTGTGCAGGAGGTGCAATCGATAAAGCAGCAAATTTTGCCAGCATGGCAAAAACACTGGTCCCGAAAATTAACAACTGAAAAGCTAACAAGTGATAAAGGTTTGGATACCTCTTTGGTCTTGGCCACCTCAGCAATAGCCGCAGTCCGCTGCTTTTCAAACTCATCGTTCTCATCAGTGCTTTTGACCACAGAGTGCGTCTGCAGGGTCTTCCTCTGGTCCAATTCTCGGCTATCCACTTCATCCTTCCTTGCACACTTCTACAGGGAGAGCGAGAACAAGGCTGCAGAGATCATCACTCGTGTACGCTTTCTTAAGTACAGAAATTAGTGCGCTTGACAGTTTGCACATTTCATGGACTCAAACTAGAACTCTGATGAATTCATCTGGTGTTTCTCAAACTTGACTGTGAACTGTATTTAATTTCAAAACAATTACCGATGGTGGCTCAGTGCCAATGAGATGGAACTCATCACTTCCTGCAGCTGTTCCTCGACTGCACCAAGTGATGATTTAGTCACATGGGCCAGCAAATGACCGGAGCAATGACATTTACTTTTGACAAGGTTCAGCCACTCTTAGTTTCAATAAACATCAAACCCTGCGACTATTTGTGGGTATCTAATATAACAGGTTGTATTAAAAATGATATTCGTCATAGTAACAAGATTATGTTTGAAGGCCTGGATTTCTGTCTTGAGTGTGCACTTATTTAGAGTGAAAATTAAGTAGCCTGTGCAATTATTAGTTATCGCTCACATAATAATTCACCTTCCAGTGAGGACAGTTTACTATTTTTAAGTTCAGTAAAATTCTGTTCTGGTTTGTAGACTAGGAAGGCAAGTCAAAGAAGAGGCACAAAAACAAAAGGATTTGAGAACGACTAGCAGACAAAAGGAAATCTATCTGCATTAATATCATTAGGATCATCATGTAAGTAAAACTGTTTTGAACTCAGAGCTTGAGGTAAAAAGACAAAAAGTCTACCGTCTAATGCCATGTAAACTAAATTCTTTTGACTGGAAAATGTCTGGTAAAAACACACCACAACTACACTTTCAAAAACATTCCTGCTGTGAAGCATGATGGTAGAAGCTCCGTGCTGTGAGAGCGCCTCTGAGTAGCAGGAACCGGGATAAGTAAAACTGACTCACTGACAGAACATAGATCCAAGCAAAGCGCAGGCACACACATTTGCTTTCCAGCGCCAAATACCTTGGAACAGAGCAATCTAAAGCGACCCAAAGCAGACTTACTCAACACTAAGTCCTGGAATGACCCCGCATTAGAAAATACAGTTACGCGGAAGATCTAGAGGCTGTTAAATAAGTCCCAAATGCCCCCCTGTCATAAAACTTTACAAAGCTTGAGCAAATCTGGAATGAAAACCCCAAAATCCAAGTGTCAAGCTGATACCAATGCATTCACTTGGAAGCTGTGATCCTAGCCGAGACTCAGACTCAGTCTTTTTTAAAACTTTAAGTATTCTGTGTATAGTAATAATAGTTTTTAAAAAAAAGAAAGAAAAACGTTAGTAAATAAAGCATCTAATTATTAGTGGTTACCTTGACGATCTGCTTATCATGTTCACAACGCTTAATCTCAGCTGCCCTTTTACATCAATTACTAGAGCTTTTTATTTTAACAAAAATGCAACATTTACGCCTCATGTTGCTGGCGGGAGATAACCTGTCACAGGACAGTTTGATTTTTAATTCTGCTTTATTACACACACAGCGATCAAGCGTTTTAAAGATTCATGAAGGCGTAATTGTTCCAAAAGATCAGAGAGAACATTGCCAAGATAGGGACACTCTTGGCGCCAGATCTGTGTTTAGTTCCTTGCATACATTTATGAGGTTACTGCTATTCACTACTGCCTGGCTTCCATTAAATCACTGTTGAAATATCATTTCATATTAATGTTCCTGTCTGTATTAATTTTGTTCAATTTTTATGTTATTCTTTCTGTTTTTTGTTCTTCTTAGAAACATTTTTTTTAAATATAATTTTGGATGTTTTGCTTTTTAAGTGAACTATGAAACGTTCTTCCTCACCTGACCAAATGGCACGAAGGGAGGAGGTCCGCCTTCTGCTCCAATGTTACTCCTGCTGTGTTTGGCCAGACTCTGCAGGATGAAGGATAAAGGTACCCCTTTTTTTTTTTTTTAAATACAAAACTCAGATAAATACAACCTCAGCAACAGCTAATGATGGAGTAGCAGTGGCCTTTATTACACATTTAAAATGATTACTAAAATATGACTTTTATCTTTTTAGCCAGAGTGGCTGATCCGTCATTAAAATATTGACCCTCACCCTTTGTAGTTCCCACTTCTCCACCATGTGATAAACCTCTCCTCCAAGGACAGAGATTTTTGAATCGTCAAGCAGCAAAAGACCATTTTTAACCTGGACTGTACCAAGAAGCTTCACCTTAGTTCCTGGTGGGGTGTTAAAACTGAAAAACAAAATAAAAAAAAAATCATAATAATGAATACATAATATTAAGACTGAAACACAGTATGAATTAAAGGCTATTTCTATATATTTCTCTTTAAAAAGCTATTAAATTTTAAATATATTTGTGGGTTTAACGCATTATAACTGCATATACCATGCCTCACACCCTATTCCGTTACCCATGCCACTTTATAAATGACATGGAGCGCTGCCAGCAGATGGGTGGCAAGGCTAGGAGAGACTATTAATAATCCCAGCTGCTCACCCATCCTCATGGTAAATTAAAAGCCCCTCTATCTCATCAGGCCTGATAAGGCCTCTGCCTCTCTCATTAGGAAAGCACAGGGACTTAGAGGGATTTCCAGCTACTGATGCCGGATGCCAAAGCAACAATTAGGGATTTCACTCCAAACCTCTGGGATAGATGCTTCTGCTGCTATCATGATAGAAGTTCACATGATAGCAGCAAATACAGGAATAAGACGGCAGTCATCCTTGATTCAATCACATACAAACGCACTATTCACCCTCAGTGTCGCTACTTAATTGTCATCTCTCTGTACTACATCACTGTCTCACACACTGAACAGTCCTGTAATCCAGCTCATCCTTCTTTGCCTCTCACTTATGGCCTCACGCACACTAAAGCGGACACTTTCATAAGAAACACTAACCGGCGCTGTTGCTAGCCAGTGTGTGTGTGCCGCTCATAAAGGGGGGATTTGTTCTGTTCTCTCCTCTCTTCCCATCAGGAAGTCAAGGCCCACATTCTGGCCACTCCACCTGTACAGACTGGCTAGTCACCATGGCAGCAGTCACCAAGGCCACGGTAGCTTGGATGGAGATGTAATTAAGGCTAAGAATTGTTAGATCAGCTGCCACGGCGAGGAAATTGCAGATAAAGGGAAAATTCAGACATGTGGTGGGGTGAGAATGTTGACAGGGAGGTGAAGGAGCAGGATGTGTGCAGAATGTGTTTGGAAAATATGAGAAACCAGCTGAATGCCCCCGATTTGCATCTATGCAGCTAACAGAAAGGCAGCTTTTGCATTATCCATTTCTAAATATGAGACAAATAAAAAAAATTTAGGACTTTTTTAACCATTTATACCGCTTTCACAGATATTTACATTACACTATAGCCTGTTATTTTTAAATGCAACAAAACTGTAATACCTGATCTTAGACAGATGTTTGAACTCCAGTCCAACACAGGTGGTGTGCCCATCTGTCATTTGCAGGCGCAGCATTCGCGGCGCGCCCTGGGACTCCTCGTGGTCTTTAGGAGCTGAGATGTTTCTCACCTTCTGCACCTGGAGGACACATGGACCCTCCAACTGGCCATGTGCAAAAGACATCACAATAAATAAATAAACAAAAAAGAGGTGGCTTGAAAGGCAAATCTGCATGTGCGGAGGAGGATTACAGCGAAATACTGAAAAACCCTTTAGGAGTTTTCAGTATGTATTGAGGATTACTCCAATTTTTAAGGCAAAAAAAATAAAAAAAAACAATACCTCTTTCCCTGTGGCATACTTAAGTCAGCACAGGTTTATTTATTCCTCAAAATAGCCTCAAGGCTTACATTTAGAGCTACAGCGACCACTGTTGTTGAACGCTTTTGTAAGGACTCTTCGCACAAAGTATGATTTCTACACCTGGGAAAAGATATGTGTAAATCCTATCTACATTCAATACTACATACAAAAAGTGTATAGTGCAATACAGCGCAATTTATGCATTATATGTACAAGGCAGAGTGCATTACCAGGGTATAATGGGGTGTATCATATTCGGAGTCTGAAGGGAAGAGGAGGTAAATGCACATAAAATTACATGTTTTGATATTTGGGTTTTTTTCCCCCCTCCATTTGCTCGATTTTACTTTCATGGGCAAAGAAGTGGTTTCTTGCCCTACATTTGTTAGTGTGCTAGGGACATCTAGTGGCAATAATGAAAACTGCAGTTCTACAGTTTCCTTTCAACAGTGGCTGCAGCTCATCATTTGTAATTGAGTTTCATATATAAAGCGCTGACATAGAGGTGTAGCAATATGTATGCCACTCACCTTCTCAGTTCTTCCACTGTTGATATCAGATGGTAGATATTTTCGCCCAACAGTTCTAAGATCAGTCTGCGAAACAAAAGCTGCTTTATTAGAAGTTAATAATATAACTTTTATATAACTAATATGAATATATTATCATATATTCATATAATGAAACAATGCACATGTGAAACAAAAACAACAAAACACATTTTTAACTATTCAATCAGATGTAATCTTACTTTTTGTAGTGTCACTCCACATGGTGGAGAGAGTGCAACTGTTCACCTGTGCACTATCGCAGTACAACAGTAAAACCAGTATATGCGCCAATGTATGGAGTAATTTTGATATACAAGTATTAGGATTGGAGCTCACTGCTTTTTAAATCCAATCACCACTTTATTTAACCTAGATCTTTAACAGAATTGTATTTTTTAAAGAGGATTTTATTTTTCCTCCAAGCCATAAGAGATCAACATTAAAACTACAAATGTGTCTGCCTCCCAAACCAATTTTACAACCCCTTTTTAACCGCAGAAAATATGTCTGAACAAAAAAAGCACTCCAGGTAAAACCAAAAAAAGCAGCAAGAGTAGCAAAATATCTCTCTAATTAAGATACAATTAAATGCACTGTTTTGCTAGCAAATCATCAGTGGCTCCAATTTATTTTTATGCCTAGTCTGACAATGTTAATAACTTTAAGCCCCTACAAGTACCGCTCTAAATTTACTACAAGCTGATTAAACCAGGCATGCAGTAATATCTAAAAGTACAGCGTGAGACCTTTCAGCAGCACTCCATGCTAAATCTTAAAGGTCAGTGTTTCTGCAGTAAATGCACTGACTGCGCGTTCTCGACTCGTCCGCTACTGCAGGTCAGGTCTGTAGCATCTGTCATTCTAGGAGAAGAACCCTATATGAATGTTTATGGTTGCTCTTTAACCATTTACATTTTGTTTAGCTGCTTATCGAATGAAAAAAGCCTTTAATTCTTTTTTTTAAATACACAATTATAATTAACAGATAATTCAAATACCCACATTCATTCCATGCTATTAAAATGAATAGATTCCTGGTTTCATGATGATTGATGATATAATTTGAGAGGGCAGTCATTGAGTGATCGAAGAGGGAAAAGGATGAGTTATTTCTGGCTCAGAAAGGTGCCTTTTAGGGATGAATAGAATAGCATGAGTGAATGGTTCTGCATAGAGTAACTACAACAAGTTTACTTAGATTCACTTGTTTGGCAGATATTTATGCATTTCTGTTATTAAGTTTGATAAACTAGTAGTATCTAACAAAAACTAGTAGTGTCTAACCAAACTGGTTAAAAAAAAATACCAAATTTTAGTACAATGATGGTGATTTTCCTTAAACTCTAAAACTCAAGGCAAGGTGTTACACTGTAAAAACATTCTGTATATGTGTTTGTGTTGCACTTACATCAAGTGCAATACGAATTATGTCACTATGTGTTATTTTCTCAGCGGATCCTTTCAGTTCTGCTATGCCTTCATCACTGAGGTACCTGCAAGATGAAAAACAAGCAGAGAATACAAGTGAAGCTGGGAAAGGCTTCAGACAGTCTCATTTCAACATGTTTAAACACACTGTTATTACAATCAACTAAAACTTATCTAAAAACAGAGACAAATACTTGACTGAAAAAATAAAAACTGAATTTTAGCGGACATTTTTCTCTTAAAAAAGACTGATATTAAAAATAAAATGCAAATGGGAATGTCTTTGGTTTCAATCTTCTTCTTTTTTTTTTAGTTTGGTCAAATTTACAACACGCATGTGGAGGTACTGCTGTATTTATTTATTTACTGTGATGTCAAGCACCTCAGTTACTTTCCATAGTGCATTTTCTTGTTTCAGTTTAGTTTGTGTTGTCTGCAAATGTTTGGCTTTAGATCTGTTTTTATTAGTTTCAGTGTTCCATAAGTTTGTTATTATATGGACGGCATATGTCAGAGGCAAGGTTTAGGAAAATCAGTACAGGTATTACTACTAAAAACAACTTTTTGAAAGCAACTGTGTCACAGACTTGTAGACACCCAGTGTCTCAATAAAACCATTCATCAAAACCTCATCATCGAGATTGCACTAAGATTTTTTACCAAACTAACAGATATTAAAGCTAACAATATTTCCTCTGTATTTTTATTTATTTTAATTTTTCAAGTTCTCAAATGATTTCAGTTAGTTTAATTTTTAAGTCTTTGTTTACATCTTTATTTTACATAACTAAATTGGGGTTTTTTGCATCTAGTTTTAGTTTTTAGTTTAGTAAACTATAATCACGTTAGTGCTGACCCCTTGTGACAAGGGAGCAGCTCAAAGTAATTTTACTGTAAGATATAAACAACACACAATCTAAACATCTACTCTATTGCAGTTAATTTATAGTTCAATATCACAGAAGTTTATAAACTGCTTGCTTCAAGACTGTTTTACAATTCACGCAGTTTAGTTACAGCAATAAACTGATTCAGATAACGAACTCACCTCCTTCCCAAAACTAAACTGAATATATGGGAAGAAACATCAGAAGAAATCTGTTTTGTTTTTATCATGTAGAGTTACGTTCACATGGTCCTTGATCTGATCAGATTCTGTGCATGACAACAAACGTAAACAAACTCGGGACCACTTTTAAATGAGTTTATCTGTACATTATGGGCAGAGCAGTTATTATTCATCTCTGGTAAATACATATAAGACTCTAGAAGAGATATCAATTAAGTAAGAGCAAAACCTGAAGCAGTAAGTGTTTAGAAGCTGCATGTGGGTGAATGCTAGCACTCATATCTAGCTGCTGTAAACTCTTGCTGGGAGTTTTAAAAGCATTGCATGTTTTAACTATATTAACTTTAATAAGAGCCTCAGATTTATTTGATTGGCCCTGCATATGACGTTATCACTATGTTTGTTCATGCAAAATGCAGCGCCACACTACGCTGTAATAATTGCATGCTATGTGTTGCATAGCTAGCGTCATTTATCTCGCTAGTTTGCTAGCCAGCCTCCAGTACAACTAATTACGTTGCAAAAACACACAGAAATCCAAAGTGTTCAGGTAAACTTTGTACTTTAATTTTAAGTTATAAGTACGCTAAATAGTTAGAAAACATCAAAGAGTAGTAGTAGTGGTAGTGGTAGTTGTATTAGTAGTACTAGCTAGCTCTTTGAAATTAGCTCACATGCTACCTACCAGCCCTCTTTGGTCAGGGAATCTGTCAAATCGGTCATTGTGCTTCCAAACTGCTGATGGAGCAATAAGGACACCAAAAGTTTTAAAGTGGGTACACTTGAATAACAGCTATCTCGTCCTGTAATTCATATTCTGCTCCAGACAAAGCTCGCTAATATCAGTACTGAACGACTCTACGGTACATACGTCACACAATGACACTGTACAAGTACGGAGTGCCGCGAGGGTCCAAATAGCTTTTATATATTTTTTTTTTTCATATGATAAAGCAAAATCTATTTGTCATCCAGTTTAAATGACATCCGTTTCTTATAGATAATTTAAACTATTTTTAGAAGAAGTATGACAAACAATATAGACTCTAAGACATGGGAATTTGCATATTAATGATCAAGGAACTGACCTCCCAGCCCATTGTTCCTTCAGTGGTGCTAGTTTCAGTTATTATGCAAATGTGGTTAAGATGGTTAAGATAATCTCCTGACGTTTAAACTGAGCATCACAATATTAAAGTGACTTTGGCACCAGCAAAAAATAATAAATATAAAAAACAACTAAATAAAATAGAAACTAACCAGTGAGCAGCAGTTCTTTGGGTAAATACGTTTTGTTGATGCCAGAGGTCAGAGGAGAAAGACTCGACAGCTTTAAGCTGAAACATTAATTAAAATAACCACTCATTACAACTGACTTATGCAGAAGAGGACCTCTCACTGCGTAACACATCACTCCTGTCAGCTAAGAACAGCAAACTGAGGCTACAGTTTACACAGGGTTACCAAAACAGAAGAAACACCAGAAAACTAGAAGAAGAAAAAAACATTGCTTGGTCTGATGAGTCTTGATTTTTGTCTGTGAGAAGGTTCTTAGTCATTCAGGTCATAGTAATCTAAGGAAAGAAAAGCATTTGGAGTTCTTTAAGTTTCTTGTAGAGGTGAAACATTTTAGACATTCATATTTTGGACAGAGAAGATAGTTTGAAAGAAGCCATCTATGTCTACTGTGAACGACCATCTTTGAGCAGAGGGCGTGGCTTACGACACAAACTGTCTGCCACCTATAATCCAGTTTTGAGATCCCTTCTCAGACGCCTTAACGCCCACTCACATCTTAGGTCATTTGATCTCAGTAAGTCACATGATAGGGTGGGGCAAGGTCTCACAGTGGGTGATAGTGACCCATTATGACACCCATAATGGGTGTCTAACACCACATCCTACCTGAGTGTTGTTGCCTATCATGTCCATCCCTTTACTACCACAATGTACACATGTTACTCGAGCAATGTATAATGAATGAAGTGGCCAGTGAGCGTATGCAGATATAAATGTAATTTTAAATATGACTTTATATCCAATAATTTTGGGGTTAGTGAACACAACCATGGGAGAAGGAATAGGTGGAGCTGCTTACAACGTTCCTGGACAGTGCTGAGTTAACTGTGTGTGTATGTGTGTCTGTATGCGCGCATGTGTGTGTGTAGGTGGAATAAGGCTGTTTCACATGTGGAGCTTTGATGATTTTTTTCTATACAGTACTTCAAATTATTGTCTTTTGTTTCTATACCAAAGCTAGTATTTTGCACTAAGACTTTGCAGGTCGGACAGCAGAATTTGTCTGCAGAGCAGTCAAATGTTTAATTCTATACTTTTATACTTTTATACTTTTATAGAAATGTTACTTATCTAGGAAGCCATTTTAACCACTTTTAGTGTGTCCACTAAAAGTGTCTTGGTCTAAACTTTACACACCTAAAACCTTAACATGACAAATTACAAAAAACCACCCATTGCCAGACCTGGCATCAGTAACAAATTCACATTGCACATTGGAATATGCTGTAGCTTATATCTCCTTAATATACAGAAATGCCATCCCAGAAATGATGGGTTGGCTTGAACACTGTCTCAGAAAGTTCTGTTTATGTTGTTTTGACTTTTTTTTTTTTATCCAGTTGTTGTTCAGAATAAGGGAACAACTGGGTTTACTGACACAAAATGATCTTTCTCCTTTTTTTTATACAAATCTCAGAGTAATACTGGAGTCACACAGCAAGCATGCATCAGCTGTTCCTGGATGCAGCCGACTACTGCTGTTACAGGTATGATGAAAGGGACTCAGACTCAGCCATACACTAAACAACCATGCAGTAAAACCACATGATGAAGAAAAGTGGCCTCTTCATATGATGTTCAAGCTGTGAGCAGTACTTTGTGGGAATATTAATAAGGTCTCAGTGGGTCCGATATGACATTTTGTAAGAAATAAGATACGATGTGGCCGCAAATTACTTTGAACAGGAAGGATCATCACCAGCAGATTTCTTACATTAAATTAATTGGTACTGCATTACACGTTTTTGGAATTTTTATGTCTGAAAATAAAAATCACGTATTATCTAAATAAGTGCAGACCATTTAAAAATATTTTTAAAGATGACATTTGATACTAAATCATTGCACACCCCATTAATCAAAAAATGCTTTTAATTACTAATAATTATTGCTTGTTATTATACTTTTTAAGCTAGGAAAGATATGTGAGTAAGTCCTTCATTAAAAATCTTCAGGCTATAGAGAAATATGAATGTCAAGAAAATAGTCTGTATTGTAAAATTACCTAACAGATAAATTACTTACATTAGTTTGTGTTAGATTCGTTGGCTGCACATCCATAGTGTCAATCTCCCATTCCACCACATCCCAATGGTGCTCTACTGGACTGAGATCTGATGACTGCGAAAGCCATTTGCCTGCCATGTGATTGGCTGATCCACAGCCACTTTATTAAGTTCACCCAATCGGTTCAATGACTTGCAGTAACGAGTCACTGAATCAGTTGGGTGTTGAGTGTTGAATGTAGAACAGCTTTATTCTTTGAGCAGTAAGGGTATTCTATATCATTTAAGTGGTGCTCGACCTTTAACCTGGTAATGCTTTATCCTTTTCTGCTTAAGGCTCAGGTGAAACATCTACTCTTTTTCAGCAATTTGAGGCATGATCTCATTGGGCTCATTTGTCTAAAAGTCCAGTAAACAAAGCAAAGGGGAAAAAACACACACGTGTTTTTTGGATGTTGCTTCCCTGACTACTCTGAAATAAAACATGTTATGGAAAAAATCTTAAAATCACTGATGCATAGTTATTGTAAATTTCCAGGATAAACAAAGTCACTTAGGGAGTTATGCAAGAAGAATTTGCCTTTCACGCACAGTGACGCTCTCTGTAGACATTGAAAATGTGGGTGTTTCTGAATACTGATATCTATTTGTTTTCTTGTGTATTTAAACTACTGTATAACATTTGTTAATTAACAAATGGCAAAAAGACTTATGGAAGCCACCAGCACTTTGCATGGTTTGATTATCTGTGAAACCCAGGGCCAGTGATGCCATCTAATTGAAACCACAAGATGGCAGTATATGCACACTGAAAAGTTAAAGAACGGCCAACTCTCCGTGCAGAAGTTTCAACAACATTTAAAGCTGTTTTCACTGCGAAACATTGAAATGGACTGCTCCACTAACAAAGCTTCATGGTGAGGATAAATTTACCCTTATTAGGTCTGAGCCCCTGTGTCATTGCGATACCATGTCCCATGGCTTATGAACAGATAAAAATTCAAAATCAAGGCTTTCGTCTCTCAAGTTTAGTCAAATTCTATACAAAACCGGGCAGTATTCAGCACTCTGCATCCCTATAACCTCTGACTTTGATACAAGATTTAATTTGTGTCAATTGTCATTCTTTTTTGAAAATATCTTAAACATTTACAAATATAAATATATTTCTACCTAAATCCCCTTTTTACTGATAATCCTTGAAGCTGTTTATCAATATTAGACATGTATTAATATGAACTCTACCTTTAAAAAAAAAGCAAATACAAAAAAAAGCAATGCAGTGCAGAATTGAAATGCTCACACTATTAAAGTATGTAATTCAATCAAAAAGCACAAAAAAACAAACCCATTCAGTTGGATTTTCTGTGTGTGTTATGATGATTTAAACAGATCAGCTGCATTATCAGTACAAGGAAAATTCAAAATTTATATTATTTGGCATTTGGGGCTTTTGATTGTATATCCCTGTGGCTATTCTTTGACCGACTTGGAAGACTCGATCTCTCATTGTCTGAGAGGATTAGCGAGGCATAATGCCACAAGGCCTGTGTTTGGCTAGATGAAGAGTGTTAACACATTGCTGGCAGTCATGCAGACAGCCCTCCAGGGATTGAAGGAATAAAGGTCTTTCAAGATAACAAGATTTCAAGAGCTTGAATTCAAAGAAGGTCCAATTTAATTTCATAGCTGAAGGTTTCATTCAGTGGTGACGTCTGACTCCAAGTTTAGCCTTGGAAAAACAAAAAACAAAAAAATTCTGAAAATTATAATGTGCATACCAAATATGTTTCTTCCAAATCACATGCCGGTGTATCTCTGGATTTATGCGATCTACCTATGAGTGTGGATTTGGTCCGCCACACTGCATGATTGCAGACTAACAAAATAATAATTAGAGCATAATTGTACTGAATCACTGCTCAAGTTGGTGAAGACTGATGCTTGAAAAACAAAGGCTGGGCTTTACTGTATCTTTGTGTTCTTATTTTTCTGATTTTGATGTGGGTGAGACATCCTCTCTGAGAACAACATCAATCAAACTGCAACAGTCAGGAGGTTAAGCCTGTCTAATTGTCATGTGACTCCACTTCTATGGATTTGCAAAGGATGAGCATGGTCCTAGCAGTCTGGAGGCAGGAACACAGACAGAGGGAAAGGTTAATACCACTTGTGGCTTTTTATCCTATTGCCATCATTTGGTTATGTAACACAATTGTCCTCAAGGGTAAGAGTTCCACACGCATAACTACTGAATAACAGCATGAAGTATACAGTAGTTTACAGTTGGCATCCACCAGGAGCAATCTTTAATATCCTGCGGTTTACTGTCAATAGTCTGAACTATTAATGTTTTCTATAATTTATGAGTTTCACTAACAGGGGGCACAAAAAAGCTTTAAGGCTTCATGTTGAGGAACTCTCTCTGATACTGTATGTGTTCAGGGATCAAACTGTAGGTTTGAGGAGAGCACATGAGAAGCGTGCAAAAGTTTCTGGTAGTTGCATCACGTTACCGTGTTGCTATTTTGCGTCATACAAGATTTTTGGAATTGAACAGTGGGTTTAGCTTGCTTTTACAGTGGAAAACAAAGTGACAAATAAGCAACAATATAAAACACCCTCAGTTTACTGTGATCATCAACTTCTGACTGAACTTTATTCCATGATAGATAAACAATTTCTTGGATCCTGGAAATGCTACATCATAGGATGTGGAAAAATGTGGACGATTATTACTTTTTTTTTATTGCTAATGTTTTCCTTAGCTATGAGGGTTCGCCACAGGAACGCCATCAGCTCTGCCTGCATACCACCCTGTCTCTAACATCCTCCTCTGTCACACCAAATCTCAGCATGTTATCTTTTACTACATCCACAAATCTTCTCTTTGGTCTTTTCCTCCTGCCTCGCAGCTCCATCTTCAGCATCATTTGTCCAGTGTATCTAGTATCCCTTCTCTGCAAGTCTAAACCATCTGCAAGTCTGTCTCCAAAGCACTCAACCTGAGATGTCCCCCTGATACACTAATTTCTAATCCTTTAATTAGGTCATTTAAACTAGACCATACATCACTAAAATGAAGCCTGGGTTTGGCCAACTAAATTAAAAAAAGGCGGTTGTACTAAGCTGATTTAAAGACCTTTCTTTCATTGTATTTATATGTGTGCATTTATACTGAGTTATTTTTACCCATTTAATTAAGAAATTTTATTAAAACAACCTGTCATTATCGCCTGTCACTTTCTGTTTAATATTTCTATAAGACAAAAACTGTCACTTGGCAAACTTAAATTAAATCTAATATATCTAATACAGAGAGAAACGCTTGGATGCAAGTAAGACCTACACACAAAACCTATCGCACACCTACGGGAGATACTGACTGAATAAAACGAACAACCCTAAAACTGAAGTAGGATTGACTGACACTTCAGGCAGCCAATCAACTCCCTCTAAACTGTGACTCGAGTCACTGTTTGCGGTTCCGTGATTGCTATTGGTTGGATTAAACAAGGGAAGCTGACGTAATCATTGCGCGGGTCTGTCAAAAAAAGTATCTTAATTTTACCCACCTAGCGCTTCTGCTGAAACTCGTAATGACTCTATGGCTTTAGTTAATGTTCGGGTGAATTTTGTAAGTCTTCGGGAAAATTGTTACTCTTAAGGCGCATTTTTTTCGTTAACGGAAAGTCGAGCGTTACGTGACAGTCAATAAATTGGATTAGCGCTAAGTCAAGTCACCGGTGAATGATAGTATTGTAAACCTGGCTAGCTAGCTAAACGGACAGGTGAGACTGAGCACTAAAACGTTAAAAACGCTTGGACTTAGTGTTGTTATGTGCTAAGCATTTTCCTTTGTGTGGTCCTCTAGCTCTTCTATCGTCTGCATGCAATAAGAGGTTTAGGTCTTCAGTAGCTGTCAGCTGGTGTAGAAGTCATTGGGCCATCATGGAGAGTTACAGTCAGCGGTTTGAATCCACCACCGGACGGGACAGTAAATCTCAAAAGAAGAAGGGCTCCACTTCGTCATACACCGATGACGGAGACCGCAAACCAAAATTTGTAAGTATGAAAAGACTAAAACGAGCTTTGGTTTTATTCTAACGGTATGATACAGAAAGCATTTGATAAACGCTGCAAATAGATGGTCACTCAGTGTTTACATGCAGCTATATAAGCCCCATTCCGTGCTTGAAGTTATGCTTTCCCTATGATACAACCAGCCACAGAGAAGGACATTGATGTGGACAGAACAGTACACGGGTAGATGGCCCTCCATATAAGGAATGTAGCAGACACCTTGGATCGGTATTTTCTATTACTTTCAGAACGACCAGTTTGGATAGACAAACAACCACGGGTAAACCTAGACCTAGTGGTGAAGATGTGTCATGCCTTGGTAATGTGCTTACATGTCTGGGGAGGCTGAGAGAAACGAATAGTTAACAAAGCACAGGAGGCTACACAAGTAATGTTTTATATGGTAGAATTTCTTCGAGAGCCATGACCTTGAGTCTTTGTTGACTTTGCATGTAGGAAATCAAAAGGTTAAAATTAGCACAGGGTTTAGCTGACACTAATCCATGCATGCCCTCCTACAAACAAGACAGCATTTAGTCTCTTTGGTATTTGTCTGTTGTTGTTCTTCGGCTAGTCTAGCTGTGTAAACAAAAACATGTTATTTTTTTGTTTGTTTACACAGCTAGACTAACAATTTAAAAAAACAAAAAACAACCCAAAACCCTTCTCATTTTCTCATAGGAGACTTGCTTGTGACACAGATCTCTTTAAAGCATGCTCAACCTGTGCTTGACCCCTTTCTTATGAGAGTGTTACTACAAGTCAAGTTCCTGTGGCCACTGTTCAGAGATTCCAGTGGAAAATGAAGCAAAATTTAGTCTTTCTCAAATGGTTTCTGTCCACTCCCACTGATGACCTGTTCGTTTAACATCTGACACTACAAGCCATAATAGAAATTCGGATTCACCTTCTTTGATTAGTGTGCAGTGCTGGATGAAAGTTGAGTTTGAAGCATAAACATGTTTATATACTGTGCATAAGAATTAAAACCTGATAAATATTAACTCACTGATTTAATATTTGAGAAATATGTTGCAAACACATTACCAGAGTCTCTGGTAACTTGAGATGGTCATTGTTATCTGGTCACTTTATACAAAACTATAGCTAATACTGATTGGCATGCTACAGTAACATTTCATGTCTACTCATTCAGCATAAATGCAGGAAACCTATTAAAGTACATTTTAAATGGTGTTCAAGAAACAAATCATGGAGTATCTACAATGTTTCTATCCATTCTCCAAATCCTTTACTAGACATATTTGATGTAGTCAGGCTATGCTACTTCTTTATATTTTTATTACTAACATAATTTAATGTGGTTTTGTTATATATTATTTATTGATATTATTAGACAAGTGGATAGAAATTGAGTTTCAGTGGTTCGAAATATGCCATAAAAACTTGAGTCTAAGCCTGCCTGTTTAAAGGTGACTGTAGTACTTTGAATCCATCTGCAGGACCTTGCTGAATCTGTGATCTCATGGATATGTAGTTGGGAAAGCAAGAGGACAAAGCCTGTTCTTTTTCCCCAGCCAGGTTTCTTTTAGATTGCTTGATCCAAGACAAAGGTGTTGGAAGGTGTTAGAAGCCTTGGTCTTGCTATGATGGTGGAAGTTACAAAATCTGCATTCAGTCTAAAATGACTGCACCAGCCAGATGGGACCAAGAGCTCTCAGCAAATCTTCCTTCCATCAACCACAGGTGTTTGGTGTAAACAAAGGTGTCCAGTCAAGTGTTGGACACCTTCCTGAGACTAATTTAGAAGGCTTTTATTTTATTGCCTAGTCTGCTAAGAAATGTTAAGACAACTTTATAATTTCTGTTTTAGCCAAACTCTTTGTTCCATAAGTAACTTTGCTCATAGAAAATGTGCAGCATATAGCATAGCACAATCTCAGTGGACTTCATCTCACATGGAATGAGGCCTTTTGATGTCTTTGCTGTGACTCGGCTCAGGCGGTAATTTTTAGAAGAGTGTTTCAGTGCCTAATTTGTAAGTTAGGAGGATCTGCAACACAGGGAGGCTGCTGTTCCGGCATGATCCGGCACAAAGTAATCCCTGAGTGTTAGTGTCTGTCTGGATGAGAGACGCCAAGTTGCTTTCACAGGATCTTTAAATTAGGAGTGCCTTCCTCTTCTTTTAAAGAGGAAATACCAAAGAAGCGAGGTTTTCTTCAGTTGATAGAGTTAACTACAAGTTAGTGAATTTTTCTATGACATCCAGTTTCAATAGAGGCAGTATCCGAAAGCCTAAGTAATGAGTTGTTGCTGTGGAAACAAAACTCATCTTAAAGCCAACGCCTGCTTTACTAGGATCTCCAACATTTTTTGAATGCCTCTTGGCAAGGGGAGCAATGTAGACCATCCCCATCTATATATAACACCCCACACATGCTGGTTTTATTCTTGATTCACCTTCTTGTCAGAATAACATCTGGATTTCTTAAGATTTCTCCATCTCTGTGTATTTTGTTTTTAACCAGTAACAACGAGTATTGAAAAACCGCAGCTTGCATTAGTGGGCTTTCTTTTACAGCTTCTCGTGACCTTTGCTTTTGCCTCTTGAAAGCAGAGGTCACCACCATCTCCTCTGCCACAGCTGTAATGCAGGATGTTAGTTTTCTTAACAAGTTAACTGAAATTTTTGTCTGCTGGTAAATGTGCTATATCCATGGTGCGTACTCTGCCAAAGATTGTTCAAAAAGCACTTTATATCTGGTGTAAACATGTCAGATCAGTGTGTTAATGTAGTTGTGAGATGCCTTTTTGCCCTTTTTTTTTTTTTCAAATGGACTAACTGAAGGACTGGAATTGCTGTGGCCATAATGAATTTTACTTTATCAGTAATTACCGTGTTTGGCAAGTTTTTCTTTCATCACAAAAATTTCCTTTATATAGTTTTTAATTGGTAGTTATTTTGTTGTGTGGCTTTTTGGCCAGTTCCTATCATATTCCAGCAGAGGTAGAACTAAAATGATAAAGTGATTACTGTTGTTATTTAATTAAACTGGAAAATAATATTTTTGAGAAAGACCTCATAGATGACTACATGTAACAGGTGTTAAGGAAATCTGTTTTGTGTGGCTGAAAGAAAAAAAAACAGTATATTGAATTTTTAAATAGTCAAATATCTGTTTTGGAATAGGTCTTAAAATTTGTATTGGTCAGGCTCCATGTAGCAGTTCATTTGTGATAGAAATGTTGTTTTATATGGTGACCATGTAAAAGCTTGATAACAACCAAAAAAGTCCTGCCAAAATTAATAACCCACACAGATGCAAATATTCTAACACTGGCAAATGGTAAACGGTTTTGCCTAGAGGCAACTTTGTCAAAAATGTCATGTTTGGTACTTGGTGATGCAGGTTTCTGGGACATGTGCTGTTTTTTAAAAAAAAATAATGAATAAATTAATTTATTTAAATCAGCTGTATATCTGGCACACCATGGACATTTGGGAAGCAAAACACATAGTCAGGCCAGTTCTATTAAAGGCAGCGAGTCTTTGCTGATTTAATTGACAGAAGAATTAAGTGCATCTTCCTGATATTTTTGGATCATTCATTAAACAGAAACTTCTATTATGTGCATGAGTATGCAGACCTCCCTGCCAGTTGTTGGACTGGTGTTGATGTTTTGCGGAGTCGTACTGTCCACTCCATTTAAAAGAAACATTTTTTTTAATTGAATGTGAATGTAAAACACCATTTGTAACTCCTAGAATGTCAAAATAAGTGTAACAGAGTAGGGATGAATCAATACAGACATTTCACTGTCTGTATTCTTTTTAGATTATGCTGTATGCTGCAAAAAATGGGGCATGTGTGTTTAATTGAAATGAAGCAAATTCTTGAAGCCTGAATGTAAAAATGTGCTCCAGAAGTGTTTGTTAGAATATTTGGTGCTTTTGTGTATCCTGATTTGTTTCTTTTTCCTCCCCACTTATAGCACTTACCCTTTAGAAACATCACAGATGATGTGGTAAGCTTTGACAAACTGATATGCTTACTTCTGTGTGTGCTTTGTGTCATCGATCTCTGCAACATCTAACGTCACCTTACTTGAGGTCACTGCATCTGCTTATTTTGAGCATCATTAACAAAACCGAAACAGTCAGGCATTGGAGCCATTAACATCACAGGACAGACTTCTTGTTTGTAGTTTGTTTTATATTACTAGCATTGCATTCTAGTTTATTAATAACTGTTTTTTTTTTTTTATTCTGCTTGACTACTAACCATTTAAATGTGCTCATAATCATCTAAACTTGACACTGGAAAGTCTGGAGTAATTTTTTCTATTTTTAATTGTGCTTTCTTTCTTTCTTTCTTTCTACAGCTGGACAGATTTGCCAGTATACGGATTCCCGGTAGTAAAAAGGAGCGTCCACCCTTGACACAATCTAAGCACAATGCAAACGACTGGTCCAGTTCTTCATCCTCCACCTCACATCATTTTGAGGAACTGTCGTCAAAGATAAACTCAGAAAAGGAGATCTTGGCTCTTTTTGAAAAGATGATGGTGTGTCCTTTACTTTTTGTACAGCAATTTTACATTTCATTAAAAAAAAAAAGTGCTAAGAGTGACTAAGTGATAAAGATATTCAAAAAGACAAATAATCAATTTACACAAGTGATGATATTTTTCAAACTTTCATTTTAGTTCAGTAGTTTTATGATCATGGGCACAAAGCAGCTGATATTTGGTTGCTGACCCTAGAAACAGTGCAGAATGCTAATGTCTTCCAGGGTGGGTTATGCATTCAAAAACGGCATCAATATTGTAGTTTTTTTTCCTTTTTCTTTTTTAGGAAGACATGAACTTGAATGAGGACAAAAAGACTCCTTTGAGAGAAAAGGACCTCAACACAAAGAAAGAAATGGTCATTCAGTATATATCAACTGCCTCTAAAACTGTAAGTTTTTAAATATTTAAAATATTTCACCTATTTTGAGTTTTAATTATCTGACATTTTATATTTATGTGGTTGAATGTTTGCATTGAAACATGTGTTGTTGATGCTTTTAATTAGCAGTGTCTAGCAGCCTGAAGAAGTTTGATTTTCATACTTTCTAACTTTTTTGAGTGGAAGGTAACTGGTTCAGTGTTGGTAATGTGAGGTACCATCCACATGTGTTTTGGTAAACATTGTGTTTTGACCTTTTTGGAGTTTGAAGTCACAGAAAATGAAGCTTTTGAAACTGTTTCTCTATAAAATTTGAACTTGGAAAATGATTGTGTCATGCAACATCACATGTGCGTGCATTTATCTCCTTTTTAAACATAAGACTATGCCCCATGTTATTGTTTATAGGCCTTTGATTGGCCAGCTTTTCTGCAGTTAGAGTATATGAGCAACTGTTGTTTGGCACACTTTTGACAGCATTTGACATATATTTTTTGCATTTTTATGTGGATGGAAATCTTTTAACAACAAAAGTGGAAAATCCCGCTTTAAATGGTGCGTGTGAATGTAGCTTGAATTTTAGGGCTAAATATTAGAATATTTGTTCACTGGTTTTCAGTTTTTGGCACCTGTTTAATTGTGTTCTTTAAATGTAGAAGGATATACTTGCCTTGAGTACACAGCATCTCTCTCACTCACAGGAGTTATCATGACACTTAAGTTAACATTGTTGTTGTGAACAAACAGCTCAGTTAATGTTAAAATAAAATGTATTTATTTATTTTTTATACCACTTAAGACCAAAAATCTTTGAAGAGGAGTGCAACGTCTCGCTTTCTACATAGGCACACACTCTGTTTAGTGAGCAGCAGAGGCGAATGAGCTCTTTGCATATCTGCATTATTCTTGCTGTGTTTTTGTTTTTTGGCCCAGACATGGAGGTGGATTCATTTTATTTTATGATTATAGCAAACATTTACTGCAGGTAATAAAGAGTGACTGGAAAATAGGAAAACAAGTTATTTCTGTGACAGTCATATTATTGTTGATTGATCACACACAGTATGTAGCATACAGTATGAGGTACAGGATATTAAAGGATATAAATATTTTAAGCTTCCACAAGTCATTGTAAAGCATCAATATATCATTTTTCTTGCATGAAAAAGCTTCCTGGTATCCTGACATTGTACTTGTCTTTTGCACTTCTTAAAAGTTAATGTTTTAGCTGAAGAAATGGGTAGGGGGAAAAAAACAAATAATTGTCATTATGAACCGTAAAGCCTATTCATATTTGATAGCTACAGGTTTTCTGGTTAAGTTGCCATCATGTGTTGCAAAGAAGTATGAAATTTATTATATTTGTTATAACCAGACATCCCTTCAAGTTTGCCTTAGGCTGTCTATCCTTGTCTCTAGTTACCATGGTGACTGGCCTGCATTTGTTACCTTTCATACCTGCATGGTAAAAAAAAATGTGGGCACCAACCAAAGAACAGTAAAATTAATTTCTTTAAGAGAGCAGATTTATAATACTCTGCATTTACTTAAGAAGTGGTTCATTATGTGTTTTTGGAGAGAAGTTCTGAGAAAAAGGTCAAAATTTCTGAGGAATTGTGGTGTCACTGAGTTAAAAACACTAAGCAAGGTGAAGTATATATCAACACAGATGTTTTTACTTTTTACACAAAGAAACTTGATTTTTTTCTTGTTTTGTTTTTGCTTGTTTAATGTGCCATCAAAATAACAACAACAACAACAACAATGCAACCTTCTCAATCATGTTGCTGCTTTGCCAATTAACCTTTAATTTTTAAACTGATGTATGCCACTTGCTTTTCTAGCCTGTGAATTTGGAGATAGCCTTGGAGAGAAACAATTTCCTTGTATGTTGTCACAAAAAATAATTGCTGACCTTTGACATTGTGTTTTGATTTATGTGCAATGCCCCTGCTGTGTAGGAAATTGAGTTTTGCCTTGCCTTAAATTGCTTTCAAAGAATCTTCAAAAATATGATTCCTCACTCCTCGATCAACTGAAGCTGAGCATGGGGAAAATTTATGTTAAGACATGTCAAATGGTCAGAATCTGTGTAAAAGGGTTTATCCAAAATCCATGTGTATTGTTTTTAATTTGAAAATATAGCACATGGTTTAGCACACAAAAGTCTACTGCATGGGCCTCAAACATGCAGGCAGGGGCTAGAATTGACCCACTAATGGGTCCATGTGGAGTAGGGCTTTGCCATATCGTATACCTGTAAAAAGTGTACTTTTAAAAGTGTTATAGCATGATGTTATTGCTATACATCCCCTAGTACACACAAAACAGAAGTCGTGAGTCATGGTTTGTCTGAGAGCACCCTAAAGGGCCATCGTGGCTCAAGATTTTGGAGTCCGCCTTGTAATCGGAAGGTTGCCGGTTCGAGCCCCAGCTCGGACAGTCTCGGTCGTTGTGTCCTTGGGCAAGACACTTCACCTACCGCCTACTGGTGTTGGCCAGAAGGGCCGATGGCGCGATATGGCAGCCTCGCTTCTGTCAGTCTGCCCCAGGGCAGCTGTGGCTACAACTGTAGCTTGCCTCCACCAGTGTGTGAATGTGTGTGTGAATGGGTGGATGACTGGGTATGTAAAGTGCTTTGGGGTTCTTAGGCGGGGCTAGTAAAAGCGCTATACAAATACAGACCATTTACCATTTAAAGTAAACAAATTACTCAACCAAGAATTGATACTTCCGCTCGCTAGTTGCACTCCTTAATGACAGGAAGTGCCATGCTTGGGTGGCGTTGTTGCACAGTGGTAAAGCAAGATACAGCTGGTTAGAAAACTTGACCCAAAATAACACAAACATCCCTGGTCAAAACTATTTTTCAGTTTTCTTATCTGACAGTATTGTGAAGTTCCTACAGAGTTGCATGAATAATTTGCTTTAGTTACTGTAGTGTTAAATTAAAGTTTTAAGCAGTCATGCTATACGTGTACGCTACTTGGGCTGCACTATGTTAGTGCTTACATTTGCTTTTTTACTATGTCATTTGATATAATGCTGTGTGCCACTAATATTGCACTACGATGCTTCTGCTGCTGGAAAGTTGTTTCAGTAGATTAACACTTTGATTTAGATTGTGTCTCATCAGTGACAGTGGCTCATTGGCAAAGGTGGATAGAAAATGCTGTTCATTTACTTGAATTAATAAATGTTGCTACCCACTATCTTTTTTTCCTTTCGTCTGAAATATGATTATTGGAAATTTTCTTGAAATATTGTGATAGAATTTTGAAGCTATACCACCCACCCATGCAAAGTGTGAAAATTCCAGGGAATTTGTTATATCTTAAATTGTTTAATAAATCGCACTACTGTTCTTGGTGAAGTGGTCAGAGTATTACTACCATGGAGTGAATATGTACGGAAAGTATATACAGATCTTATCAGGCTGTTTGAATAAAAAGTTTAAAAATAAATGAGTTTAGCTCTAAAAGTTTGTGCATAGTCTCACTCCAATCTGTAGTGAATATTTAATATGACATCTTAGACTTTTTTTGTGAAAGTTTTTGTAAATGAATGGTTCATTAACATCAGACCTTACTTGTGCTTCTACATTAAAAGAAGGGTATGTTATTATGTTGTTTAATTTTAATTTTAATTTTTTTTGAATAAGCTGGTCTGTCTCACTTCAAGATCAAATTGGGCTGTATGTGGCCTTTTAACTAAAATGTGTTTGACACCCCTGGTCTATTGTATGTTAATACAATGCTCACATAAATGGTACATTATGAGTGCACATAATCCTTCTCCTGTACACACTAGCTTTGGGTCAAGTCTCTTTGAAATTCAGGTGGGTGTCTTCCAAAATGTATTTTCTGTGAAGGTTTCAAGAGTGGAGTACATCCCTGACCAACCTTAGAACTCTAATCAGGCAGTATTAGAAAAAACACTAAACAACGAGTCACTGGTCCATTTTGGCTATAACCTCAGTTGAAATGATTATTAAAAGAAAATCATGTGTTATGCTCCAAGTCCACATTTTAACATTCGAAGCTTTTAATGCATCTGGAGTCTATCCATGTTATGTGGATGGACTTGCTGTCACTGGGCAAACAGGGTGCCACGAATGTTCCTTTAATAAGAAACACCAGAAGGACCCGGGCCTGTTTCTACCAAGAGCAGCAATCATACTTTCCTCTTGCTGCTGAAAGCCCAAGAGATCCTAAAAAACAAACTGCCTAGTCATCATCATTTCTCACCAGGATGGGAGAGGCAGTTGATCATTGGGCTTGAAGAGGAAAAGAGAGGGAGGCAGACACTTTCTGTATCCTTGATGGTCTGTTGTGCAGCCAGGCAGTGGTTTGTTTTTGTGAAATTGCCACCACCATTCGACTTAACTCAGCACCGAGCAAGAGACATACAAAGTGGGAGTCAGACTAAGCTGATGATGCTTGCAATCAAGAACCAATTTGTAAGCGGAGCAGAAATGACATGTTTTAGCCGTGGTAAAAACACTGGAGGGTTCTGATGTTGTGCGAGTGATAGATTCATAGGACTACTATCTGAAATGAGTGGAGTGCTTCGATGTGTTTTGTGGTGATGAGCATGAGCCATGTTGTGAAGTCCAATAGATGGTGGAACACATGCCAAATAAAGTGTTTTCCCTGAGTTCAATCAGGACAACAAGCTACTCAACAATCAGTATCACATGAGCTAAAGCTATACTTTTCTGGCTGCCATTTCAAAAGCTTGTATACCTTTGCCTTTCCTATATGTGTAACAAGCTTCTATTTATTGGGCTATAAGACTGTTTGCTGCTATGCGATACATTCTTTGAATAAAAATAGCAGGTTTTATCACGGAAGTTTTGAAAAGTAAATATATTTGTATTGTTTTTCAGATTAAAGAGGCCTTTCTGTATATATTTCTATAGAGTAGGGCTTTATAGAAGAGGTGTGAGGTGAGAAACACACTGGATATATTTCTTTTCTTTTCTTTTTCTTTTTTTTTTTCTTTTTTTTTTGTGGCCAGCCTGTTGGGATTAGGGATTACATATTCCTTCATATAGTGATACATGGTGATATCTGAGGTCTTTGATCAATCAATAACGTTACAGAAAGTAAGTTTAGCTTTAACTCTTTACCACCCACCCACACAAAAGCAGTAGTACGCCTTACTAGTGTCTTGTCAGGCTATAAAAAGGAAATTCATGGTATAGTTGGGCAATTTAAACAAAAACAAACTTTTTATTTTTACTTGGCAGATTTTGCAGGGCTGTATTTAAGCGATTTCTTCTTCCTTTCTTTTCATTTTACAGGGCAGCTTGAGAAACAGCCATCAGATATCTCCCCAGGAATTCCTTAGTGAGCTGAAGTCAGGGGTCATGGATGAACGTCTGTTTTCCTGTCTAGACTCACTGCGAGTGTCCCTTACCAGCAACCCCGTCAGGTATGGTACAAGATTCTGACACTAAAAGTGGACTTGCCCTCTTTAGGTTTAATTCCCCTCTCTTGTCTCTGGTCGTTTATTATTTGACAGTACACTGTATGGAGTCACCAGACTATATACCTTTCTTTATGTAGTATTTCTGTCTCTTATTTTCTCCTCTGTAAGTTCTATTACTTCAAATTTAGTTCATATTAATCTAACCATCCTTTAATCATAATGTTTTTGGTTTTTTTGGCGTGCAAGTTTAAGTGTTTTGCTGTCATAATGGCAGGTGTCAGTTATAAAATGTCCAGTCAGTACTGTTGCTAACACACTGACATGTTGTGATGGTTGTTGCTTTATTGCATCTTTGAAGCGCTAAAAGCAAACAAACAACTAAGACCAGCTCAATACTGAACTGTCATGTGTCACTCCTGTCAGGGTGCACGCCAGCATCTTGTAGAAAGTTGCCTGCTTGCATTATAAGTGTTACTGCCCTCAGCTACCTAAGCTGTTTGCTGAAAAAGTAAACAAAAAAACAAGATTTCTTGAAGGTTTAGGTGCCGGACATTAGGTTTGATCAGGTTATTTAACCAGTGTCTGTCTTCTCATATTTTTTTAGACTTTTCTCATTCCATATTTATAGTAATCAGATAAATACTAAGATGTACTCTATTTATCTAAGGTTTGGGAAAATAAATGCATATTAAATGCAAAAGATTTGTTGGAAGGTCGCTGCCAGAAGGTGCTTAATTACTTCAGTTATTTAGTTACGGTTGCAATGAGAGGGCTCTTTCACTCTCATTTCTCTTTCACAGATATTTTCTCTGACAATGAGCATCTGACATTTTTTACATTTTTAGCAGTCTTTCTTAATCTTGTCATCTAGACCATGCACCATATTTTGAACTGAAGCAGTAGCATCAGCATCAACACTGCTCAGTTTGTGTTCATATTTGCATTTTATATTGGTTGTAATATATATTTTTTTTACTTTCATGTTCACTTTGAGCATAGTTTTCTCTATTTGTAAGGCTAATCTAATGGCAGAAATGAGTCTTACAGCAATCAATACTGCCTTTTAGCAGTTTTTGTTTTGTTAAAGAACAGTGATTAAACTGTAAATCTTGTATCAATATTGATCTAGGTGACTATAATAAATGTGGCTAATGTAGCTATGGTGTAACTTATGTGCCACTCTCAATGCTAATGTGGCTCTATGACTAAACCTCACTTGAAAACTGTGTTCCACTGCACTGTTAGGTACTTTATGTACTCTGTGATGATGTTAAAACATTGATTCCGAAGATCGGACACTGCTTTGTGGTTTGATGGTTTGAATGGTGAGCACAGACATTCAATGAAGTCACCACTCATGATGACAGACTGTCAGTCTTTTGTAAAATAACACAGTCTGGTTTCATCAGAACTCTACCTAAGCTGAAAACATTGGTTTGGATGTTGATCAGTGGGTTTTTTTCTTCCCCCTCTGCACTGATGCAAACAGCTTACACATTTTCATAATATAAGGGTTATCTTACTAGTATAGGCTGTAAGACTTTTACGCTTCCTGATCATGCTCTCTGTGCTAGAGCACGCAAGCTGAGTTAATTTGGTACTAATTTGGCACTTTTACAGTCTCACAGTGTGATTCTCGACTCCTTTACTGTATCCACCGCAGCCCCCCCCCCCCCTCTTTTTTTTTTCTTTTTTAAAGGAAGGCCACAGTGCTAGACCACAGGACCAGCAAAGCTACAACATGCAATTGTATTAAATGGATTTGATAAATGGATCTGACAAACAAGTGGAAATTGGTTTTTCATTTTTTATTAAAACTGACCTTCAGGTTTAAGTGCTCTTTTTTTTTTTTTTTTTTTTTTTTTTTTTCCAGTTTAGCTATATAGTAAAGTTTAGCAACAATGTGCAAAGAAACCTTGAATGCTCTTCCTGTCATATACAACTACTACTCATGAACTACATGTCAAAATTTGCAAACTGATCATATACATAAAAATAGTTATGCAAATTAAGAAAGGCAAGGCTGAGATGGTTTGCACACGTACAGAGAAACAATCGTGGATATATTGGACAAGGGATGTTGAAGATGGAGCTGCCAGGGCCAGAGAGTGTTGGATGTAGTGAAGGAGGACATGCAGATGGTTGGTGTGACAGAGGAGGATACTAGGGATAGAATGAGATGCAGGCAGATGATTTGCTGTGGAGACACTTAAAGATAAGAATGCCTTACCTGTGTCATTAGTTAATTGTACTTCCATATGCAGCTTAATGGTTTTTATTGAGGTTGTAGTTTGCAGTGGTTTTCAAACAGACTGGATTTTAAGGACTGGTAATTCAAAGTTTAGCTCATCCTCATTTATAAACAGGACGTCAGGAAGAGTGCAAAAAACCAAAATTACAGCATCTAAAATACATTTGTAGTTAAATTAATACTTTAAAAAATGTGATGAAAGTGTCAAAGGTTGAATGTATGCATCAGAAGTTGTGCTAGATTACTTTATATGTACAACTGAACCAAAACAAGTGATTTTTACGAGTTATGTTAAAGTGGTAGGCTATGTGTAATATAGCTTCAATATAGAAGTCATATAAGTCATGTTTTCTCTACTAATGCATTTATGGCATTAGAAAATCTAAAAAGTCTCAGGCTTATAATTTCAGATTTACCTATCAAAATTTCTTTGATGGTACTGAAATGTTATTTCAATTTCAAAGTTTTCAGAAGGGAGTAAGAAATGTTCATGATTATATGATATTCAAAGCTAAAGTATAATTTTAATAGAATTAATACTTGAGGCATGATCTATGTTTTAGGAGTACTGTATTCTTAGTAGTCAGTGAGAGCAATGTCGTTCAGTGCTCACTCTGTGAAATGACCCCTTTTTCTATTGCAGATGTTCCACATTGCTGCGATTTTAGCCTCCTCCTTCTGTCCCTAGAGAGCCCTCCTGTAGTCGGTTAACTTGCTATGAACAGGACAACATTTTAAAGTTAATTTTTTATATCTGGTTCATAACCGCCTTAGCAGAGTGCAACACTGTGCTGCACTGCCTGGGAACCTTGGAGCCATTCTCCTGAGACTGCGTTAGAAGTCAAGCTACCTTAGCTGTGAAGTTAGCCAGATAAGGTGCTTCATTTTTCTCTTTGATTTATGACTGTTTTTGTTTCCCATGGAGAGGGATGATTAATTTGTTTTCTTTTTTCAATGCTTTTTTTCCCTTATTCCCCTTTTCGTGTCTTTCTGAAATGATACCCCTCAGTTAAATATTGCTGTGCTTCTTTTGCATCTGATGATGGTGTGCTGTGATTACAGTAAGGCTGTAATCAGTGAGCATTAATAAATCCTCAGTGCAACGTGTAAATACCAAATAGAAAATGGAAAAATCACACTTGGAGAGCTGCTACTCAAGAAAAAATAGAGTGAACTGACCAGTAGGTCCCAGCTTTTTCAAAGGTGTTAGAGTTCATCTCTGCAACTAAATCTTCCATAAAATTCAAAATTATAATTTTTTAATAATATAATTATAATTATTATTCAGCTAAACATGTGCTGACATGACACGTGACACTGATGGAGCTCATTTGTATTGCTCATGTTTGTGTATTACAAAAAATCAAAGCAAATGATGTAGCTCTTTTTTTTAAAGTCAGAAGCATAGCTGTGTTTTGGCACCAATGTATGAGAACCTACATACACTACATGGACAAAAGTATTGGACCCTATGCCTTTTAAATTTGGGTGTTTTCAGTCCTGTTGCCATAGGTGATAAAATCAAGCAACTAGCCATGCAGTCTGCCTTTACAAACATTTGTGAAAGAATGGTTCATTCTAAAGAGCTAACTGAATTAGTGTGGAACTGTAATAAGATGCCATTACTGCAGTGGAAGTATTTGAGAACAACAGAAACTCCATCACGATATGGCAGACCGCATAAAGTTACATAGTGGGTTGCTAAGTGCCGAGGGGTTTAAAGTCACCATCACTCTGTTGACTCCGTGATTGCAGAGATCCGGACCTTCTCTTACATTAACATCAGCACAAACACTGCAGCGGGAGCTTCATAGTGTGGGTTTCCATGGCTGGACAGCTCCTGTAGGTGAAATATGTAGGTAGCTGTCTTCCAGTTGTTGTATGGTATGTGTTGCATTTAGCACTATACATACCGGCTGAATTGGATTTGGCACATTGGAGTGCAGGTACCTGTTGACAAGGGAGATGCAAATCAGAGCTTTGGAAATCCACCAAAAATGTTTGAAACACTTGGGCTCTACATGCCTTGTACTTTGGGAAAACGTATTCTTCCATCCCCACAATACATATTTGTGTATCTGGAACACAAATGAGTATTTTCACAGTATTGAAATATTGTGGCGTTATATCTTAGATGTAGATAACTATGCCCCATGTGTGTCATTATGAATAACTAATAACATAAAATGTTACCAGGTATGTGTCTTCACTAAGAAAGAAAAAGTTTCTTCTTTCTTTTTTTAGATAATTTTTGCACAGCACTTCTCCAAACACTGACGACATTCAGGCAGAGAGTGTGATTGAAGTTTTCTCATTTGGGATGTGGGAGGGGTGCCAGATGTTAGGAACCAATGAAACCCAAGTGCTGCCAGAGAATGCTAGATGAGCAGACAGAACAGAATATAAAATACTTAAATCATTTTAGAGTCTAGGCAGACAGCATGTGGAGTACAAAACAAGAATCTGTCTGTGACATAACACACACACATATATGCATATAGATATATATGTATTTATTTATTATTGGGCTGAATTTCTGGCAAAGTGATTGTGGTGTTGAAAAAGAGGTCATGGGAGCCAGTGTATTCACAAAATGATGTAAGATTTGGCTTTCAGTTGACTGAATCAATATGTGGCCCTTCAGAATGTATTTGGTATGCTGTCTCTTACAGTTTATGCATTTCCACAGGGTGATTTCCCTCAAAACTATTGTCAGAAGATTTGTTATAAATTAGTTATTCTGTTGAATTCAATTTTATTTATATAGTGCCAAATCACAATAACAATTAAGGCACTTAAAATTGTATGGAAATGGTCCCTACAATAATACAGAGAAACCTAAACATGCAGACCGCCCCATATGAGCAAGTACTTTGGTGACAGTGGAGAGGAAAAACTCCCCTTTAACAGGAAGAATCCTCCAGCAGAACTAGACTCAGGGAGCCATCTGCCCCCACCAGATGGGGATGAGGGGAGCGAGGCAAGACAAAAGACATGCTGTGGAAGAGACAAGACATTAATAATAACTATAATTAAATGCAAAGTTGTACATAAAGAGAGTGTGAGTGAAAAGGGGTGAGAGAAGGAGAAATGCTCGGTGCATCATGGAAGCCTCCAGCAACCTAGGCCTGTTGGACTGTAACTAGCCCTATAGGTTTAAATCTTTCCTTTCTGACTAAGTATAATCTTAAAAGTAGAGGTGTCTGTCTCCTGAATCCAAGCTGGGAGCTGGTTTCACAGAAGAGGGACCTGAAAGCTGAAGGCTCTGCCTCCCATTCTACTTTTAAATATCCTAGAAACCACAAGTAAGCCTGTAGTCTAAGAGCCAAGTGCTCTATTGGGGTGATATGGTACTATAAGGTGTTTATGATAAGATGGGGCCTGATTCAAGACCTTGTATGTGAGAAGGATTTTAAATTTGATTCTGAATTTAAAAGGAGCCAATAAAGAGAAGCCAATATAAGAGAAATATGCTTTCTCTTTCTAGTCCCTGTTAGTACTCTTGCTGCAGAATTTTGGATCAGCTTTTTCAGGGAGTTATCGTGGCGTTATTGTAGTGTGTTGTCACTGGAAAAAACAGCTAAACTGAACTTCATTATAGTACTGCCAGACTGTAATGTCTTCATCTTTGAGACTTAATCAACTCCAATATTTTGTTTTTCATCAAATTTCATTCATAACAGAAGTAGAGTAACCTAAAGAAGAGTAATGCTGCCTCTTTTTTGTCACCACCAAGGGTTTAGACATCTAAACACACTTTGGAGTTGTCAGTGAATAAGCAAAGAAATCGTAATAACAACGACAACAATTTGAGCTTCACAGCCATTTAATTGACCTGTGCATGCACTCAAATGAGCATATGTGCAGTTGTGAAAGAAAGGCCGCAAGCTTTTTTAAAATGAATTACTAAATAATTAAATAATACAATTTAGTTTCTGCTGCCATTTACTTAATGAAAGATAAACTGGGCATTATAATCAGCTGCTTCTCCAGTGAGTCTCCGATCTTGTATTTTCTTGTTGACCTCAGCGTAGTGGCTCCTGAACCAATTTTCCACATGCTTCTGGTCCTTTTTTTTTGAGTGGTCCTGTAGCTCGTAGCTAATCTCCAGAACAGAAAAGAAACACTTTTGCCAGTTAAAGTCAGAGATGGTGGAGTAAACACGAGATGCAAACCTGTATTTTTCCGTGAGCTACCTGCTGAATAATACTGAGGATGGCAACAGTGGTAACTGAACCAGCAAGAGGAAATGCAGACCGTGTTAGCAAAGTCTGAACTTGTCCATGAGTAAACCGACAAGAGATTGGGTCAATCTCTTAAAAATAAAACAACAAAACCCAAAACACTGAGCGCCTGTTAACGTGCCTTTAATGTGACTTTAAAGACTATGAGTTTTGATCTGGAAAAATGAACATCCGAAAGTATGTATGTATGATTTAACAGACATGTTTAATAAAAAATGCAGTCTGTTCAGCTTTATTTGCTATATCCAAACTTTCCCTGACCTTCAGTTAGGACACACAGTCATGCTCCTTACATAAATTTTTGCATCGGCCCGATTGTTCTTGCTCTTGATAAGACTTCTTCAGGCGTTCTGGAAAGCTATTCCATTTTCTTTTTCAGGCCTCTGAGATCTTCAGAATGTCTAAAAGCTAAAAACATCAAACGGCCTTTGAAAGCTGACTTACCACCAGTATCCACTTTTCACTTATGTCTCCACAAGTGTCTTTCATATTTGTTTCAGGAAAGCCTCACAGTGCAGGTATCCTGGTTTCCTCTGTAATTCCTGCTTGAGATCATCTGATTGTTTTTCTTTGCTCTCTGCCTGAACTGTTGATGATGAAAAACTTGCATAGAGTTGCCACTGGGCTATGAATTTCAATAAAGCTCTTATCAAGACTTCTATAACCAAAATCCTACAGTACTGACTGGGTAGGGACCAATGTAGAATATAAGTCTTTTTTCCTCTCTGAAACTTTAGAGCATTTTTTCTGATCTACCTTGGCAGCAGTCTTTTTAAAATAAAAAATAAAAAATTTACATCTGTAAAGCCATCACTGTTTTTGTCAGCCTCTTTCCATCTAACCCTGACACGCTCTCATAGTAGTAAATGATGGTACAAGGCTATGTTTTAGTGCAGTCACTCTAAATATAATATATACAAGTGGAGATGTATGCAGAAAATGTTTGTATATGGCATGAAGTTGGGAATTAAAAGCCCCTATTATTTTGTTTTTGTTTTTCTTTACCTTTTTTAAAACACGCTGGGAATCAGACAGCTGGTCTTTTTTCCCCCTTTTTCTTTCTCCTGTCAGGCTATTCTTTGTGATGTAGCTGTAGTATTGTGCAAACAATTAGAAGGGGATTCTGCTTCTTTTGATGCATTTGTGCCTCCATATTTTGAGAAATTATATATATAAAAAAAAAAAAAAACCACACAGATGGGCTTCTGTTAATAGATTTAGCTAAGGTGTTTGTTATAAGCTCAGCTATATTAATGTAGAAACCGGGATGGGGTTTACCTGTCATATTTTTGTGACAGGTGTAGATTACATTGAATAAATCAAAACAAACAAATGAAAAACAATAACTAATCTCCCATCTGTTTGGATTAACATTAAAATTGGTTATTTATTACAAAATGCCATTTATCAGTGTTCTTCAGAGACAAAACAGTAGATGGGGAAAAAAATGTAATCATACAGACAACCTGCTTCTTTTCAAGATAAAGCATTTAGATAACAGCTTCCCGTTTTACCCTGCCACCTTGAGAATTTATGTACATATGATGCTGGGAGGCACGGAGCGTGGTGATTAGAGCAACAACTGTGAATGCTAATGTTCAGAGATGGAATTCAGGTTCAGACAAGAGGGAGGGGCGGTCCACAATTTAGCTCATGCCTCTGGTTCAATGGTATTCATTCTTAAAGCTGGAGTATCTTGGTTTGCAAGTGCTGGTAACCTGAGTGTGGAGAAGGAGACTACAGAAAGCCTTTGGTTCAGCGTTGTGTTTGTAATTCACACACGGTGTTTGGATCTGGGGAGACCAAAAGCCCGGGCCAGTATTCAACCTCTTTACAATTCTTCATCTTCTTTCAGCTGCACCCTTTAGTGGACTCAACAGTGGATTATCTGCCTTAATCTCACCCTCTCCTTAGCATCCTCCTCTGTCACACCAGTGCTCTGCATGTCCTCCTTAACTACATCCATGAAGCTTTTCTGTGGTCTTCATCTTTCGTCCTGCCTGGCAGCTCCTCATTTAGCATCATTTGTACAATCTGTCCACTATCCCTACTTTGCACATGCCCAAACCAGCTCAGCTTTGCCTCTCTGATGTACTCATTTCTAATCATATCGATCCTGGTCACTCTCAACAAAAACCTTAGCATCTTTAGCTCTGTCACCTCCACTTTGGCCTCCTCCCTTTTTGTTATGGCCACCGTCTCCAAGCCATACATCATAGCAGGCCACTACCATCTTGTAAACCTTCCCTTTTACTCTTGCTGCCTTCCTTCTGTCACAAAGACAGCCCTGACTCTTCACTTCTCCTTTATCTCTTTGCTTTGGATGGTTGACCTCAGGTATTTAAACTCATCTACCTTCACTTCTTCACCTCCTGGTACCCCCAGTGTTACATCCGCCTCTCTCTCTCATGCTGTTTTCAGCCTCCTTAAATTTTCCTGCCTCAAGTTCTCAGAATTATGATGCAGAGAGGGGCAGCAAAATATGAATCAAAGTCAAATTGGTAGTTTTATTGGAAGAGTTTCAATTTTCTGGAACTTCAATATTATATTAAAACTGTTAACCAGGTAAACACCACATTGAACAACATAATACTTCTTAATAACACTATTCTGTCTTATTTATATGAAACAAAACTATTACTGATATCTGATTCCAAACAGCTCTGCTGTAGAATAAAGTTAGAATATGTTCATTCATGTGAATCTCTTTGTAGAGTCACTCTTCATCACACTTTTTAAAGAATAGCTCCTTGAGTTCAGTGGTTGGAAAGAATTTGCCCTTTAGAAGGAAAAATAAATCTATATTATACGTCGGTCCTAAGCTTTCAATATTACTCTGTAATCACAGGCAACATTCTGTTGGATCAAAGGTACATTCTCTATAAGATGTGTCTAAAATCAGCCTTCACATAAAGAGCAGCAAGAAAATGTTTATTTTTTCCGTGAAGTTTTTCTTTGCATTAATTTGATCGTTGGCTAAATTGGAGAAAATAAATCCACTACGGGTGTGAAAGGAAGAAAGCGCTTAGACAGCAATCAAAATAGAACCTAAAATAATGAACAGTTTCGTCATTGTCTTTGCTAGTTTTACACAGTCACGTTCTTGTGTCATGTGCATATGTGTTAGCAGTGTTACCATCTGCCTTTTGTCTTTATATGGTCAGATCCACATCATTGTTCCAGTAGAGTTATGTCATACTCTTCTGACAGTCTACATAAGACAAGGCATTTGGGTATTGCGCATTAATGAAATATAATTTAATGATTAACTGATTAATATTTCTGGTGCAGACCAGATTTGTTTAATTAATTAATCATATATGTGTCTAATAAAATACATACATTCTTATACAGAAGGCTGACATGGAAATGAAGAAAAGTGGGGAAGTGGGCATGGAAAAAAGTTTCTCAGTAAAGTTTTCGTCCATCGGAGATGCTTAAGTCTGCTGCGGTATTGATTGGTATTCTGAAAATCTGCTGAAGAGAGAGAAGATTTTCTCTCATTTGGTGTTTTTCTCATGATTGGAGAAAGCACTGTGTGACATGTCAGTCCTAAATCTCCTGTTTGGGTAGAAATCATTTTCACACATGAACATTGGACAATGGTGGGACAATCAATCACACCGTCTGCCTCTTTTCACTTGTAGCCAAATGTATAAAAGTCACTGGATCCACTCTCTGTGGGTTTCAATGGGCCAGGCTTTCCCTTTATTTTGTGTTTAAGGCTTTTACTGTGTTAATGTATTTCAGACACAGCAGAGGATAACAAACAGTGTATGCATGTGCAACCTTTTTATTTAATTATTTTTTTACAGTATCTTGTTTACCTCTATTGCCTTTCTCTTCAACACAAAGTACTGAGTTCTGTTTTTCTGTCTGGTGGATGAGAATAAAATTGTTGTCAGTTGTCAGTCTGGCACTATTGTGATATCGATTTCATGTTTGTTATTTCAGCTGGGTGCAAAACTTTGGGCATGAAGGTCTTGGACTGCTGCTAGACATTTTGGAGAGGTTGCTATTCAAGAAACAGTAAGTTTATGCATTCATGTTCAAACTCTTTCCTGTCTCACTAATTATTTAATTCTTTTAAGTGTTTAATAGCAAACAGTAACCTATTGCTCTCTTGTTTCAATAGCCAAGAGAAAATTGACAAAAAGAACCAACATAAAGTTATCCAGTGTCTCAAAGCCTTCATGAACAACAAGGTATTGACAATAACTTATTTTATTTCATTTTATTATTTCAGTTATTTTGTTTGATTGATATTTGCTGGTTATAAAAAGTATGTTTCTTTAGATCAGGTTTCTTTAAACTAATCTAAATCATATATTATGATTCTACACTGACACTATAGTTTTTGAAACATGACCTTTTGAGCTGTAATGTTCATATCACAGAAATAGTTTATATGGAAACTTAAAAATGCATAAAAAATACAAAAGACTGTGACAGGGGTGTAAAATTGGAAGAGGTCATTGGCTGTCTGACTTTGCTACTTTTGGAGCCCTTTGCTCTGCACTCATGAGTCAGCCACACCCATCTTAGATCTTTACCTCCATTTTTACCTCAGCTCTACCCCCTATAAGATTTGTAAGTGTATCTTGCACAGGTGTGGCTCTGTAGCAAAATTGACCCATAGACAGACATATAGAAAATCTGCCAGCAATATAAAAATGTCCGATAAAACTTAGGATTGAGGCATAATCATGATGTGATCATATTGTGATTAAAAAGATCCCTTTTAAGATCAGTAGATGGTCTTACTGATCTATGTCCCAGGCCAAAGCACTTCAAAATGTTTACTTCTCAAGTACTAATAATTCACAATGCTTCAGCTGTTTTTCTTAATAGTTTGTCAGTAGCTGCAGAGAGGATAAGAACCCTCCCAGCAACTTTCCATGTAGAGCTAAAACCCTATGGAGAATGTGTGTAAAATGTGCTGCAAGGTCTGATATAATCCTGCTTCTCAATAAGTGCCAGGCGCCAGCAAAAACCCATAGGCCTCTGTGTTAGCCCAGACTTTTCTGCGGCTAAAGAGGCGTCTTGGGATGTGAGGTAACCACAATGCCAAGAAGACAGGTGTTCTCTGCCAGCTGTCGCTACAGCCTTTTCTTCTTCCGCCTTTGTCTGATTTTTCTGTCATCTGTCACCAGTGGCATAATAATGTAATACTAAAAGTTACCACACTGTGAAATTGCCCTTTGACAAAATAACTATAATAAGAAAACCTTTCTCCCCAGTAAATTGTAGATTTATTGGAGAGATTGTGTTACAAAGTCACTTTAAGTTTCTGTGTGTTTGTGGATGCAATTAGATATCAAGTTTGACATGTAGGATACAGTTTTTTGTTTTGTTTTGTTTTTTTAAAAAGGAAAAAAAAGGGCATGTTACTCTTTTGGCTTCAGTCATATATTCGATCATTTAGATACATTTGAAGTACACGAAAATATATGATGAGCTTAACTTTGCTTTTGTTGTTTAATGTGGATTTGTATTTTAGTTGACAAAAATGGGGTAAATTGCAGCATGTCTGGGTAATAATGTTTTGATTCCATTACAGTATGGCTTGGATCGAATTCTGGGGGAGGAGAAAAGTCTTGCTTTACTGGCAAGAGCCATTGATCCCAACCAGTCTGCAATGATGACTGATGTGGTAAAGCTGTTGTCGGCCATCTGCATTGTAGGAGAAGAGAACACGTATGTCCTTGATTCTCTCAACATTTCTATCTGACTGATTTTTTTCCTAATGTTAAAGCACAATGTTTTTCCATTAGATTAGGCTATACTTAAATAGTAAAGTGGATAACTATCATGTCTTTATTATCAGTTTAAATCATACTGGCACACAGTAATAAATGGTGCTAAAATGTCATAAAACGGCCAAAACTTAACAGAGCAGTAAGAGAAAGACTGCACTGTAATTTACCTTATAATTCAGTCACTCGCGCACTCCAAGGAACCTTGGATACAATATAGGAAAGAGTGTATGGTTAAATCCCTAAAAATGAATGCATTGCTTCATTTTTTTTCTCTCAAACTGTTCAGTCATGCATTTTATGTTCTCATTTAGTTTGGAGAAGGTCCTTGAAGCCATCACCACAGCGGGGGAATGGCGAGGCATTGAGAGGTTCAGTCCCATTGTGCAAGGACTACGAGATCGCTCAGTTCAATTACAAGTGAGTGCAAAATACTTTTACACCATCTGACACCTTGTTTTCCACAGATTTTACTGATATTACATACAGAATAACTGTGAAAACGTGACCATGTCAATAGATCACAGCCAGTCAAAGGTCCCTCAGTTACTTAAACATACACTGTAAGGTTTGATAAAATTCCTGTTTTGTTGTTTTGTCATATTTTTTATTTGCACCTCATTTTCAGTCAAGCAAGTGCAAATCACAGATCCTGTCGCAGTAACACCTTAAAAAGGCAGCTAGACATTTCTCACCTTTTAGTATATGTAAAATGCTTGTATTTTAATGTTATTTAGAATTGGTTAATTGTTATGGGGAAAATATGGCTGCTGTATTCATGTGGGTGAAATGTCCAAAGTGGCATGCTCCAATTAAAGGCAGTGTCATTGTTCATTTGCATTAACAATGTGTTTGTTGTTGTAATTTGGTGCTCTATAAATCAAGTTGAATTGAATTGAATTAAATTCTTGGTGAATCAGTTACAGTAAATAAACACCAATGCTACATAAAGTCAATTTTAAATGTGAACATCATCATTAAACAAACATCTCATGCTATATAATTTGTTTTCCGAGGCAAATAGACCTACATGTTGCGCAGCAATAATACAAGAAACACCGCTTGCAAGCGCAACATCATGAGAATTTAAAAAAAAAAAAAAAAGTCAGTTCATTCAGTTTCACATGAACTCGTCAGTGCCAGATGCTTCACTTTAATGATCACTTTCAGACTAGACATGCCAGAAATTAAAATGCAACCCACTAATTCATCTGCACCATTTGTTTTGAATAAACATCAACTTAAAATCTACAGACAGCTGGGCAGACTGAGTAAAGAACAGTCCCTATACCAGTTAACAAGTTAACGAGAAACATAAAAGCAAGCAGTAGAAGAACATGCTTATTTAATCAATATACAAGTCCCTTTTCATGTCCTGCCTTAAACAAAAAGACTAACATATAAAAACTGACCATTTTATTATTGTGTGTATTCCCTCTACACATTTTCGATTTAGATAAAATCTTTTGGAACTTTACTCTCCAAGCTGATATACACACTTAAAACATTGCATATAAACTGTTTCAAACAGCGCAGGTTTGCATGTTAAAATGTAATAATTTAAATTGTGGAAACTTCTTGTCCCTTTAAAACATTTATATAGTGTGACTGTTAAACAGAACTCCCCATAACATGAGCAATAACTGAGGCACACATGATGAAGCTTAAATCATCTTTTTCATATTATTGGAATAAGAATTTGGTTTTTGTTTGTAGTACCTTCTGATAGGTACCAAATAGCATTCACATTCAGTCTGCTGTATAATTACCTTTGACCAGTTCTCACCCAAAAAAAAGAAGAAAAAAAAGAAGTAAGGAATCAATAGTTGGTGAGGGAAGGGTAGACACTGGAATTTAAAATGAGGCATTTATAGAAAGGAAGTGGGGAAAAATAACAACCAGGATTTTTTTTCAGTGCACTAGAAGGTAGAATTTACTTTACACAAGGATATTAAATACACAGAACTCATCTGTGGCCAAACAAACATTGCCCTTTGTACTTTGTTGTGTTTTATTGATGCTTTGTTATTACCTCGACTGTCTAATAGACAGCACAAATCCCCTTTAACCCCATGCATTATTAAAGCATAGATACTTTTATCCTAAGCATTGAAATGTGTGGCTACAGGCTTTCTGTTCTACTTTGGTACTTTTATTCATAGTGTCAGCCTAGGGAACGTTTTTTAAACCATAAATACTAAAATTGAGGATACCAGTATTGTCTCTTAATACTCGTATCTCAATGTCTTCATATTTGTCTTATTTGTTATCTCAAATATAAAGCTGAAGTAATGTACGAGGTGTGATAAGAGTTCCATGACTTCCCATTTAGAGTAAAAACTACATGATTTAATTGTAACCACTAGGCCTTTCATCGCTTTATGCAGTGATACACTTTTCCTGGAGCTCCTGCTGTATTTGTTATGCTCCTTGGAAATGGCATTCTGTAAGTGCCATATGCAGCTTGTGCTATGTCAACAGATGACCCTTCAGCTTGAACTTTACTAAAATCCACAAAGCCAAATCTGGCACTCAGTGTGGGTGGGCACCTGTGATTGTGTTGGTGTGGCCCAAAAAAAATCCAGTGTGTCTGTTGTTAAAATGGGGCATCCAGCTGTGTTGGCATCTTCCTCAGACGCATCAGGGGTGTTGCAGTTGAACTATAGTCAAACAGTTGCAAGTCTGACAATGGCTGACAAACTCATACTGCACAAGCAACAATGTTCCTGTGGTGGACTGCTGTGCTTTTTTTTTTTTTTTTTTTTTGGTCCTGGAGACTTTGGGCCCTTCTATGGTGCAGATTTGCTGTTTCTTTTTCTTAGCTTACCTTTGGTACCTCAGCTGTACACAAACAAGTTTTTGATGATACCAATTAACAGATATACATTTATATTCCAAAAATCTATGATAAGCTGCAGTCAAATCACATAAGTCATATAACAGCAGAGAATCTGTGTTGTGATGTTTGACTCATAAATTAAGATGAAAAGGACTGAAGTGACCTTCTTCCCCCTCCTTTTATTTATTTATTTAGTTTTTGGGCGTTTCTCTTGCAAGTTCAAGTTCAGACTAAATTGAAAACCAGTAAATGTGGAAAGTAGGAAATCACCCATATAATTATTGATCTTTACAGTAACAGTGGTGCTGACTTATTGGCAGGCAATACAAAGGTGCTGTGATACTTTGTAACATCGGTAGCATTACAATATTAAAGAGGCTCTTTGGTGAAAGGTATTACTAAACCGGAGTACCAAAGATGAGAGTGTGCTATCAAATTAAACATCACCTGAATATCTAGCATTGCCATACTGTCTTTTCACACATGAATGGATTGCCATACTGGTCAATAATTGATTTTTCTGTTTATCTTTGCCTGGGTTGTTGAAGAGTCACACAATGCAGCTGTCCCTGCGTAATAAACCAAACTCGGAGGGGAGTGAAAAACGGCTTTCAAAACAGCAAGTTTGCCCTTAAATTGACAGTTGGTTAGTTGTGTGTGTATGTGTGTATATGGGGCTGCAGTTGTTACATTAATATTAAAATCAACCCCCACCCCCCAGTTGGTGACTGGAGAAAATAGACATGCATTAGTTATGGTCCTTTGCTTCCAAGGGACATGCCTCATTTAGAATGCATGCCAGCATGCTTTTCATCATCTTCTGGAAAAAAGTCTGTCATCTCTTTCTTTGGTTCTTTCTCTCACTCTGCTCTCTTCCCTTCTCTCACTCTCTCTTTGTTCTGTGTACCCCTATGTTGCAGGTGGCATGCATGCAGCTCATCAATGCACTAGTAACATCCCCTGATGAGCTGGACTTCAGGCTGCACATTAGAAATGAATTTATGCGCTGTGGCCTGAAAGAGATATTGCCGGTAAGCAAAACATAACCACCACACACAAACACACACAGACGAACACAATAAAAACTCACACTCACCTTGCATTAATATTAAAATGAGTTGTCCACTTCAGTGAAATATCGTCGTTTTACTCCAGCAAATAATTCATGAAACACAGAGGAGAGTTTGCACATCCTCTGTCTGTGCGACAGCCAGAAACCAATAAAGTTTCTAGTGTCTCGACTAATAATCTTCCTTCTGGCTTTTATACCATCTAGCTAACATGTTTAACTTTTGTAAGCAGTGTTGTTGTTGTTGCCAGCAAAATGAGAAAATAATAAATGAAAGTAAAACGCTGGTGCCCACACCTGTAAATAATCACAGTTAGGATGAGCTCCTCGTCTTTACTTGAGCTTAGTAAAGGATCTTGAGCTTTCCTCACTATTTAATTTTGCATAATTCTTTATGCACCTTCTTTTTGCACCTTGATCCTTATGTAGCAACTGCTAGTCATCAGGAATGAGGCCCTTGACATTCAGCTCAAGGTATTTGAGGAGCACAAAGAAGAGGACATGATGGAGTTCTCTCACAGACTGGAAGACATTAGGAGTGAGCTTGAATATCCTTGTCTTTATGATAAAAAGGTACATGCAATTTGGATTTATGATTCAGTGTTTGTGTCTTGTAGTTGTGCTTAATTTTCTTATGAGACATTCGTGGGATCCAGTTAAGGTAAATTATTTCTGATGTTATGCAAAAAAAGTGTAACTTAGAGTCAAAACGCGTATTTCTTTTATTTCATTACCTTCTTTTTTACGTGAAATTGCACTGTTGACATTGAAGTACAAATCCTTGACTCGCTGCACTGATGCGGGCGATGTATTCAGTATTGTGCAGAGCATGGTAAAGGACAGCAGTGCAGAGCCATATTTCATCTCTATACTGCAGCACCTCGTGCTTATACGAAATGACCACTTGATCAGGTAAAAATCAACACAAACACACGCACACACACAGTTTAATGAATCAAGTAATGGTTTACTTCTCAGTTAAATGAATCAGCTAAATATGTTTCCTTATTTAGACTACATGTTTACTTGTATACTTAATTTGTCCTTAGTAGTTTGTATTTATATTTATTTGTTCACTAATCAGGTTTATTTGTTTGCCCTATTAGTTTTCTTAAGCAGAGTATAGTAATGTAATTTACAGTCTCCAGACTGTATTCTGACTGCATTTTCATGTCACATTTTACCTAAATGCACACACATCTAATGGTCTTAAGCAGTTTTGAACATTGTTAATGATGTACACTGTTGAAGAGCTTATGCTTTGTGGAGGTCTAGCTCTTGCTCCCTTAAACCCTCTCAATGACATTGGTTAACAAAGAGAATGCTTTCTCTTTCATCTCTAAGCCATCTACAGCAGCCATTGCTACAGAGCATTTCTCATCTCCTATTAATGGTGCTTTTCAAAGGCTTATTTTATGTTGGTTCTCTTGCTGTTGGGTGTGACTTAAACCTTGGCTTGATCAAAAGATGGAGCTTTAGTCTGAAGAATACAAAATGCATCACCTGCCCAAAAACAACACCTTTCTGGTGCTCTTCTCTAGCTCTGTGTGATGATTATTATTTGTTTTATATAATTTTTTTTATTGAAGCACTGGTGCTTCTATGACTGCCATTACTTTGCTAAACATCATTAACCATTCACAAATATTTCATACACTAAAAACATACACTGTTGCTCCCTGTGTTCAGGGATGTAACTGTATAGAGTACACAATTTTTGAAGCCATCTAAAAAAATGGTGAAAAGAGAGGAGAAAACCTAAAATCAATGATTTGTAAATCACTATATATAAAATTTAGAGTTGTACATAGTGCATCATGAACTGAAACGGAGAGAATGAGGTCCCCAATGTCTTTCAAGTGTTAGTTTGAGGAGTACTGTTCTGTTGTTTAACTAGCTGCCCACACAGTCTTTCACTGAGTGTTGAACCCTTGCCCATCTCTGCTTTTGAAAAACTGCGTTTCTGTAGGATGTTGATTCTAATGAGCTGTGAAATGTTTTGCCAGGTATGTTAACATGTGTTTTTAAACTAGGCAACTTTCCCAAGCCCAACTTTTTGTGTTGTTGTTGTTGTTGTTGTTGTTTTTAAAATGAAATTTATATTTTTTCAAACAAATAATAATAATATGGGAGATACTGTATTTGCATTATTTAAAAAAAAACAACAACAACTGAGATTTAGATGATTTGAAAATGCTAGCTCTGTGATTTCTTATTTTGTTTTTATTTGTTTTTGAAGGGGTTACAGTCTAAATTAAACTCTAAACTGTTCAGGCATGATACATCCAGGACAGGCTCTATTTACTTTAATTTTTAGTGATTACAATAAGAAAAGATATCCAATTGATGTCAGCTATAGCGTGAGATCGGCTATCTTATCAAGAACAGTCATTCTCAAACTGTGGTATGCGTACCACTGGTGGTGCGTGGGCTCCCTCTAGTGGCATGCGGGAAGTCTCCCAAAAGATTTTTAAGATTAAATAATATACCATGTTCTGATTGAGGGATTCTGAAAAATTAAAACATACAGCTCTGCTATTACTTCAGACATAAATATAGACCGAAAACTAAACAGCAGTTACGTTTGTAGGGTTACTGAAGTTGGGCTACCGGGTATATAATGATGCGCTACGTGATCGCTAGCTACACAGCCATAGTTAGCATAAAGGATGAGGACAAAAAGTTATTTTTTTTATAATACTGTCACCATCTATACTTCAAATCAAGAATTTGATGTGTCTTTATTTTCATTTGTTCATTTGTCTGAGATATCCAACTTCAGCTTCTATTCTCTAATTTAATATAAAGGGAGAACATTACACATAACAACTAGCAGTTATGATAATTGACTTATGTTTTAAATTGCTCATCAGGAAAAAGTACTAAAAATTGACCATAAAAAAGTAATACATTGAATTTGTTTATATCTAGAACAGGAATTCACTGTAATCCAGCTTATAATTTAACATCAATATTATGAGGACTGTTTAAAAATAGTAGCTTAATGAAATGAAAATATATCTCCCTGTAGTTCAGTGGTTAAGGCTCCATTAGCCTATAGTGTTTCTGTTAAATATGTGTACTGGGTTTGCATAAGAAATTTGTCTACCTATGAACATCGTTGATTGTCTTTAATGGCAGATTAGGCATTACATGAATGTGGTCCCTCTGATGAACTGCACTGGTTTTAGTTATTGGAATTCTTTTTGTTAATGTTTTTGTCTGCATCTATTCAGTGATTCCATCGTGTAGCTCATGTTTCGAATCATACGCTTGGTATTATGAGATGCAGTCTCTGCATTGTTTTAGGAAGAGGTGGAAACCAATATCCCTGATTAATCACCGTTTGTAAGTATCAAAGTATTAGTTAATGATTTGGTGTAGAAGGGATTAGGACTCTCAGCGGGATCATTGTAAGATAATGAGCAGATCAAACATTCACTTTATCTTTAACTCGCAGTAGCACTGTGCCTCCCAGCGTTGCATGTCATCTGTTGTTATATTATTTCCTTCTGCTTATTGAGGCTTGGCCCTGGTTATTTTGTGATCAGTGTGTCCAGCAGAGCCATATGAAACAGTTTAAATGCAATTACTCAGCGTTTGCTGATATTATCGTCAAAACAATGCTTTTATTAAGGCGCTAGGTTTGAAGGAACCCAAAGGGTCTTGTAACAGGGACCTGTGTAACATTAGCATCTACCTCACTTTAGTAATTTACTGCCTCCACAATCAACACAGTTGATTCCCTGTCCTACAGAAAGCTTAAATATTGCTTCAGTGAATACCAAATTTGTGGTATATATGGACACATGCATATAAGCAAACACATTACCACCCTCCTAAAAGCAAAGGGAGGGGCAGAATTTTAAATACATACAATTCTGATCAAATTTCTCTTTCCTCACAGTACTTCCATTTCCTGTTGGCATAGGTTTTTAATATTTGATATATTGCGAGAGATCTGATACACCCCTATTAGTTTAATTATAAAATAAAAATCAGAAGGGGCCAAACTGGGAATTATGTAGCTATTCTCTGCATTAAGGTATCTGTGTGCATATTTTTTTTTTCTCCAAGTTGAAAAATGTATAATTTCCATTAATTAGTGTTAATTACAGTAATTATATACTTGTGCATGTAAAGTGTACCATGTTGTGATTTTTTTTTTTTTTTTTTTTGGTGAGTTGTTTTCAAATTTTACCTACTACTTGAAAAACAACAAGAAAAAACAACTCAGTAATATGCTAAAATGCTAATTAGTTTAGAGCCTTCTGTTAGTATATTAAACTATCTCTGATATAATACAGTAACTGTAAAAGATGTTGGGCACATTTCCCTTATCTTTTTGCTAGCCATGTTCGTCCTGCATACACTAAGCAGATTAAAACTAACAAATACAATTAGGTGTTTTTGCAGTCCCAGGCCTTATTTAAAGTACAGCAGCAAGCGGAAAGCATTAGGCCTTGAGCACAGAGTGTCTTTGCTCAGTGTTTCTTGTGTGTAGCAATGCAGTGCATAAAATTTCAGCATTAAACAGAGATTATATTTTGTGTTAATAAATTGTAATCAATTTCCAACTAATAGCATTGCTAGCCTTAAAGCTCTGAAACAGCTGCGATAATCAAAAGAAGTCTTGCCAGCAAATTGTTGTGTGAGTGGTGCAAAGTCACACAACATGAACATCTGACACCACAAGTCTGCAGAGGGAGATGGCAATTTTATTTAACTTGTCTGCTGTACTTTGAGTCATAAATGGTCACATTGTATTGTATTATTCAGACCATTAAGCATGTCATGAATAAAAGATGAAACGCCATTTTTACAATAAGGAAAGTTGGAAAAGACTGAAACACAGAAACGATTTCCTGTAATATCATATCCTGCGTAATGTTTGTAGAACTGTATGCGGATACCTTGCAGCAACCTGATGTCATCTGCAGGTAACGTAGCGTAAACACAGTGGATAGCCATGCATAGTATTTGATGTCATTTAAACGCAGCTACCAGGAGTGACTTAAATTGTTAATTTTATTACAGCAGAGAAAAGTGAGTGTAAATTTTGTCACTAAGGTTCTTTGCCATTATCAGGCCACCATTGTGAAGAGCATTTTATTCTTAATGGTTTGCCTGGTTAAATAAAAGATTAAAATTGCTTGGAAGCCTGTGCCTGTGGCTCAAAGACAGTTGTATGTTTCTAACTATCTCTCTGTACTTTTTGTCTCATTTATCTTCGCTCGCAGGCCACAGTACTTTAAGATCATTGAGGAATGTGTTTCTCAAATTGTGCTCCACCGTAGTGGCACTGACCCAGATTTCAGTTATCGCAAGCGCCTCGATGTCGACTTTAGCCACCTATTAGGCAAGTTGCACAATTTTGGTAGCTTTTTTAAAATTACTTTTTTTTTTTTTTTTTTTTTTTCAGTAGAGCACTGATAATTTCTGACCAGTTGTTTTTTATTTTTCAGAGGTGTGCGTGGATAAATCTCGAATAGATGAATATGAACAACGAGCTTCGGAACTGGCACAGAAGGCAAGTAATGACAAAAGGAAGCAAAACCATAGCATGCTGACATTTAAACTAATGTGTTGTATAAAATAAGGTACTAATGAAACACAAACTCTTCTAAAAATATAAATATAATGAGGCCATAGGAAAAACAACGATATAGGTTTTCGTAAATATCAGTTAGCAAGCGTGACATCTTGCTGTGGAATAATGACCAGACTGACCTTAAAATACGCAAAATTCATTTTAAAGTGAGATATAATAAAACAATGTTTTGTTGTAATGTAGCAGTGCAATTGTATCGGTTGCTACCATTAGCTGAAATCAGCTAATTCCAAGTTATATTCCAAGTCAGTATTATGTGTGCTTGGTTGAATGAACTGGATATTTGGTGCTCTTTTTTTCCAGTTTGATGAGGAGTTTCTAAGCAGACAGGAGGCACAAGCTCAGCTGGTCAAGTGTGAAGAAAAAATAGCTGAACTCCAAGCAGAGCTACAGGCCTTCAGGTCCCAGGTATTTTTGTACAGTTCTTTTTATTCGAAACGGGATGTGAGATGTAAGAAAACGTTGGATTGGATTACTAATTAAAATCCCTTGAATATTGCATGGAAATGCAATTCAACTTTCTTTTCTTACTTTCCAATGATGAGATGTTCTTGTTATTTAGGGTTGCGGCATAGGGGTGGGGGTTTTATTCACTGGAGCCTGCCGTTTGGTTTGACATAGAGGCTGCTCTACTGGCTAGCTGACACTAAGTCTAATAGGAATACTGACCAGTCCTCCATGTTGGCCATTTCTAATTCTCTGATCTCTATCCCATAAGAGGAAATTGTTCTAAAAGCAATTTATTCTGACAACCCCTTCAGCCCCCCCCCCATACCACAACACTCCAGAGAGTTACTCCTACACCCTGGCACTGCAAGATAACTACACACTCAGAGAGAGGAAAAGAACTTCCTTTTTTTCCATGATAATTTTTCAATTTGAGTGAGCAAACACAGGATGAATACTCAAATACTGCCTTGGTTTAAATGGTGATGGTACATTTAACTGGTGCAGGTGCATGCATACATACTTTGTCTCTTTGTCTTTGACCATGCCTGTATCAGTCTCGCTCTCACCAAACAGACTTTCACTCGTGCTTGTTAATTCAGCAAAGGTGTTCTTCCCTGCAGATGCAGAACAAGAGCCCAGGGCTGACCTTTAGTCTGCGTCTTTAATCTAAAACTGGTGCATGGATCAATAAGCCATTTGCTCTATATGATACAATTTACAAAGCTTGTAGGGCCAGTTATAGCATTTCATTATTTTATTTTTGAAAAAACAAATCATTGTGTGTATGATCTTAACAGAATTTGGACCCTTTATGAGCATTTGGCCTTTACTGGATGGTTAAAAGAGTACAGCTCTGGTATCCATACCATAGAGGCATTAGACAGGAAAGAAAACAGAACATGGTGTATAAATATATTTTGTTTTGTTTTTGGTCTCTCCAATAAGTCGTTTTTCTTTGTTTTCTTTGACATGTGAATTCACTGCCACGTGATATTTAAAAAAATAAAAAAATACGAAGGCTTTCATTCTGCAGAAAACACATTTCAAGTTGGAAGCTAAGTGCAATAGCATGGAGCCCTAAACTATAAGCTCTGGGAATGGCTGATTGAGATGTCGTATCATCAGCCTTGTTCATTACCTTGCTTCAAGGTAGCTTAGCATTGTGCTCCTGTTTTGAAAATTTAATTGATGATGTTGTATTTCAAATATATTTTTTTAATTCTAGGCTACAGTTTACTGTTCAATTCTAAAACTGCTTCAGTTCTGAGCTCTGTGCGTGTGCGTGCATGTGTGCGTCCGTGTGTGTGTGTTTATTTCTACTTCTATAGCTGAATTTTCTTTTGCTTGAATTTTCAGTTTGGAGCTGTACCTGTGGGGCCGGCCTCTGCCAATGCTGGACAGGCATTATCTTCTTCAACAATCCCATCTGGGGTTCCATCTCCTGCTCCAGCATCTCTTGGGCCAGTCCCACCACCACCTCCCCCTCCGCCTCCGTTACCTGGTTGCCCTGCACCACCTCCACCACCTGGAATGCCTCCTCCATTTGGTGCTCCCCCACCACCCCCTCTTGGATTTGGGGGTGGTCTAGGCTCACCTACCCACCACACTCTGCCTTATGGCCTCAGGCCAAAGAAAGAATTCAAGCCTGAAACCTCCATGAAGCGCCTGAACTGGTCCAAGGTAAGACTCACAGAGGTAACATACTACAGTTGGTACAATGCACTGTAGTGTATGTTACATTATAAAAAATAAAGTATTTCATAAACTTTGAAAGAAGAAACTAAAATTTAGGCCACGTAGAGACTCTCTACTTTGTTCCTGATGTTTATTGGCAGCTCCTGCTAAGTACAGGTGTTTTTCTGAGAATTAAACAACAACTTTCTCACTTTGTGCCAAGCCAGAAATAATTGAAAATAACAGATGATCAGATGCTATTGTCAGAGCAGCCTCTGTGGTACTAATACAGATGTTGTTATCCACAAAGCAATATTGGTTCACTCCACCAGCGATGTTAGTTTGTGGTTTGATTAATATTTTAATGTCAGATTTACAACAGTACAGATGTTTAGCAAATTAAACCAGATGTTTGAAATTTACAGAGAACATTCATGTAGGACATGTGGAGAACCTGTCCTGCAGCTGTGGAAGACCCTTGCATATGGCTGTGTTTGGGACAAAGCTGTTGCAAAACTTTCTCATTAATAAGAGTTTAACTTCCAACTGTTGCCAACAAGCAGCAGTCCTAATGCAGTGACACTCATTTATCACTTTCCTAATAGAGTGGCGCTTAATAAGGGTATCTTTGCTGAGGTCGGTGCCCTGTCTTGCAATTTTAAACAAGGTGATCCACATCTGCACCGGAGTTTCATGGTGTTAATTTGACCATTCATCATTTCTTCATCATATAACAAGAACTTGAAGAGTTTGGCTTTGGTGGACATACAAAAATACAGCTGGCAGTTTACACATGTAAGAGATACAGGAGGAAGTCAGCTTTCCGTTAGTGTTGCTTTTCACTGGACTCTGCTTAATCTAATATTCACAAGTGTTTTAGTAAGGTCCGGGCATATTGAGTCACGCAACAATGTTTGTATCTTGGCTCTAATTTCCTTTCATAGCCGGGTGCTGACAGTGACAACGAGATCAGTTTAATATAACTACAAAAATATGCAGTGAAAGATAGTTGATTCTTCAAGACGTCAGCAGTGCTGCCAGCATTTGGTGATTAAAGGAAGTATTCACTTTGAAAATATTCCTAAATTTAAAGACTGCTCAACATATTTTTAAAATTAAGCTTTAGGTTTTACCTACTTTTATCTATTTATCTACCTGCTTCTCTGACTTTCCTTATTTTAGTCTGTATTGTAGGTTCTGCTGACTTTGTTATTGTTCCAAGGAGGAAAACTATTTCATTGAGTAATGAGAATACTGTACTTTATATTAATTTGGAAAGAAATGCAAATACCTGGTGGCGTGCTTATTGTTATTTATTTATATTCTCAACATTTTGTGTCACTCTTCATGGGAAACTATATCTCGAGGCTTTAATGTGACTAATAAATAATTAAGTGATCTTTATATTTCTCTGTCAAGTCTTAATTGGTTAACTAAAGATGTTAAATTATGGCTGTGTATTTTAAGATTCGTCCCCAAGAAATGTCAGAGGGCTGTTTTTGGGTGCGGGTTGATGAGGACCAGTATGCAAAGCCAGATCTGCTCAACAGAGTTGCTCTTACTTTTGGATCACAGAGAACAGGTAAGACACTCCATCTACTTTTTAATGCACTTATTTATTTAATTTCCATCTGTCAAGGTGGTGCATTGTATTCTGAGAAGGCTTGGTTATCCTTCACAAACAGATGTTTTCACACAGTTAAGCATTTGTGTGTAATACATTATTTAACTTATTATTACATAATATTTCTTTGTTTTCTTTGACTTTTTCAGAAATTTTCCACACTCGTCTATTCCTGTATAGACAGTTGTGTACATTAGTTTGTGTTCAGCACTGCTTTAAACTTTCTACTTCACTTTTTCTTCCGGCTTCTTGTCTCAGCTGGATGGTAAAAGTAATAATTAAGATTGTCTTAATTAAGATACTTCAGCAGTATTACTCTGGGTTTATAAGCATCGTGCAATCATTGAACCTTAAAAGAAATGGTCTTTTTTTTAAAATAGCGTATAATTTAGCTGAAATGAAACAGAAAATATCTATTGTTAAACAACAACAATTAATTAATAATTCGTAAATATAAAATAAAAAGAAAATAGAGGGCTGACTATAGTCTGACCTCGGCCTGGTTATGAACAGCTTTTTGCACCAGGTGGAGCCCACTATCTGAAGCTTCGGCCACATTGGAAGCCATTCATGGTCACTGGCGGGCTTTCTTAGACTCTCGTTGCCTAGGTAACCCTCTAATGTATTTACTACCAGGTCTTATCAGGGATCTCTCTTGTTAGTTGCTTCAATCTCTTGCCTGGAAGTTGAGTAAAGTCTTGGGACATTATTTGTTGTTTTATGTCCTTCATTGCAAAATTGCTTCCATTGAGATTTAGACCAACTGAAGCACCAGTGTCAACACATGAAAGCTGGATTCTGACTTAGGCAAATTCCCATAAATGGTAGCTTCAAGCCACTGACTCCTCAAACAGTCACATACTCCATACGTGTGACTTGTCATACCAAGAGTGTGTATCGTTTGTTTAGCCAGTCCTATCCCTGAGAAAGTACTTTAATGTGCTGGGGAAATATGTGGATCAAAATAGTATTATTATCACAATATTACTGGTTTTATATAAATGATTCTTTCCTCTATTTAAATAGACTGCTTGTGCAGTGTCTTTTTTTTTTTTTTTTTAAAGTAGTAGTTTCAGTACTAGCACTCCTTGTGGAATCAGACTGTTTTGTATTTTGGTGACTATTTTAGTGGTGATATTGCATAATAAAACACCGTACTCTTACTGCCTAAGACATTAGTGTAACTGGTTATATCTGGAATATTCATGTACAAGGTTGTTGGAATGATTAAAGCTTGAGTAGGAGGTAGCAAGAGATGTTATCCCTCCCCGGTGTTTCATTTATTAGTCCCTTCACTGATGATTTATTCACGTCTTGTGTTTTCTTTCTTGTCTTGTCACTGCTTCAGCTAGCTTACGCCAATTTGAATTATTCATCCAGGTGTTATCTACCTGTCACAACTCTATGGCGTTCCTCTCAAGGCACAGTGCCCCCTTCTCCCTCCCTTACACACCAATGCAACCCTAGCTCCCTATAGTCAAAGTGTTGAATAATGGAGGCAGATCTAAAGGGCAAACAGGTGTTCTTTGGGGATGGCAAAGGAAGGATGTTCACCTGAAGACATTGTACTTTCCTGTTAGGTTAATGACCTAGCGTCTGCACATTTTCACAGAATTTTATTTTCCAGCTTTCATGAAATACATGCCTCATCTTATGGGCAGGCACGCAAAAGCGGTTCAGCTCTGTGCCGTTCCAACTGCTTGGTTTGTTACTGTTAACGGGTAATGCATTTTAGATTTGGTGAGAAAGAAACATTTGTCTTTCACATCATTTGAAAGGTTGTTCTCCTCACGGTTTTTTCCAGTCCCAGTGGAGGTTGTAGGAGCAGGATGACTGGTAGGTTGTGCAATCGGACCCAGCTGCTACCACTAGCGCGGGTCATCAAGTGAACTTGCGTGTGTACGTGCTTGTGGGTTTGTTTTCTTATTAACACAGCCGTGTAGCATCATGTTTCATCTCACTTAAGAGCAGCAGCATCTGGATCAGCATTAAACATTAAACGGGACACAATGTGAAACAGTATTCACTCAGTTTGCCTCATTAAATATGGATTCATATTTCTTGAAACTTCCTTTTTTTAATTTTTTTTTTTTTTTTTTTTTTTTTTTTTTGGTGATGTTTATTCCTCTTAGTAGTTTCCTAAGACAATTCCTGTCACCCACACAAAATCTGGGAAAAAGACCATCACAGCTGTATTTTCAGCAGACGTTCTCTGGTTAATCAAGTATAAACTACAAAATAAACAATAAATTAAAAAATTGAATGTCGTATGTGTGTATGTATGTATGTATATGTGTGTGTGTATAGATAGATAGATAGATAGATAGATAGATAGATAGTAATTTATATATATTTTTTATAGTAATGTATAAAATCATTTAAAGTTTTAAGAAAACACAAACTATATATAACTACATTCGGAGAAGAAAAACATGCATCTTGAATAATGAGGTATTATATTCACAGTTGCTTCAATATATGGGTGTCTTTTGAGTGATCATTTTGCAAGAAACAGTTTAAAAAAATCACTGAATAATGTCTGTGCTCTTCTCTCAAGTGTGTCCTCATTAGCTGTAAACTTTTGATAGAGACTAGTGCTGTGTCTGTTTAAAATGTTTGTGCACAACAGGCTGATTGCAAATGGCATGAGATGTTACCAAAATCATTCATTAATTGCAGGGGGAATTGGGTGTTCTAACAAAATTAAGCTGATTCTGATTTCAAAGATTTAGCTACTGCAGTTCAGAAAAACTTTGTAATGGAAGCTAGTTGTGTGACAGTATCTAGACTGATATTATATTACGTGAGAATTTACCCCCAAACTTTTCACTTTCTGAGGGTAGCTCACAAAACAGCAGCACGCAGTATCTCTCCTGCCTGATGATGCCATTACTCGTAAAAGGCTCATAGTGGAAATAGGGAAAATAATTTTAGGTGGGAGAGGATGTAGAGATCTAAAAGAATTGCACCAGAAGCCAGATAGGAAGAAGCAGGATGGCGAGTGCTAGTCTGTATAATTTGTATTAACCTAAAATAAATAGGCAACGCACAACAAGGAAGGGACTGCTGCATCTCCAGCACTGTACTAGCCTGGAAGAGCTCTTTTAACTACATTTAGGCCACCATTTACTGCTGTTTTTGTGTGGTTTGCCCCGTGTATATGTCTGCTGCCGTTTACAGGAGAAAAAAAAATTGGAAGGACCCAAAGCTCACACACACATACTGATGAACACATATACAGACATAGCTTACTGTGTGACTATAGCTACAAAAGGCCTATTTGGGAAAAATATTTTGCAAATCTGGTTGTTTAAGAGGGTATCAATTGCTTGCCTTGTTTTGAATGATGAAAGATGATAGATAGATAGAGATAGATAGAGATGGATGGATGGATGGATGGATGGATGGATGGATGAAATATAACTATCTGTGACTGCTTTTTGTGTGCTCTCTGTGTTTATGAACAGCTGAACAGTTGGCATGAAAAGCAAGAAACAGACAAATGCATATATACTCTTTATTTTCTTAGAGAAATGATGCAAATATGCTGACTTAATCAATAAAAATTAATGAAAAAATTCCAGCGAGGAACACAACTGAGGCAACATGTTACTTTAATGTTTGTAAGGTTATGCCTGTAGTGTAATGCAGTGATCATAAAGCAGAATTAAGCACAGGAGACAGCCTGGTGTGCATGGTAGACGGGTTCTAAGAATGTAATAAATTAATAACTCTTGTGCTTTCTTGTAGATGTTGATTTATCTTGAAAGCATTTGGAAGGCTCTATTCGTCTAGGTCTTCCCCCAAGGTAGAAGGTTTTTTTCATTGTCTTAGTTCATATTTTAACTTTCATAACATTAACATTACATTCATCCTAGCTATAGTTTTCTATTTGGATGGTTGGCCTTTACTTGATTATAGTGTCACTAGTTAGTGACTAAGCTTGTCAAGATCTGTTTTCTTTTTGACTCAGCCAAAGTAACACTTTATTAGTGGACTTGCAAAGAGTAGTGCAGATACATTGATTTTTGTCAATGAACATCAGAAAAATAATCCTGTTGAGCTTGAGGTATTTTTATATATTTTTTTTTAAATCCGTAAGGTTTTATGATACTATAGCAGTGGACATTTGCACTAACTTGCAAATGAGGGAGGGAGATTGTAATCGCCGTTTGGAAGACTTTCCTCTACATTAGTCCTTAAATTTCATGTTTTGTCAACCAAGTGCTTATTTTTGCTTTTGATTTTTTTAGAGGCTGTTTTCCAGTTAGAGCCATCTATGTAATTTTGACAAATGCAAACTGAGGAGAACCAAACAATTCGGACAAGCCCAGAGCTGTCACTAGTAAAATCATTACCACCTTCTAGGATTTAATTACAGAGGGGGCTAAGTAGAACTGGACATAATTAAATTAACATGAGAAAATACCTACATGTTGGTTTCAAACTACAATTCAAAACAGTTTTTAATTGGGCATTTTAGTATACTTTTAAATGTGTTTGTCATATTATACACAAAATTACCAAGTTGAATTTGTGGCAGCACCGTATCATTGAACCTATTTTTTGGACTGTAAGGAGCATTAAGCGAAACAAAACAGTCAGATAAGTCAAACTTTACTCAACTCATTCTTCTTGCTTCCTCCACTACCATTGATTCATTAATGTTGAATTCTCTCACAGCTGCTCTATTCCCGTGTTGTTGCAGTATATTAATGACTAACTTCGTATTGTGGATGGATTATCTCTGTTGTTTTCCTGAATGAAGTTTGGTCCGTTTACAGCATCCTGCCATGCAATTGCATTTGTCCCTAACCATCGGGAACCCTCATGTTAACTTTTATCGAGTGGAAAAAAGTTAGCGTTCATCCTCTAGCTTCACTGTGTTTATGTTATGCTAACATAGCTGTGTTGCTAGTGATCACACAGCATATCATATAACATATACCAGCTAGCCCAACTTCAGTAACCCTACAAAAGTCACTGCTGTTTATTTTTCTGTTTTCATATATGTTGGAAGTGATAGCAGAGCTGTACGTTTAAACTTTTTCAGAAATCTCTCAGACAGAACATGGTATATCATGTTTAGGTGGAAACTAGCGAGCTAACTTCCTGCTAACTTCTGACTCTGTTAAAGCCGTAGCCATAATGCTCCGACAATCCATCAAGTGGTGTGGCTTTGTAGCTTACCAAAGTCGTACTAAAACATTTTTTGACAGATTTTTGAGCGCCGTGTATCACATAAAATTGGTTTGAGGTCAGTAAGCACAACCAGAATTCATACATAAGGCGCACCGAATTATAAGGTGCACTGTCGATTTCTGAGAACATTAAAGGGTTTTAAGTGCGCCTTATAGTCCGAAAAATACAGTACTTTACGTTCACTTTTGTTCGAGAATTGGGTTGTTTTTAGTAGAGACATATCTACAACATGTACTGTGTATAAGTCCTGTAAGAAAAAATGTGGTATAGGAGTTCAGTACCATTCTACTAAATTTAATCTAATGCCAAAGATGAATTCTTTGTTAATTATTGAATGTGCAAAATAGATGGGATGCAAACCATAGTCTATGAGCATCTGTATCAGCAAGCGTGTTTTTTCTGACATAAAAATCTGTAGTAACTGCTGAAAATGAAAAAGCCATCACTCTTTGTTTTTGTTTTGTTTTTTTGATGAGGTACTTCCTGTACCTATTTATATTCCAGCAATGCGATTGTGATTTTTTTTTTTTTTTTTTTTTTTCTTCAGCAGTCACATTAACACATTTAACATACATGGATGAATAATTTACTATGAGAAGAAATTGGAATAGCAATTTTTTTTGTCTCATTATTAAAGCAAATGATTGGATTACATTAATCATTCATCAAACAAAAACATATTTTTGTTATTGCTTAAAAGCTTATCTAAAATCCTTTATCTCTGGTAGTTTTTGGTCATTTTAATTTAACATTATTTGCGTTGTCACATGAGGGTAGGAAAATTGATCTGTAGTTAGACAGCTTCACTTTTACGCTTAGGTTTTGTTTCACTACAACAGACTGGTGTAGTGTCTGCATTATAGTAGAGAGATTCTAATTCTCATTCCTGAAGCGTCTTAATCAGCTGCAAACTGCACCAGTGCAAGCTGGAGGTCAGCGCCCGATGAAGCCAACAGAACCACATCATCTGCAAAAATCAGACTTCCTCCACACCTTGACTCCACATATAAATTCTGTAAATATTATGAACAGAATATTTGACAAAGCTTTGGTGGAGACCAGCACCCACTGAGAATTATTCTTGGCAATGTGAACTAAGCTCTTACTATCATTGCATAGGGACAGGAAATGACTAAAAGCAACTCCAGCTAAATGCACACGAAATGTAGCTATACAGTAGATGCAGTTTGCCACTAACTACCCTACCTGCATTAAATACCCTGTCAGATATGACAACAACTATACCTCTGGGGTCTGTGCAGACCCTGGTTGGTAGGATGAGGTTTAACACTGCAGCAAGTCAAACCTCAAACACAAGTATAAAAAAGTTATTGTCCTGTTTTAACATACCTGTCTAAACAAAACCTAATTTGTAAAGCGGAAACATTACTTTGGACAGGGAAGTCAACTTCAGCTCGGCTATACTTATAATTAATTAATTATAATTTTCTACTTCTCCCCCACTTTCTTTCTCTTACAGCACAACTGCAGTTCAGCCAGTGGTAGTACATGCAAGTACACAGCTTTTCTTGTAAGCTCCGTTTAGACCATTCCCCCACTGCTTGCGTTCACAATAAAAAAAAAAAACCAAAAAAAAACAACAAAAACCCCCCAACTTAAGATCAACTTTTCAAAGCATCAGAAATAGGTGATGCTGAGTGTAGCTCTGTGCATTGCATGGAATGTCAGAAATCTCACTATTTCTCATGCTAACCTTTTAAGGTGAACCACTTAGGAGCAAGCAGTTTGCAAAAATGCATTTCTTTGAAGAGTGACAGTTCCCAGTAGAAAAGCAGTAGGTCTAATAAGCCACCCATACAGTAATTGTTTGAGGACCTTTGAGACAGTCTTTTAAAACCACTTACCAAGGCAATAGATGTTGACTTTAATAAGATTTACCGCTGCTTATGGTTACTCAATTATCCCTAATATATATGTTTACGATAACATTTACTGGCTATTAAATAATTAACCTCATCCAAGCCCGCCCCTCTGTCCGTGCAAACATGCAGAACCATGTCTGGAGGTTTCTTTTTTCTTCTTTTCTTTCTTAATCTTCCCAATGTTTTATCTGCTATTCCTGTTAGTCCCTGGTCAGTTCATGCCATTACAACTCCAGGCACGGACTCCCATTTCTCCCCACATTCTTCCTAAGATGTTATCATTTTCCCATTGCATATAGCTAAAAGGTTATATTAGTTTATTTCATATAGATTAAATCTCACATTATCTGTGGGACAATTTTCCCATAAACATAGATAATAGGAATTGTAAACTTTAACATAAATAGCTGTTTAGTGTAAAACTGTTGTTGTTTGCTAAATTTTCTTATCAGTCTTGGGCAAATTACAGCAATGTCTGGAACAAGTCTTTAAAAAAAACATAAAAAAATGATTCTTGTTTGTTATTGTTAATATTCCTCGTCTACTTTTACAGTGTAAGACAAGCACCTGAATCAGTGTGCTTACATGGGTCAGCTGTCTTGTCATTTGAGAGCCCCAAAGACTGAATGTTTTCATGATTTTAACGGGTAAGGATAACTCAAACATGATAAATGATACACAGTCAGCTTAATCATTACAGACTGTATTTGCAAGCTGAAAATATGAGTTACCTTTACTATGGTTTAGGCCTAGCTTTTAAAATGTATTTAAAACAAAATCAAATCAGGTGTACAAAAGCCATGACTCTTAACTCTGTAGTTCGCTCAAATTTATCCTCTCATTTTTGAGGTAAAGATAGTAACCATGAACAGCAGCATCCACTATTTGAGTCCCAGTGATGACCTTTATTATATCTCTCGCTTCCTTTATTTCCTGTTTGATTTTTAATTGCATTTGCTATTTATTATGGTGTTAGCCAAAGTTAATTATTCTATCTATAACTGAGACTTATCTTATTATGTTGAATAATCACAAATAGTAAATTAAACAAAGTTATTGTTGTTACAATGTCAGCTTCTGAACTCAAAGGTTTAATCTGCTCCCTTGACAACTGACGGCCATAATTGCTGTCTTTGTGGTTACTGTATCAGTTGCTGAAGTAAGAAGCCATAAGGGAAGAATGGAGGTCTTAAGCTTCACCAACAAACTTCAGAAGACAGAGAATTAAAAGTGGTGTAGGCTTTAGCTCTGTTGTAAGTCATTGTCACAGATTGTGTGGTGACCTGTGTAATGAATAACATCAAAAGAACTGGAAAGTAGTGCATTTATTTTCATAACTGCACACATATGTAACCACAGTTTTTGTTTTTGTTTTGTGGAACTGCTTTTGCCGAAAAATCCTTGTGAACTTGGGCGGAATAATGTGACAAAATTGCACATCCATGTCAAAAGATTGGAAGTAGATGAGAATATTGTTTTACATGTTTTGTGCAGACACAAGCACAACGGAAAATACGCTGCAGAATGTTTAACTGGAACATTTCAGATTCTTATCTAGACATTAGATGTGAAATTTGCACTTTTGCTCCAGTCGCTGCTGTGAATGTGGCCAAAACAGTTACGCAGGTTTAAAATCTGGCAAACAATATGCTGATGCATGCGATGAGAGCAATCAATCTGTGTAATGTGATCTATTCAAATGAGAGAAACGAGCCTCTGACCTGTAATGTCTGATGTGATTATGACACAGTCATCATCAGCCATCAGTGTCATTGTTGCTTCAAATAAGTATTGAATGTTAGAGCATTACGTCTATTTCCATGAACGGAGAGCTCTCAAAATTGTGTGATGCTTCTGCTTTTTGTTTGATTTTATTGGAAAGAAATCAAAATTGAACCTAAACTGTCATAACAATTATTATACATATTTTTTGGCAGTGCATATAGTACACGAACTCTTTCTATGGTCTCTAGCATCACTTTTCATTCAATGTAGTGCTTTGTTATTTCTTCACTGACATCAAAAAGTCTAAAGTAATGCTTACTTCAAATAACACTGTCTTCTTCTTTTTTCCGTTTGCTTTGTCTCTGCTTCTTTACTTTCTCTTTTCTTTTTTTCTCTTTTGTTTTCTTTTGCAACTTCTGCTTGGCTGCATGATCTGCCTTCATGTTTGCTCTACAACAGAAACAAAAGGTTAGTAGATTTTTTTTTTAATATTACTTGCTTTTCTTATCTTGCAGCATCAGTTTTAGTTGGTCCCAAATTAATTTCAGATATGTTACTTTGAGAGTTTGTGAAATTGTAACCTGCAAGTTAGTCATGCACTGAGGGATTTCAATTTATCTGTTAAAGAAGCATAACCCCCATTACTACTTGCACCTGTATAATTGTATAAAGGTGTATGACGGTGACCTAACCTTTCTAAGCAGTATTTCTTTCTATTTTATTTTTTTTATTATTTAATTTTTTTTATAAAAGCTACTGAAATTTAAAAGGTTTTATATCTAATTAAATCTGACAAACATATGAAGTTAGGATTGTTTTGTACATTTTACTAAAGTAAAGGCAGTTAATCATTATTAAGATGAAGATTTGAAGACTAGTTTGTTCGAATTTTTACTCTTCGTACTCACGAGTGTTAAAGCTGTATCTTTGCAGGTAGGTAGTAGCTAATCTGAAGTATTTTGTGTTGCTCAAAATACTTGTTAGCCTGTTGGTTTAACATGAAGAACCTCTTCTAAAAAGCTAACGCCTATAAAACTCTGTCCGTGGACCGTGTTACATGTGTTGCCAAAGCAACCACAGACTTGGATTTATTATGCGACCTTGTAAAACTAAGTTGTAACATCATCCTTCAAGAGTGTAGCCCTCTAGCCAGTGTTTTAACTCTGTGATTGATAGGTGAATTATTATCCAAGGAACTTGTGTAATTTTAGAAATTGCGTCAGTCTAAATGGAGTCTTTGAATTTTACAGTGAATTTAGTTTTAACTTGCCATCAGCGGTAAAGAGAGAAATAGTTTAGAAAAGTAGATGATTTAGTTTTATAAGCAAACACTATAACTTCAAATCTCCCTGCAATTTTTGATATATCGAATGCTTGCGCAGTGCATTCCCCTTTGGGGTGGTTGTATTGACATAAATAGTTGTAATATCAAAGGACTAAGATTTATTTATGTTTTTAACATTTGATGAACTTGGAGTAAAAAAGACTTCTTTGTACTGTGCCTTTTACTTACTTGGACAGACAAGAAGAAAAAGCGGAGAAACAAACAAGCAAATGTACTGAGTGGACAAGCAGAGAAGGAGCTGACAGCTCTCAGAAGTGTTGGCAATTTCTGTGATTTCACGGGTAGCCTCTGGAGAAGCTCTTTGAGACTATCAGTGTCAATAGATAGAGATAAAACATGTATAACATGGCTTTCCTTTGGGTGTTGGTGAGAAGACAAGGTGAAAATCACAGAACATATTCCAGTCGCTGGCAGGTGGGGAATTAAGTACTATGAGGAACATGTCCTCTTTTTACTGTACTACTCATGTCTCATCTGTTTGTTGTTGTAGCTTCTGGATCAGCCAGCAGTGAGGGTAATTTTTTAAACATAATGGGCACCAGTTAAAACAAACCTGTAGAGAGCTGCCTTTTTGGTATTCAGTTGGATTTGGTTAAGTGTTTGTTTTACATCATAAAATGAACTATTATTTCTTTGAGAAGTAAACTGGGAATGACTTGTGGTGCTTTTTTATTTACATTATAAACTAAGCCAGGCTTAGGAAAAACTATGATATGTTAGCAAAATATTCACCAATATTTTATTTCAATAAAGGAGTATATTAATAATAAAAGCTAAGCCTATATGGTTGGATCAGCCATGTTGTTAGGTCCATAATTTGTTGGACATTTGTTGGGCATTTTTTTTTAATATGCCACTGTTCACCACCAGTGTTTTTTTGGGGGGCGTTTTCTCCCACACAGCCATGATGTAATTAAAGCTGAAAGTGCAGACTTTGTGCTTTAATTGAAGGAGTTAAGGAATTCTAAACACTTTTGAGTGTGCTCAAAAGTAATTGTACAACTGATTTATAAACAGTTTCATGGTCAGGTGAGGTCTGCTCCCTTGGTACTTAACGACAAATTAAACAGATAAAAGTTCTGGAGTGTTAAGTTGCACTTGTTAGTTGTTCATTAAAGAGATGCTGGTGCAAGTGAAGGATGCCGTTGCTTGGCTGAAAAAACAAAATGAACAAAATGAAAAAGGAAAATCTTTAGGAGTGGTCATAATTAGATATGGTGAGTTTGTTCAAACCATGGGTTATACTCAAGAACAAGAACGCCAGATCAGACGTTGCCAGAAACATCTTTAAAAAAACAAAAAACAAAAACATGGTGGAAGCATAGTTTGGCATGAGTATGCGTGGCTGCCGGTGAAGCCGGACCACTAGTGTTTATTGATGATGTGATTGCTGATAGAAATAACAGGATAAGTTCTGAAGTGTATTACAGGGCTATACTAATGCTTGGATTGCTGCAGATGCTCCAAAACTGATTGGACAGTGTTTCACATTGCAAATGATAATGAGCTAAAGGCTAATGCAAAAACAACCCAAGAGTTTCTCAAGGCAAAGAAATGAGAAAGATCCTCATTGCCTGAGCCAGTCGCCTGATCTCAACTCAGCAGAGCATGCTTTTCAGTTAGTGAAGACAAAACTGAAGGCAGAGACCCACAAACAAGCAGCACCTGGAGGTGGCTGCATTAAATGCCCGGGAGGAAACATCTCAAGGGAGGAAACATGGCATTAGGTGATGTCCATGGGTTCCAGGCTTCGGCAGTTATTGCATTCACAGTCTGCACTTTGAACACTTGATTGTTTGATGTAAAAGTCACTGTGATGGTGTAAAGGACAAACATTGTAATCGTCCACATACGTGTCATTCTAATTCTAGTATATTCTGTAATTACATCTTGATACAAAATTTTAAAATTCCCTTTGAGATTTTGAAGATAACATTTTTATTGTTACCATGTTCACATATGGGGGGAAAAACAAAAATTTTTTTTTTCTGTTTTTCCCCCATATGTGAAGTTGTCAGACTGGCATGTTATATGAATATACATAATTGCAGTTCGTGGTCTAAAGAGTAGCATCTTAATTGACGTCTGCAGCATGTTTTCTTTCTATTTCTTTTTATCAAGGAGAGGGCAGAGAGACAGTTTCGTCGCTATAGTGCTTGGAAAAAAAATGAGCAACAACATGAAGAGGGCTGCCCTTTCCTGAGCCTTCTTTTCAACTAATAAATAACATCCAATTAGACGAAACCCTCAAAGATCACAAAATCAGTTTGCCATTTCTTCCTGGAATACAAGCATCCACTAATAACCTACCTCTACTGAAACGCTGCAAGACGGTAGACAAAAAGAAAGAGAAATGGAAAGGGTGTTGGGGAAAGAAAGTGCTAAAAATTGAGAAACATAAGGAAGTTAATAGCTTTTTTTTTTATTATTATTATTATTTTATTTACTGTTGGAGCCTGACCAATACAGGATTCAGCTCGCATCCGCTGCTAAAAAAAAAAAGGTTCAAAATGGCCGTGGGCTGTTCTGTGTTATGCAACAAAATGCTTAAACATTAAAATGTAGTTATTACAGAAGAGTTGGGAGAAAACAACACCACAGATGACATGCTGCAGTATTAGCACGTTTTTTTTAATAAAGCTGTGTACTACTATACCTTTGGAAGAAATGTACTTAAAGAATCATTCAAATCCGTCACAGCACATAGACTGTGTGGTAATTTACACATTAGCTTTGAAAAGTGGTTCTTTGATTGTTTTAAATATACTGAAAAAGTTATTCAATAAATCCATATAATGCTTGCGTGGAGATGTTGTGTTAATTTGATCAGTGCAAACATTGTATTAAATTTGGTTTAATCTGATTACCAGTAGTGATGCTGTATTTGTTGTTGCCTTACTAAGTTTTTTTTTTTTCCCTCCTCCTTTTTTAAGAATACTGTACAGTATGAATAGTGAATGTCTGGCAAAGCAGATAATTATTAGGAATCATAGATTAAGCTTGTAAACATACGCAGCTTGGGATATGTTTTGGCGTGAAGATGCACGAATACTTAGTGAATAAATCATTAGAAGTCATAGCATGGCTATGCATGGACAAGATGCTTCACGCCTGTCCTTTTTTAAAATGTTATTTACCGTAGTGTAAAGGCTTTGGTTTGAGTCAGTCTCAGGCTCACTAGATCAATGCAGCCTGTTAAAGAGAAAGTTGAGGAAAGACAGTCTCTTTTCCTACTGCTGGCATGCTATAACAGATAATTAGACAGCTAATTTCCATATGAATATAATGGCCTGTAAGGAAGTGTATTTGCATTGGTCCTGTCATTCTGCACAAGTATATTTGGGGAGCAGAAATTGGGCTGGTATGTAGGAGGGAATTAACTCGTATGCTTGGTTTGGCGGTTAAGCAGCACATACAGTAAAGAAAAGGCTCCCATATGGCGGTAAAGACCGGTCAGCGCTAACAGCTTTTCATCACTTGTCATACTCAGGCTGATGTGACACATTAAACAGCCGTGTTCATTCATATCCATGCCTCTCCCCTGTCAGCCTTCACTGCATTAACCCTCAGAGTATCTGTAAATTGGAGCCATTTAACATATGTATATGATGGTTAATGGGTTTCTCAAATGCAAGGTGGGTGTATTTCCTAAAACAAAAGCGAGAGCTTTTGTGGTCTGCTGCGTGGAGAACTTGGAAGGCTTTTGAATTACAATAAAAGAAAAGAAGCTGAGGAGGTTGGTGGACACCATCACAGGAATTAGGAGACGATTGAGGACTAGAGAAGGTGGGGATAAAAGCAGTACTGTAGGCTGTCCTTTTGAAAATCATATGCCTAAATATTTTTTTGAGAACTTGGCATTATATTCTCATTTATGCTTATGTATTCTTGAGTTCACAATTTAAGTTGCCTAATTACCATATTAATCTCACTTAGCTGGATAAAAATAAACATCTGTGTTACCTCCAGAGGTGCACAGAGTGCAGCTTTGTTCACCGAGGGCAGGAATTAGCTTCTAAAATCACATCAAATGTTTTAAATATAGCTTGTTTTGAACCACACTGACTATATGAGGATATCAGCAGCATGTCCATGTCTAGCTGCCGAGCAGTCAGCATTGCTCTCTGCTGGTATATACCTGTTCTCATCAAATGGACTTTCTCTGTTGTATGTCTCTGTCTCGATTGTGCTTCTTTTCTCCTTCTCTCTCGCTCTCTTTATGCTTTTGCTTTGACATTTTTGAAGAATACCATTAGCTCTATAATGACTTTTCGTGTGGCTGTAGAAAATTTGTGCCAGTATGAGAGATCTCATCAAATGCATAATCATTAAAGGCTCTTTTCATTATTGTTGAAAGGTAACGTCCGATCACACACCGTACACATGGTGAACGAATGGCTGTCTTCCCCCCCCACCCTCTCACACCCTTAAAATGTCCAGCCTGTTATTTTCATATATATTTTGAACACGCCACGCAGCCATATTCTGGTCAGATTACGAAATGTCTAATGTGCTACAGTGTGTGCTGGGCCCACACACCAATTACCTGGACCTGTGACAGTGTCCTGAAATGTTTGAAAATGTCACGTTTTTACAAACGCGTATCCCCACCCTTTGCATTTTTTTTGTGTGTGTGTGTGTGTGTGCTTAATCTTTTTCTATTTTCTGTTCTTTTCCTCCATTGTTGTTGTTGAGTTGTGTTTTTTTTCCCCTGTCTCTGTTTCTCAAGCATCAGCACTTCAATTTAGTCCCAATTTGTGTTTTTATGTTCTCATATCATCAAAGTAATGGGCCGGCTCGTTAAAAACATATTTGCTTTCGCGACTTTATTTTTCTGCTGCGATTTTTCATCCACACATGTAGGTTTGTGTATGGAGGAGGGAGGGGAAGGATACAGCGCTGGAAGTAGGGAAGGTAGTGGGCGCAGACGTGTTTGCAACAGCATAGGGAGAAAAACGGAAAAAATTGCAAATGACTTCAGAGGTGAATGATTTAGGCTGTCATCAATCCATTGAATGACTTGGGAAATGTTAGGGTGGGCTTAACAACTGTGCAGATCATACTGGGGCTGTCATAGTGAAATGAAATGGAGATAATAATGCTTCATACCTGATATGACAGAACAGTCAGAAAATACTCATTTGTGTGTGTGTGCGCTTGTGTATGCACATGCACACACAGATGTATTAAGAGGGCACTGGTAGGTCTTCATGAGGCCTTTAGAGGGCACTACTCCACTGAGAAATAGACCATCCTGTTACATTCATCCCCACAGGCCGGTACACACTGATTAACAGAGGCTTCTAATCAATTATAAACCTTTTCATGTATTGTCAGTAACTTTTGATTTCTAAATGTGTATACTTGCACGTTCTCTCTGCGGGGTGTGTTCCTTTCTTTGTGAAGAGCAATTGGCCAGTATGTTGTAGATGCTGGTGCTCATACAGGGACACTTTAAGTGATCTTGGTATAGCAGGGATAGAGGAGGAGAGAAAAGCCTAATGAAGTCTGTTAATTTGCTGCTATCAGAATGAAAGTCTCAGACTAATTATGGCCCTGGGTCATCTAGTCTGGATCACAGAGAGAGGTGGCCCTGGATGGTTCGCTTTGATTAGCTCACTCAAAATAGAGCCCCTCACTTCATTACTCTGATCTCCCTCTCTGTCTCACACTTGCTGGTGCTCACAAAACTCTGGTGGGGAGGTCAGTCCATGTGCAAACAGACTAGTCGAGCTGTCATCACTTTGCTGTTCAGGATGGAGGAGTGTATGCATCGATGAGGCGGAGAAGGAAAGGTGAGGGCAGGGTATGCATAGTCCAAGTAACTACTGGACATGTGTCTGATGTCTCTCGTGCTTTCTGTCAGGCTGACTGAAGTTCAGGACATAGCTGGATCCGAAGCATACAGTGAGTCAACAGTCAAACTGTGCAGCTGGTTTGACTGTTCTCCTTTCCTTCTGTTGACTGTAGAGTTGACAGATGTGTCGGAATGGTGGATTTGTTCACTTGCTGCAGACAGCCCCCCTCCTGTGCATCAGATGTCTCACAGTGGATTTTGCTTCAGGCAGTTTTGTGTGTGTGTGTGTGCGTGTGTGTGGTGTTTGCACATTGAATTTCAAGGCCCCCTGAATTATCCCTGCCACAGAAACCCCCTTAATAGCAGTGATTTAAACTTTACCTGCATGACTGCCTTGATTGGCTATTGGAAACAACACACTGATTTAATTAGCCTTTCAAGTCTGTGGCCCGCTCAACTTTCCCCTCGCTGTGCGCTTATCTGCTTCCTCGGAGGAGGGGATTGTGCCTCTATATCATTCCATAAATAATAAAGGCACATCAACACAAAGTCTTATAGGAAGCGACATAGACAAACACAAGATGAAATGACGTGCACTCTCATGTTTTCCAGTTTCTTACTTTACTCATTAACATTTTAAGCTTAAGTATCAGTTACTCTGTGTGTGTGTGTGTGTGTGTGTGTGTGTGTGTGTGTTTTAATTAATTTTTTGTACATTTTTTTTATTGGTCATTGGCTTCTTGTGTGTTCCTGTGACTGTGTTTATGTGGCCAGTTCCAGTAAGGTGTTTTTTTTCTCTCTGATTAGAAATCCGACCTGATAAGATAAAGTGGTGATCCGAGTGTAAAAGGCTGGGGCAAGGGAAGAAAGTAGGGTGTGTGTGTGTGTGTGTGTGTGTGTGTGTCTGTCTGAGAGAGAGGTGGGGTGGGGGATATAAGGTGTTACTTGCTTGTCTCTGAGGCCTGCCTGTCATGTCAGTCATGCTCTTTCACAGCAGTTTTATTTCTTCCACCACTCCCTTTAGTGCTTTGATGGCACAATTCACTGGTACTGCCTTGTGGGAAGCACTGCTGTGGGTTGGGGATGCGTGTGTGTGTGCGTGCACGCAGGGGTGCACGTGGGTGTGCATATGTGTGCAGTGTTACACATTGTCATATTTTTTTGTCAAGTGCCTTTAAACTGTGCAAGAGATTGGATAAGAAGTACTCAGTAGAATTATTAGAAGCAAGGTGAGCAGAGCAAAACTCTTTCAGAATTCTGGCTTTGGATCCTCATCTGACCCTGCAACCAAACATTACTGTGCTTTTCTTCAGAGAATAAAACAACTTCTTCTTTTTATTGTATACCCACTTATGGTTTTTTTTTTTGTTTTTTTTATACAAAAACACAAAATAACATATTTATTCTGTTTTTGTTTTTTTTCTTGTGGGTTCATTGTTACTTTTGGAATAATTCAGAATCCCTTTTCCCCTAAGGATCCTACACTGGAGGCAAAGAAATTGATACGGCCATTCATCTTTGTTCTGTTTTTCATACTTATCTGTCCTCCTCCTTTGTCCACCGTCCCGCCATCACATTGACATTTATCACAAGCCTTCATGAAGAGACTTTAACTTTCTTAGATGGTAGATTTCTCACACTATGTGACGTTTGCTGTGGCAGAACAGAGCCATTTTCCCAGTGCTGGTGTCTGTTCCTAATGCACTGCTCTCTGCTGTCTTGTGATTGACTCCTGCTTTCCGTTTTCTGCGTTATCTGATCTCAGCTCCTGATCTTAACAGTGGTTTTAGTCGATGGCTCGGTTTGTAACTTGCCTCTTCCTGTCATGCTCTGATTCCATCTCTCTCCCTCTCTGAACAGGTGCAACGTTTTATTCCTGTGATGTGTCATCTTTTTACACTTATTAATCCACTCATCATTAGGTCTTAAAATATTTAGTCTAGTCGCATCATACCTACACTGTGCTCCTGTTCTGCTTTCGCTAGACGTGTAATGGGATGTAGACTCCCCACTGGTTTGCTCTCACAAGTGCATCCTTATCTTTCCTACTTCCTGGGTGATAGCGTAATCTGATAACTACAACTGTCGCCACTCCCTCTGATTGATTAACCAGTGACCTCTGACCCTCCTGCAGGAGATTTTAATTGGCTGATGTATAATGAGCAGGCTTCCCTGAAGAAGAGCTGTTTTAAGGCCAAAGAGGATAAGAGGGTGATGCTGGAAGGGGGCAATCTAATTAGCTGATTTAACTGATAACACCTGAGGTAGCTGCGTGTGTGTGCGTGCGTATGTGTGTTGGAGTAATGTAATTTCTATCTTTCTATCTCACTATCTCTTATACAATAGAGATGTCTCTAGCCCTTATGTGAGGACTCTTCATAGATTGTGTGACATAGCCAAGTATGTTTGTGTGTGCTGAAACGAGGTTGTTAATACTCTGGTATTATGTGTTTGAGAGTCTCTGTGTACTTCGTAATAAATAAGATTTTGTTGAGCTACATGACGAATAGATCAATACAACATCTTAATGTAGTAAGCTAGAGGCTATTTAGGGCTTTCCTCTTATTATATCTCAATATTCAGAATTAAACATTTAAAAAAAAAAAATCTGCTAAATTACAAAACATGATGCTGTACATTTTGTCATTATTTATTTAAGAAGAATTAAGACAAAATGTAAAATCAGTTTGTCCACCCTTACTTACCCTTAAAAGGGTAAGCAGCAGCCAGGTGCTGCTAATCAAATGCACTAGATTGACTGATCATCAGTAAGTGTGAATGTCTCTATAAAAACAGAGGTTTTGACAGTTGGCTGGTCTAGAGCATTCAGGCTTGTGTTTACTCAATGCCAAAGAGCAAAGTTGTCACTAATGATATTAGTGAAGCTACTGATGCTCCCCAACAATCTAGGAAGGGTTATAAGTCAATTTCCAAATCATTTGAAATCCAGTGTGCTGTAGAGAAATATCATTTGCATGTGGAGAACATTCAGGACAGATGCCAATCTTGCCAGAGATGGGCTCCACCACAAGGTCAGATGAAGAGAAACTGCAGTTAACCCACGAGCTAGCCTTATCTCTCTAAGTAGAACATAACAGCATGGCTTAAGTTTACAAAGTTGGATCTAAACAAACCACAAGACTTCTGGAACAATGTCATTTGGACAGATGAGACCAAAGTGGAGACGTTTGGCTATAATACACAGCATCATATTTGGCAAAAAGCAAACGCTTCAGCACAGAAACTTCACACCAGCTATCAAGCACAGTGGTGAAGGGCTGATGATTTGGGCTTGTTTTTCAGCCGTAGAACCTGGGCACCTTGCAGTCATTGATACAACCCTGAACTCCTCTGTATATCAAAGTATTCTCGAGTAAAATGTGAGGCAGTCGGTCGGACAGCTAAAGCTTGGCTGAAACTGGGTCATGCAATAGGACAATGATACCAAACGCAGCAGCAAAACTCCTACAAAAAGATTTGCTGCTGAAAAAGAGAGAAATCAAAGTGCTGTAAGGGCCCAGTCAAAGTGCAGACCTCAGCCTGAATGAAATACTGTGGCGGGACCTTCAGAGAGCTGTGCATAAATGAATGCTCACAAACCTCAAGAACTGAAGCATTATAAACATTATAAAGAAGAGCGAGCCAAAATTCCTCCACAAGGTTGTGACAGACTGATGAAATCATACAGAAAGTGATTGCTTCAAGTTATTGCCACTAAAGGTGGTTCTAAAAGCTACTGAATCATGGGGTGCATTTTGAGTTAGTTTTTCCTCAGTGAATAATGACACACTGACATATATGTCATGTGATGTTGTTACCTACCATTTTTTTATGTCCTGATATGTCAAACCTTTGAAATGGCAGAGGCTGATTGTTCTTTCTGACTGTATGTGTGCTTTAAAACTTTGTTGGAAGTAAACTGTTAAGTTAACATTGAATTATTATTCTAATGGGAGATAAATACACAGATACGTTTAGCTTCTGTAAAATGAAATTTTTTCCCATCTTCATCCAAATTTGCTTGTCTTCTTTGGAAACATTTCAGCCATGTTTAGAGCTGCAATATCAATAACAAAAAGGACATACATACTACAATACAGAGTTTCTAACTGTCACACAAAAGCTGCACAAACACACACATTCACATTACTCGTTTGTCCATTCAACTATCCAAAAGGTGTTATACTACCATAATTGATGAGGCTAGAAACACAAATGTGATGTTAGCAGTTGTGGTTAAAGACTACCTGATTTGGGGAAAAGAAGTTGGGAGCTGTGAAAGTAAAGCATACATCATTTTTCATTTGATCTAGTGAATATTTGTCTATTAAACCCACTCTTCCAAGTCAGATTTTAGAGCGTATTTGTGGTTTCCTTTCTCTTTGTGTTTCACGCTGCAGTGGACAGGAAGCATTCTTATAAAAATGTATTTTCATCTCTCTCCTCTATCCATGGTACACATTTTTCACTGCCCCTTCCCACCCCTCCCTTCCCTTGTGTGTCTTTTGCGTTTTGCTCTCTCTCTCTCTCACATCGAAGACTGTGAGGAGAGTGTACCAGCAGAGGAACCACGTAAGTCCAAGGATTGCTCAGTGTGTGGCCGTGTTTGTGTATTTGTGTGTGGTGCGCCATACTGTAGGTGTTCATGTTTGTGGACATCATACCAGTCTCTTCATGCGGGAGCTCACAGCATACCTCTTCACTTTTTAATTAGATACAGAATCCCTGAAAGAAGACTGAGTCCATGTGGAACAGGAGAAATACCTTTTCCTGTGGATTAACCCGTGTGCTCCTCTGATCTGTTCCCCTCCTCTCCTCTGCTTTCCTCTCCTCTGCTTTCCTCTCCTCTCCTACCCTCTCACCACATACACGATAATTACAGCACCAGACAATTACCCCGAAAACTCCTGGGATGCACATTTTGTTCTCTTAATCTGGTCTCTTAAATAATTAAAACCAACCATGAACTCCTCTTTGTGATCGTGGCTCAAGAGTGCGTGCGAGTGTGAGTGTGAGAGAGGTGTGTGTGTGTGTGTGTGTGTGTGTGTGTGCACACATGTGGAAGCATACATCTCTGTGTCGTCTCATTGGCTTTCCTATCTACCAACAGCTCTGTCACAATCCCACCTACCTGCCTCCACGTGACCCTAAAGCCGATTTACCTTCACCTATAACATCTTTGCCGAATGTGCAACTTTGTGCTTACGGGCCCCGTACCTCACTCTCTCAGTGGTGTGATGAGAGAACTTCCCCATAATCCCTTTCTCCATGCTTCTCTACTCACATGGCAGCCTATCATTGAGTCATTCTTCGCTCGCAAAAATATGTAAATATATACAACAAAGACTTGCGGAAATATTTTGTGAGTCTGTTAGAAATAGCTGACATGTTAGAAAATTTGACATATTTACACTTAATGGAATATTTCAACTCAGTAAATAAATAAATATAATACATCTGAACTTTCTCCACCACCTAGTTAATTTTTTTTGTTGTTCCCTTCTTTATGTTGTACTGATATCTAAATGTTATAATTGTGCTGTTTCCAAACGTGTGTGTTTCAATTATGCTTCATTTGTCTAAATTCTGCCTATGTGTGGTGGCTGCAGTTTAATATTTCTGTCTTCATCAGCTAAAAAAGAAGAGGACGATACAGAGGATAAGAAATCCATAAAGAAGAGAATTAAAGAGCTGAAGGTGCTCGATCCGAAGATTGCACAGAATCTGTGTAAGTATTGTTTCCTTTCCACTCACTCCTAACAAAAGCCAGATTTATATGCATCTGTGTCATAATGTGTGAGAGGGGTGGCCATTACCTTCTATATCCTTTTTGATATGTTTTTTTGATCATAAGAAAAATTTCGGTATGCTTTACACCTTAGCATGTCGCTATGGCAATTAGTACACAAAAACAGTTCATGTGATCCTGGCCTTTGCCACATATGACTCATCTCTTCACACAGACCTAATTAACAACGTTAAGGATCCATTAAGGAAAGAAAAAAAAAACCCAAAAACTTATCTCTTTTTCTGACCCTCTTTCTTTCTTTCTTTCCCTTGTCTCTCTCATGCATTCACACACGCATGCTTGGTCTTAAAATGACCATTTTAAAAGCACCCGGCATTAATGAGGATCCAGCTGATCTCTTAAGCACTCTCAGATCTTAGCACCTCATTGGCTTATATCACAGGGAGCTGTGACCTTTGTTTCACGTATTAAAAGAAAATGAGACTAATCAGCCCAGTAACAGTGATAAATCATGCAGCAGAAATTAGAGAGCAAGGGGGGGAAAAGGGGGGAGTAGGCGGTTTATGTGTTCCACCATAGGAGGTAAAGAGTCTAAAAGCTTTGATTGAGGTTTGAGAAGGACTGAGAAGGGGTTTTATTTCTGTTACTTGATTGATGCCATCACTGTTAAGATACAGTGCAAATTTATTCTGCCCAATGAATTGTACTAAAATTTTCTCATTACCAGTTACAGCCGGGAGCTTATATCACAGTCGTGTCACATTTTACGTATGCTTTAAGAAGAGAAGGGCTAGTTTGTCAGTAAAACCTCAACATGTGGTTTTTAAATTATTATTATTTTTTTTAAAGATTCATCATTTATTGGACGTGTGTTTAAACTTCAGTTTAATCCTTGCACATGCTGTTTCTTTTTAATTCTTCTCAGTTATATACTGTGTAGTAGCTGGCCTCCTGAAGTCCTGTGGGACAATTGGATCCGTGCTCGTGGTTGTCGGCTGTGGTGCTCGAGAGGTGCCTCTTGTAACTCTAAAGTCCCATGCGGGAGTTGAAGTCCTTCTGGTCCTGTTCACAGGAATAAGAGATGACTAGTCTTTTGAGCTGAATTTTTTTTTTTAGGCCATTTTCTCAAACTTTTGTTTTTTAAAGCCCTGCAGGGCCTTCTGGATTTCAAGCTGCAGGTGTTTCTGTCTTTTTGTAGCTTTAAAGTCAAGTGAACGTACGTCTTTGTAGCGTAGCCGTGGCCATCCTGTTGGCTGTCCACACAGGAGATCTTTGGTGAGGCTGCTATCCCTTTATGTGGTGTTTATGCCAAGGATAGAACATGCCTGGGCAACTTGTCTTTCCAAGAGTTGCAAAGTATTCAGCAAACACACCACAATAAAAAGATTTCCTGGTGAGTCTGTGTGTGCGCTTTTTGGGGTTTCTTTTTTGTCCATCTTCATTTCATCAGTTTTGCCAGGTGGTTTTTTTTAACACCATGTAGGGAGGTCTCTCTCTAGGGACAAGGGTGTCTGAGAAACAGCACACTGAGGGATATGAATTCATGGATGGTCTCAGGTTTTTGGGATTCTATGGTGATATCAGAGGATATCCTGGTTCATAACATTTGTCTGTGTAACTTGATTTTTACGCCAAAGTTGGTGCTCAACCTGAAATTAAAAATTATTATTTCTGCCCTCACAACTTTAAAAGTGATTTAACCAAGCAGAGCAAAAGAGTGTGCAAAACAAAAGGTACATTCTCGTTTTCAGAAGCTCTCCTGTATATGTATGTAATGTTGTAACATACTTCACATACATAGTTACATGCAGAACACTCCAAAGTTTTCAACCTAAAACATGCTCAATAATTTTAATTTTTTTTTAGTGTTTCTGCTTGTGAGACTAATAACTAGCCCTGACGAGGCATGCACCATACATTTGCTAGTCCTAACTCTTGCTTGGAAATATCATGGTTGCTAAGCCAATGCATTTAAAATTAAAATCAGTTTTTTAAAGTCAGGTTTGTCTGACCCACTCAGCCAGCGATGTCTTTAATTTTTCTTTTTTCTTTCTGTTTCATAAGATTTGTGTGTACTGTTTTATTTCACATTATTCTTTTTTGTGTGTTTGTTTGTTTTTTCAGTACTTTTATGACCAACTGTCTCATATGGCAACATTACAGCTCAGCTGTCGATCTTTTCTCCCTTCGCCACATCTCTCTCTTTTTTTCCCCCCCTGTAGCCATCTTCCTGGGCTCCTTCCGCATCCCTTATCAGGAAATTCGACGCATGATAGTGGAGGTCGATGAAGAGCAACTCTCTGAACCTATGATCCAGGTATGCTGTTTAATGAAGCCATAGAGCCTCCGTTACTTTAGTGGATGACTTTCCCGTTCCGCCCAACTCTGGACCTACCTAGCTGTGAGATAAAAGAGAAAAAAATTATTGAAACTAGACAATGCTCAACTTTTCACCTTGAGGCTGGAAGTATATTTTTAGTTTTGCCCTTCTCCTACTCAGCTGGTCAGGTTCAACTCTTTGTCTATTGTCTTGATTAGTTGTCTGTCTTAAAACAGCATGTAGCCCAAGGCTAAAGCGTTGGGCATCTGTAAAGCCTGCAGTACAGCAGGTGTGGAAACAGTTGGTGAGCACAGGCAGTATGTCAATAAAAAATAAATAAGCACTTTGCTGATGTTTAGCTGAAATTTTTTTTGTTTTGTTTGTGTTTATAAGTGCTTTACCAGCTTTTTGGCTATAATTTCGATGTGTTTATGCCATCTGTATACCTCACACTTAGCACTGACTTACTCTGTTCATCCAATCCATCTGTCTGTCCTTCCATGTATGTGTCAGTCTCTGTTTTTCTTTCTTAACAGCAATGCAATGGACCATTGTGGTTCTTTTCAGATAGTATTTTTCAGTTGTATCTACAGTATAAAGCTACATAGTCTCTGCTTGGTAATAAGATGTTTTATCGTAGTAACAAAGCTCACCACATGGCTGAAACACCAAAAGAGACAACGCCAAACAGAACAGCAGTAGGTTAGATTTCTGTAAATTTCTGTATATCCTTCCCGCTTCTCACGCCCTTTCTTCCTTTTCTTTGTAGAACCTTGTAAAACACCTACCGGAGCAGGAGCAGCTTAATGCGCTGGCCACATACAAAAATGAGTACTCTAATTTGTCAGAGCCTGAGCAGTTTGGTGTTGTGGTGAGTACACACAATACACACAAATGCACAACACACACAAACATCTGTCAACTGACTTTTTCTTTATATTTCCTTATTTATTGCCGGGAGACCTCAGACAGTGTGCCTTTTATCGTTGACAATGCGATTAAACATAAGTGTATTAAGAATTAAATAGTTTATCAGAGCCAAAAAAATGCATATTCGGTGTAATAAAACGTAATATTTGAATGTTTTAGTCATGTAAACTTGTCTTGTATTCTTTCTCGGCGTCTTATTCCAACGAAAACACACACAGAGAACACTTTCATGTAATTATCATAATCCCAAGCTCTTTAAAATTCTATCTTTTTAAGCCTTAAGAGGAAAGACGGGACACCTGTGGGCTGGTGCACTAATTTATGCACATTAAAGAGCAGCACTTCTGCCTCGTTACGTCAGCATCATTTTCTTAAAGACTTTTCAAAGGAGGTTTAGTCAGAATTATGCATGAGAGGTGTCACTTATGTATTTTTATTTTTCTACCTAGCGACCACGTTACGTACAAAAACAACTCATCTTTTGTATCTTGTTCAATGAGGAGACGAGAAAAAAGGAGAGCCTGCTTATATAATGAGGTTGTGCTACTCGTGTGGGCCCACAAAAGCTCAGGCTCAAAGGGACTTTTTAATTATTTTTTTTTTAATATTTACCATTGTGTAAACATTCTTTTTATCTTTTTTATTTTCAATCAACGCCACTTTCAATTGATCTTTAACTCAGCCTTGTGCGCAGTAATATTTTGTTTTCAGGTCTATGTCTTGCCTGTTGTAAAAACTTCAGCGTGCCTTTAACACAAGGTCACCACCATAGTTGCTGAGTGTTCCTGCAGCTACGCGAATAAGTTCACTGTTCTTTGTGACAGTAAGTTGAGGAATTAAAGCGCTTAAACTGAAAATATAAATTTCTACATAACTCATCTATATCAGTCAATGAAAGCATATTTTAATGTCTTTAACAGAAGCCATATGCATGCGGCAGACTGCCTGTAATTTTTTGTAAATCACTCACAGTTAATGAATAATCCACATCACTCCTGAAATCTGAGGAATCACTGTTTATTAGTATGTGCATGCTGCTGGCTCAGCTGTAGCTACAATGCTCGGGACCAGTGCTTTTTTCATCTTTGATTTTAATTGTTGTTGACAGTCGATGGGAATATTTATTACATAAAAGTTGTCAAAATATTTACTCACTTGATTTTATATATGTATCTATATAAATTCAGTGTTAATGTTCTGACACTTCAGATGAGGATATCAACAGAGCTGTCTTTTCCTTCTCACTATCCTATCAGCTCATGGAAATAGTGTTTGGCAGTAAACGAGCTAGATTTTCCATAAGTCCACTCTTTTGTGTGTGTGTGTGTGTGTGTGCGTGTGTGTGTGTGTGTGTGTGTGTGTGTGGGTGTGTGTGTGTGTTGGAAACCATCTCCTCAAGTTGTCAGTATAACCTCCCAGTGCCCTGTGTAGGCCAGTGGGAGCAGCTGCACACATTCAATTTGCAGATGGTCCGGTGTGTTTTGCTCCATTTCTTCTTTTCTGATTATTTTTTCTCGTTTCAATATCTTTATCACATAATTCATCCCATCTCTGGGGTTCGTTTCAGCATTATGTTTGGTTCGTGTGGACCTTGCCTTTTCTTAATTCTGTTATATAATTCTATTCCTCTTATTTTTGTTGCCCTCCCTCTCTCCTTTTATGTGCGACAAATACACGGACACAAAGTGCACACAGACGAGCACACACTGACTGAAATAGTCATTTGATAACATTACAGTAGCTATAATTAAACCCTTGATGGAGGACATCAAACCGCACAGCCAGCTGTTGTGTGAAACAGACAATTGGAACCTGCACCCCTCCCTCCCGCCGCACGCACATACACAATCACTGTGGCGTCCAGGTCCTGGGCCCAATGCAATATTTTCCAATTTTCTCTAATTGTGTGAGAGTGGTAATCCAAGGCAGCCTATTGTATATTCCACCCCTCCACTGCCTGCCCTATATGGACACTAACTCCACAATTAACTTACCAGACCTGGGTCCCAAATCAAATCACTGCCAGCATCTATTACTACTGCCTAGCAACACTTTCCAACATGCTGGTTGCATAAATGTCTTTTAAATTAGATCGTCTGAATGTGAGAGTGTGTCAAATGTGTTATTGTAGTTATTTTAAGTTTGACTGTGTTCTTTGATGTGGTTTTCTCTCCTTGACATCATTTCCCATTCTTTTCTCATCTCCTTCCTCATTCTCTTTTCTCTGAATCCCTTTTTCCCCTACTATCCATTTTCCATCTATGCCTTCTTGTTTTCTTGTTTCCACCTTCACTTTGCTGCCTCCCCAGATGAGCAGTGTGAAGCGGCTGCGTCCTCGCCTCAGCCACATCCTCTTCCGGCTTCAGTTTGAGGAGCACGTAAACAATCTGCGACCAGATATTCTGGCCGTAAACGCCGCATGTGATGAGGTCAGGAAGAGCCGCTCCTTTGGCCGCTTATTGGAGCTGGTGCTACTACTGGGGAATTACATGAATGCGGGCTCTCGAAACGCCCAATCATATGGCTTTGACCTGAGCTCCCTTTGCAAGGTAAGGGTTGAAATGCTGACCCTAATTTCAACTGTTCACACACAGTTTGTAGTCAGTCATCCCTTCAGTGTCAAATGTTCAACAGGAGTGATGCTAGTTCAATAAACTTTCTCAAGAGATACACAGCTGTGTTTGCAGTCAGAGTTCTGTAACAGAAATATAATTTTTTTACTGACCTGAACTAAACGATTTTTTAGGCCTTTAGTTGAAGCTAGCCTGATAGATTCCCCTTATTTTCATTATTGCGTTTCATTTTATGTCCTCAAAAACCTTGAGTTAAAATGCTCATTTCCTATATGGATTGCTTTTTTCTGCCAAATGTACAAGCCAAGAGCGTTAACAGTGATTAGACTAAAGAAAGAGTCGGTATACATTATGGGGTTCATGTATATCTGTGTCTATGCCATTAGACTACTACGTGTAGCGGTCTCTCTCTCTTTGGTCACCTTGTCTGAGCCTTATCAGTAAACTGATCCAAAGCAGCTACTGTAATGAGACATTTTATTTTAAACCATTTTATTTGATTGAACACTATCAGAGTTTTCGTTATCATTTGGCCTCTATCAAAGCATTTAAGCCCACCGATTACTTTAGTCTCATTCTTCTGCCCAGAAAAGATAACTGAAACTCAAACCACTATCCCTTTTGAAAGTTCACACAACCTACCCACGGCAATACTAGAGCTTCTTGGACAGAGACGTACCCAGCACCTGTAACTCAGGATTTTATGCAGCATGGAAACAGAACATAAAGTTTGTAATAGTGACAGGAAGAACGGGGTGCAAGTCTCCTCCACTGGTTACATTACAGCTGTTGGCACACCCACTGCGGTTTCCACAGTAACGAGCACTGCTGTCATTTGTCACTGCCACCTCTTTACCCTCCTAGACTTGGATGCTGATGTTCATATAAATACAAGTACAAAGGCAAACACTTGTACGAACATGATGGATTAGATGCATTAGGATGACAGTAATATCAGTTAATAGGAGACTGTTAAGGATTTAAAACAGTAGTTTCTTTTGTCTGCGTATGTTGTCTGAAGGAAGGTTTACGTTGATGTCACAGGCAGGATCTATAGAGGAAGACATCACCTTCGCGCCATACCCAGAGTTTGACAACTTAATTCCACGGCACACTCCACAGCACAGGAAAATTGCATCCATCCCAACTGTAAAAGGGAAAATGTTTACATTGTCATCTACGATTACCATCCATCTAAATTCAAAGAGGGACCTTTTGTGAGTGAGCACTTGAAGCTTTTATTAAAAAAAAAGGGGGGACTGGGGAACAGAAATGAAAAGAGAGATGAGAATGTTTGATTAGAGGAGATAATACAAACATGATTAAACCCAGCGGGTCTGAGTACACTGCTGTCTACCAATAGATCACCTAGAGAGATACACTGCAACACACTCTGCAGGAGGCATGTTTGGCGGGGATGCTGAGAGACATCTTGGAATTAGCTTGTTTAATAAAAAAAAGAAGAAGAAAGAAACGAGAAAAAAAGCAATGATGGAAATTTATCAGAGAAATATAAAAAATTTGTTACTTGTGGCAATAAATGGGCACCAAGTGCAGGGAGCAGGAACACATTTGCTACGTAATCACGAGACCTAAAATCATCTGTGGCACTGTTAACACTCAGCATTTGTTAAGCTAGAGCGCAGAACTGCTTTGAGTAAGTACAGTAGATGAAGGACAATGACTTCTTTTTCCAATTACCAGACAGCATATTTACCTACATTAGTACTTCTGATTTCAAGCATGAGTACGTCAAGCCCTGCGCCGAACCTTGTTTTTTAAAATTTTTTATTTAGCATTAACCGCAAAAAGTGATCTAGGAAAAAGTGCACTTCTAACAGTAGTTTGTAGCTCTATTGCAAATTAGCCGCTCACCTACATCACATTTAATAACATGGAGACGTACCTTTGATGTTGCTTTCACCTTTCTTATTGACTAGCAAGTGAAGCTCTGTACACATGAAAGGTAGGCTGGCGTGTAGGTTTTCATCAACTAGTGATGCACTCACTTACCCAACTGACTAAGAAAAGAGCAATTTATTAAACACCTAATGTCTTGCATTTAATAAAAGTCACATCTTTCACCCCTTTTAACTAGGATATCCACAAAGTGTGGTTTTCATTTTGCAGCTCAAAATGCTGCCCATTTTTCTCTGCATGTGTATCATGATTCCTGCCATAGCGACGAATACTGTGAAACTAAGGCCAAAAGGATGTTGTTTACGTACCATACCCAGATTCTGTTATTGTATGGTTCAACAAAAAAGTTCTTTGACTTTGCCCATCAAAAGCAAAAACTGCATCTGGTTTAAATTTGTCTGATGTGCCTTTTAAGGGTTGGGCCCTTGTGAAGAGGCGCACCGCCTTTCGGCACTCTTGCATAGATTTGATCGCTCCCTGAAAGCCCCTTTCTAACAACCAGCATGTGTGTATTCACAGTGCGTGCTCTTCTGTTGTGTCAAAACTGCAAAATGTGTTATAAAGCAGCAGTGCGCTCAACTCTGAATCCTAAACATGCATACGGTGCCTGGTCTAAATAAAATGTGAAAGCACACAGAACAGCGGCACAGCATACTTCCTAACACGTATTAACTATTAAGACAAACGCGTTTCATCTGTAAGCCGACATCAGAACAAAGTGGGGTGCGCAGTGAGTGATGATTGTGTTTTAAATGCACTGCGGTGAGGTGCGCAACTCTTGTCACCTGTGATGATCTTCAGTCTAGACATGCACAAGATTTCCAGGAGCAATTCAAATGTAACAGGAGCACTGGCAGCGCTGCATTTCAGAATGAAATGACCTTGAAAGAGAGAGAATTTAAATTTAAATTGGCTAAGGCTTTTGTATTTATGTGCAGACTTGGAAAAACTTTTTGATCCTACCTCGTATAGATGTAGCCTTCTAAGGGCTGTTGGCTGCTAACAAAACCCCGGAGTTGACCGCGTTTTTGAACCAGAATTGGATCCAAGAGAAAGAGATGATTGCATGCAGTTGTCTTACCCCTTGTTTATTTATTTTTTTAAATGTATTTTTTCAATTTTATCTTGTTATAGATGGTTATATTTAGATATATTTGTAACTGTGCTTGTGCTGGATAAATCATGCTGTTTACATTACTGAGGGCGATTTAAATGTTGAATATGGGTTGTGTGCACTTCTCCATAAAGTGTGTGTTTTAGACCTGCTTAATACTCTAAAACAATGATGAATATCCCAACTTTTAAAGTATGGAACCTTTAATATGGCAGGTATATATGGTGTGTTATAGAAATATGACATAATTTCTGACTTTAAAACATTAAAGTAAGACAGATTCAGCAGATTCATGCATGCAAACACATTTATTTAGCAAGTGAACAGGCTGTGTGCTTAACAGGGTTAGACCTAACCTGTGACATTTTCAATAACACAAACTCTGAGCAACATGCAGAGTCACTTTTCCCCTGTTAGAGCATTTTTTCTTTTTTGCCCTGTGTATACTTTTTATTTTTCAATTTATTGTATTATTTACTTATTATTAAATAAGCTGCATAAATGCACATATTTTATGTGTCCATGTTTCACAACAGCTAAAGGACACCAAGTCAGCAGATCAGAAGACAACATTACTTCACTTCCTGGCACAAGTATGTGAGGAGGAATTTCCAGATGTGGTCAAGTTTCTTGACGACCTAGAGCACGTGGATCGAGCTAGCAGAGGTAATATTCTTAAACACCTAGATGCAAAAACTTCTCAACTGTACATAATAAAACTGTTACTGGACAGTTGTGATATATTTTCTAAGTCTCTAAAAGCACAATTTTTATGCAGTACAGAAGCCATTTTTCACCTGTTTACCAGCATATTTTTAAGCATGTAAAAGTAAGCTGCTACTTGATAATTTTAACACTGTCTACCTTCCACTTTCTCTGAGGTGATATCACAGTGCTGCTGTTATTTTGGTCCCCTGCTGTCAACCCAAGGTTTTTAGCTCTCCCATGGTTGCATGGCTTGAGTTTCATCTACTTCCTACCAAGCTGAGATATTTCTAGTGATGTTTAACAGCAGAGATTTGGCAACTGGTCTAAATTGGTCATCTAAGATAAGAGTTATTATGAGGAAACAATGGGCATACACACTATTACCTTTTTTGATATTTTCTTTTCTGCAGTTAAAGTTAAAGAAGAAAAGGATAATGATGGCACAATCTGTTCATGCATCTAAGCATGCTTAAACGTGAAGACTGAAGAATTTATTTAGAACATGCCTGATATGTGATTGTGTCAATTAAGCACTTGATATAATAGTGATGATCTGGATGATAGTAAATGATAGGAGCGCTCAACCTCATTAGAAGATAATGTGATATGCGCTTACGTTTTCAGCTTTTGTCTTGCTAATGTGGAAATCACCATCTCACCTCACCTGCCCGATGTCCCTCGCTCACTCACAGCAGTTCTCCTGCTCCTTTCTTGTCATGGTTAACTTAGACTTTCCCCTCTAGATCATTTTTCATACCCATTTAGTGACTTTTTTCCCCAAAAAACAAAAACCAGATCAATAGAGAGAAATGCATGAATCCATGAAACACCTCTCTCCTGGTCTTTTCTGTTCAGTGAGTGACAACGAACGGCAGTACTTGTCAATAAGATGTTTGCACATGTGCAGTGTTGTTTTTGTGGTTTGTTAGCCAGGAGGAGGATGCCCACTGAGAGAAAAGAAAAATAAGAATGACATACTGACACTTGAAACTTCCTCACTGAGTCATCATTATCTAAGCAAATGAAAACAGGGCTACTGCACAGCTATTGTCTTCGGCTTTTGCCTGTTGATTTTGTTAGGTGACATTGTGGTTATAATGTGTGATGCATGTCTGTCGTTTATCTTAAATGATATTTCACTGATATAAAAAGACATTAGATTTTAGTTTGATATTGTCCTGTTTTTTGGGGGGGTTTTGTAATATATGAGCATAAGCAATGGAAGCTTGGCATCAGAAGTGCTACCTAGACAGTGTTACCTAGAAAGAAGTGGAACATTCGTATGCATTCCTTTGTTTTACTTTGAGTTTTACTCTTAGCTTTCTACTTCTGTTGCTCTCAGGGGATTGGATGCTTGTTGATTCTGTAAACATACCTTGTATTTTATCATTTTCATGTTTGATCTGTGCCACAGTCATCTCATGTGCACCGCTGTTTGATACAAACATTAATCTTCTTCTGTGGCACATCTCCAGATTTGAAGGTTTATGTTTTAGGTCATGTCTGCGACTGGGATTAAAAACATTTTTAAGTCTCTGTGTTGATTTTAACAGAAATTGGCTGTATTGCACAGGTGTGCATGCAAACATGGGTACACACAAGTACAGAAGAAGTGCTTTGAGTGGCCAGCGTCTCTATAGTGTGGTAAAGGTCACAGCCAAGCAGGGACAGACTCAGCGGTCGGAGGAAGCTCGCACATGTTCTTTGTTCATATTGCCACAGGCAATTCACAGGAAGAAGCAGTTAGCCGCTGCCAATGTACAGCTTGTGTGTGTGAGGTCGCACTGTCACAGCATGTTTCCTTCTGCTCTAAAGAAGATTTTACCCACTGCTCCATTCTCAGCAGGAGGGAGTGTAGGAAGGTGTGAGGAGGAGAAAACATCGGAGGATGAAATGAAATGTGTGACTCCTTTTTTGGGGGGGGGGGATTTGTTTGTTTGGACTCTGCTCTTCATAAAGATTTCAATTTTTTTTCTCTTGTTTTGGCGCTTTGATAATCTGTAGATAACAATGCTACTGTCGAGTGTTTTATTTCTCCCAACTGTGCTGTGTGTCCACAAGCCTTTGGCCACGATGCATAAGTACAATGGCGAGATCAAGGGAAAGCACAATCCTTGGATCTCTCTGCAGGTTTTCTTTACCTCCTTACTTCACTGGCCTCAAGCTGAGTTTATTTGCATCTATATAGATGTGGACTGCTTTCTGTGCTACTGTCTTTCTTTATGATTCTATAAGATTAGGAGATGCATGCACTGTCTTATCTCTTCACATATTATATCCAGACACACAGATCCTGTCTCTAAGCCGTGCTGGTGAGTGGCTTCCTTTTCATCGGGTCTGACAACTATTTGATGGGCATGTACTCAGACTAAAAGGCTGCATTGCATTTATATACACTAGCCAAAGAGCTTACTTGAGCATGAAAACAAGGTTGAGCAGAGGTAGCAGTAATGATATGTTCTTCCTTTGTAAATGGTGCTGTCTTTAGACTGTAACACAACCCTTGTTTCCCACTCTGCCAGTCCTGTACTTTAGTTCAGGGATCCTTTCTGTCTGTCTTCTCATTTTTGCCCATTCTCTTCTTTTTAGACCTATAATCATTTCTCCCCCTGATATTGAGATGCACTCAGTCCGTGCTGCTTCACTCTGTCAGTTTACATGCATCTCTTTAACTGCCTGTCAATATTCGTCTATCGGTCCCCAATTGTTGCTCGGTCTGGTTCTTGGTCTTTGGGTTTTGCTCACAGGCTCTTCTTTTGCCTGACACACACACAAACAGACACACACTTATAATAGACAGCAGCCGATTTGAGCAGTTAGGGCAGCTTGTTGAGTGGTACTCGGTGCTGAGTTTGAAGTTGAAAGCAGACAAATACGGAGACATGTTAATGTGCTCAACCACTCTACTTCAGCTTGTAGCTTCAAAAACCGCCTGTCAGCAACAGAAATGCTGTTTACTACTACGTACTGCTAAACAGGCATGCCTGCATTAGCAGAACTATGGATGTATGTGTAGTAAAAATGGAAAAGCTGTGCTGGTTGTGGCCCTGGGGAATCTTTAGTCAGTAACACGACGATTCAGCTACACTGAGATGGCTCTCCAAAAATGCTGTTCAAGCTTTGTTTTCTAGTTTTGTTTCATGCAGTCTAAACAATGAGCCTCAGGTTGAAAGTACTTAAAATGAGGGCTCTACAGTGCATTTTAATGTTAGTCCTGCGCTGTTTTAAAGTAGTTCTGTAGATTGTACATTTTTAGATTCACCAAAACATCAGGCTTTCGCGTCAATTTTTTCCCCCTCTCTTAGAATTCATTATATCAAAGGTGGTTGTACAGTGACTGTGTGTGCGCTGGGGCTGTTTGTGGGTGTCCATGGTTGCATGCTCTTCTCTGTCTCATTTATGGCACAGCAGGTTAGCAGACTAATAAAAGGATGTCAATGGATTTTGACCTCTACAAATATTTCAATTGTTCTTCTAAAATATCTTAGATCTGTCTCCGACTCCTCTGCACCAAAGAGGCATTCAGGCCCCACTGCTCATAAAAATCACTCACACTTAAATGCACAGAATAAGAAATCAAGTGCAAAGTGGTCAGTGAGAGAAAAGAAACACCCTGCTATGTTTTATTTCCTACTCTCATTTCCTAAGTCTTGAGTTGTATATGGCAGACGTAAGCCTCTTCTGTTTTGAAACCCATTTCTGTGTGTTTTCTTTGAAGCGAAAGATCCGATAAACGCCAATTTTCTCCTGAAGCATACTGTATCCCTGATTTACATATAGTCTGGCTTATCTTGATACTTTGTGGCTGGAGTGATGTTACCTCTATTGTTGCATTAAGGCAGATGACCTGTGGTGACGTATGCGAGGCCTTATTTGCACGTACTGTGTAGAGATCCATCATCACAGTCATCTCAGTTCTTCTTCTCGCTTTTTTCCCCATTCAGAGCACCTTCACTGAGACATGTTGGTTCTATTTAGTATTTCTATTGTTGGATAGCAGCATTAAGTAAGTGTCTCCTGTTTGTATTATCCAAAGTACCCAGTGTCCAAAGTATATGGATCTAATTATGTGTTAGATTCTGTTTCTCTCTTGTAGGATAAATAATATATAGTTCCTAGGTTTTCATGCATATACCCCTTTGTGTGAGGTTGCTTCTTCACAAAAGCCTGCAGATTGCAAAGCTAAGAAAAGATGAGGTCCCTTTTTGTTTTGCTTTTGTCTTGCCCTCCCTTGCTCCTTTCTCAGTTACCGCATCATCACAGGGCTTTAATCATTTCTATTAACAGACTGCCTGTCTGGCCTCTTTCCTCGTCTGAATGCTGCCCACACCTTCTTCAGGCGATTTTGGTTGCCTGGTAATGCACTGAGCTTTCAGGAGAAAAGGATTTAGAGTCAGATTATAATTGTTTATTCACTTTTTTTAAAAATATGTAGCCACACTAATCATACTGGGTGTAATGGATCATTTATAGATTTCTCATTAGTTAATGAGCACTGACAGAGCCAGCCAGAATTTCTGTAAAAGAGCTCGGACGCAGCACCATCTAGGGGCAACTGTCTATTTTTTTTTTGTTTCAGTTATTTTCAACTATTACGTTTCAATTATTATCAGTAAAATTTTCTACATACGTAATTTTGTATCTGCACTCACTGAAAACTTTATTAGGTACACCTTGGAAAAACTGGGTTGGAGCGATCAGAACTATCTTAGTTCTTCGTAACATAGATTGAACAAGGTCCATGTTGACATGCCACCATCACACAGTTGCTTTAGTTTGTTGGCTGCACATCTATGATGAGAATCTCCTGTTCATCACATCCCAAAGGTGCTCTACTGGATTAAGATCTGGTGAATATGGAGGCCAAGAAAATGTGCCAAGGACAACCTGAACCGTTGATAAAGGCAGGATAGATCTGTGCTTTCATGTTGTGGATGTCTAATTCTGACCCTACTGAGTGTTGCCTGAGACCAGGCAATGTTTTTTCTAATCTTCTATTGTCCAACTGCGGTAAGCGAAGATCAGTTGTAGCAGTTGTTGCTTTTCTGCATAACTTGGTTGTAACAAGTGATTATTTGAGCTACTGTTAGCTCAAAACAGTCGTGGCACTTTCCTCTGACCTCTGGCATCACTGAGGCTTTTTCACTAAGACAGGGGTGTCGAACTCCAGGCCTCGAGGGCCGGTGTCCTGCAGGTTTTAGATAACACCCTGGGTCAACACACCTGAATCAAATGATTAGTTCATTACCAGGCTTCTGGATAACTGCAAGACACGTTGAGGAGGTAATTTAGCCATTTGAATCAGCTGTGTTGGATAAAGGACACATGTAAAACCTGCAGGACACCGGCCCTCGAGGCCTGGAGTTCGACACCTGTGCACTAAGAGAACTACTGGATATTTTGTTTATTTCGACCATTTTTTGTAAACCTGAGAGATGGTTATGTCTTAAAATCCCAGCAGATCAGCAGTTTTTGACACCAGCCTGACTAACCATGCCACATTCAAAGCCACTTTAATCACCTTTCTTCCCCATTCTGACGTGGTGACCATGTCTACTTCTCTAAATGCATTAAGTTGCTGCCATGTGACTTAATATTTTCGGGTTCTCTGAGGTAGTGCTTTGATTGTGTGATCCTGTGAAATTAAAACATTAAATTCATTTTATAGACCAGCAGCACTGATAACGCTTGCTGCCGAACTCCAGTATTAACCATCATTTTATTACTAGCTTTAGCCACCACCTGCTAACTTAATATTAACCTAACAGACAGCTAATGTGGCTACTTGGTAGCTGTTAAAAGTTAAACAGTCAATGTGTGCTAGCCACTAGATTACCATTTATAATAACTATTGAACACTTTAATGTCGTTGAAGGGGGAGTCTAAGTTTTCAAAAAAAGTATTGGCAGGTGCCATGTGCCCGTCTGTGTGCAGGATGCTGTGTGAAGGCCAAGACAGCACTGTTAGTATCAGTACTGTTGAAAATGAGAATCTAATCTGATAATAAGTTTTAATGTTGGTTAGTATCTGAGTATTATGTACAGGATTGAAAATGAATTAACAAAGTAGATTCTGTTCTGTATTAATCACAGCAATTGGTCTATGATTTATGCACATTTGAGAGAGTTGTTTTAGGATTTAAAAAAAAATAATCATAAGTGTCCCGTAATGTGTCACTTCCTAATAACCATTTTAACTCTTCCAGAAGTCAGAGATTGAAATATTTTTCCTCCACATTGCTACAGTTCTCCTCAAAGATACATTAACATTAACTCATACTTAAATAGCCTTCTCCCTTTCTTACTGTCCATAAAAACAGGATGATTTCTTTAAAAGAATTGCAGAGCAGTTGCTTTGTGAAGGTGGCTCTGATGGAGATATTATTAGTCACAATCTACTTTTGAAGCAAGAGTTTTAAATGTCTGCTCCTTTAAAGCTTTTGACTGACCGCAGGCATCATTGCAGGCATACAAGTAAGAGATAAAAGAAGGAAGAAGGAAAATTAAGATCCAAAAATCAATAAAGTGAAAATGCATTCAGGACAATCTAAAACACGCGACGAGTAAAAAGTACTCTTTAGCTGCGGTGTTACTGAAGTGCACTCAGTCTTCTTTCTCAATTATAAGTAACAGGTTGAAAAGTGCCACCTGCCTTTTCCTCTCAGCACGCTGAAAGCATAAGCAGGTAATTTGTACATTTCATGAGTGTGGACATTCACATGTTCACACATACACTCTGTTAAACTTCAAATGAAAAGCACAACTTCAGTAATGCAAACTTTGTAGAATATTAGGAGTCAAGATGTCTGAGAGAACATGTGTGTGAATCCAAGATGGTTTGTTCCCATCAGGAAATGGGTTTATGCTCTAAAGTCAGAGGAAAGCTTAACTACATTGAAGTCTTTCTCTTTTTTTTCTTTTCATAAAGCATGTATTAGGATCAAGGGAAATTTGAAACTACTTAAAATTAAGCAGCTTATGCCTTTTTGTCAAGTGGGGTCTAATCGGGGTAATTTAAGCCATATGCTATATTCAGTCACTAGCTTAAAGTGTCAGCCATGACCAACTTAGCAGAAAGTTAGGCTTCACGTTCCCCTGCTTTTCAACCTGCATGATCCATGCACCTGTTGATAAGACCAAAGTCCAAGGATTAATGGAATAGAAAGATATTAACTCCATCAGCCACACCTTCATGCCTTCAGGGTGTGCAGTACTGCTGTGTCTGCTCTGTAATGCACAGAAGTCACACTTACTGAGTAAATGTACAGCCTTGTGTCCAAATATGCTGGTGACATAATGTTTTGCACATTTTAAATCGTGTTTTTAATTGTGAACAGTACAAAGAGATAAGACTGTGATATCTCTATCTTGGATACCAGCTGCTGTTGTTGCAACAGTTACAGTAGGTAATCCATTGGGGTGTTTGTGTTGTGTTTTTTTTTTTTGTTTGTTTTTTTTTTTGCTGTTGTTGTTGTTTTGTTTCAGGTTGTACCAGATATTTTCAGTGGGTGATACTAAACAGTCCAGATTAGTGGTTGTAGCTCAGGCGGTAGAGCAGGTCATCTACTAATCGGAAGGTTGGTGGTTCGATCCCTGGCTTCCCCTAGTCTGCATGCCAAATATCCTTGGGCAAGACCCCATATTGCTCTCCGATGCATCCATCGGAGTATGAATGTGTGTTCGAATGTTAGTTAGAAAGCACTAAGAAAATGTGCTTGGGTGAATGCACAAGTTGTATAAAGTGCTTTGAGTGCTCAGAAGAGTAGAAAAGCGCTATATAAGAACCAGTCGAGTCCATTTAGTTCCTGAAGTTTTTAACTACTGAGCCTCGCTGTTGTAATATGTGCTTGTTTGGCACTGAATTCCTTAAATATGCAAAGACTTCTAAATGTTGAAGGACAAAACTTTGGGAAATACGATTCCATATTTTTTTACTCTTGATGCGACGTCTCCGTAATACTGACTTCAAATAGTACGGCACCCTTAAGGCACGATGATGGCTGATTGAGTATTTCAACATCAAGTATCACAACACCGAGTATCAACATAACAGTCATTTGCTTTCACTACAGTTTGTGTGACGGCGCGGGTATTGTATTTTAATGTTAGGTTGTTTACCGCAAACACACGACCGTGAGGAAAACAGAATAATGAACAGCTATGTATTAAACATACTTTCACTTGATGCTTATGTTTTGTCATTGTTTATTCCCACAGTGTTTTGGGCACAGTGTGAACCCATAATAAGTGTGCTTTGCAATTGAGCTGGCTTCTCTTTCATTTTCCCTGTTATTTTGTTATTGTGCGTTGTTTTTCTCTGATTCTTTCAGAGCTTGAAAATAATAATGCACTTGATTGTACCTTTAATTGAGTTGTCCTCACATCTTTTTTGTTCACATTTCCTTGCCGTGTGGGTGTATTTCGGTGTGCTTTTATGAATGTATGTATGTGCGTCTGAAAATATGTGGGTGTGTGTCAGTGTCTGCAGAGAATCTGGAAAAGAGCCTCAGGCAGATGGAGAGGCAGCTGCTGCAGCTGGAGAGAGACCTGGAGACTTTCTCCTCCTCCGATGACCCCAACGACATGTTTCTCACCAAAATGGCTATATCCTTTACACGTGTATGCATTGGCTCATTTCTCTAGGCCATCATGCAGTGAGTTACAGTAATGAACTCTTCACAAAGTCAGAAGAATATCACTGAATGTGAATTTTATATCTTTACAGTAAGTCACAGTGGTGCTGTGTAGGCTGGTTATGGAGCAGTTTTCAGGTTTAATTAACAAGTTAAACCTAACATCAGGAAAAATGGTAAAGACTTCTCAGATCTTTAACATGTGGTGTGTTTTATTAAATGATGTGACCTGTGTGAAGCATGGTAAAAGATTTTAGGCACAACTTCACCTATTTTCAGTGAGTACTTCTATGTACATCTGCATACACGTCTGCAAATGACAACTATGATCACGTGCTTTAGAGTGACAGATGTGGACACTATACAGACAGTGGTATTGGTCCATTTACATATTATACGTACAGCAGTTTTTATGACTGTATATACACCTAGTTTGCAGTCTAAATTCATATAAATTTGACCCACACTTTCTGGGAAGGCTTTCTGTGGAAGTCATTGCCTGGTTATTCAGAATAGCACTGGTAAGGTTAGAGGCGGATGTTGAAACTCATCTGACCACTCCTTTATGAACCTTTGTGCATCGTGGGATAGTCACCCTGGAAAATAAAAAGGCCTTTTCCAAACTGCTCCCACAAAGTTGGATGCACAGAATTGTCCCAAATGTCTTAATAAGATAAAAGTTAAGATTTCCCTTCACTGGATATATAGCTATCCTATTTAAAAGGTCTGATATGTTTTATGGTGACCCATGATGAAGACCACAAGCCATGGTCATGGAGTAAATTTGTTCTTTATACTACAAGTATTTATACACACATACTTTAGGGATCACACAAGATGCAAGGAATGGGGTGAAATGGAGGCAAATGATCCTCTCAGCCAAAAGGAGGAGGAAAAAAAGGTAATAATATGCTTTTAAGTAGAAAGGGAGAGAAGAATATACAGTCCTCCCACCCGTCCTCTCTTGGTTTCCAGTGATGTGCACAAGTGATGAGTGGCATCCCATTCTGCAGTCAAGTTTTGTACCAGTACTCCTCTTAGCTGCTTTTGAAGTGTACTTAAGACTGAGGCTATCTTCAAAATCAAGAGAAAAGCTAAAGAATGTGAATTATGTTGCGTTTGACTTTCTGTCTTTTGTTTTCAGTGTCCCTCACTCAATTTTTTTGAAGCTACAAATGTGTAATTTCTTTTTACCATTTGTCTGCCCACGTGGGAAATTTAAGTCCATTGCTGACATCGGTCTACATTTTGTTTGACAGCAGTGTAAATGATTCATTGTCTTCTGAGGTAGTTCTAGAGGATCAGGTTGACAGGTATGTCTCAGGCCAGGTGAGTAAGTATGTGTTCAATAATACACCTTGCACCCAGCCTCCTTCATGTAGTTTTGATCAATAGCCTAGGGGTTGGGGCACTGATGGCTTGTGCTGTAGTAGTTAGCAAAGAACTTGAGTGCAACACAGTAAGGTTCACTGAGAATGGATCTGACAGCTCTGTTTTTTTTCTACTTTGCTTTTCAATTCCTGATGTCTTAGCACTGATTAAAAACTATGAAAACTCTGAACTCTCTTTTGGTAAAAATGGAAAAACTGGAGGTAAAGTGTAATGTAGACGATTAACACAGGTTATTGATGAGGCGTCTGGTCTCAAAATAAGACCCCAGACGCACAGTACAGTGGTCCCTCGCTATAACGCAGTTCACCTTTCGCGGCCTCGCTGTTTTGCGGATTTTTTTTGTGCAATTTTGCATGCTGTTTTTTCATTTGTTTGTTTGTTTTTTTACAGCGCATTGAGTTCTGCGTCCTGATCGGATGTAGACCATTGTCAATCAATGTCCTCCATGCCGTGTCTCCTGTACAGTACAGACTGCGTTAAGCTTGTCAAATTTACATAAATCTTCGATCACTAGCAGTGTGACTCTGAAGTAAGTTTTTAGGTTTTTTCTCCAACAAACACAACAATGTCAACGAAACGTTTCGCACCACCAAAGGCACCTGCGGTACCAACTCAAAGGCAGAGGAAGATGCTAACCATCGCACAGAAAGTTGGACTTCTGGACATGCTAGAGGAAGGTAGAAGTTACCGTATTTTTCTGACCATAAGGCACACCAGATTATAAGGTGCAATAAGTGAAACAAAACAGTCAGATAAGTCAAACTTTACTCAACTCATTCTTCTTGCTTGCTCTACTTCCGTACCATTGATTCATTAATGTTGAATTCTCTCGCAGCTGCTCTATTCCCATGTTCTGGACCTGAAAACAGGGTTTGATCTTTGGTTTCATTCTATAATACTGGACTTATTTTTTTCATAAAGGTTTGAACTTTGAGAGTGTTTAAACAAGAGAGAAAAGTGTGAAAATGTTCATGCCTGTCTGAGAAAAGTGTATAAAGTGTGTAGTGAGGGGTTTTACAGCCTTAAAACATCTATAATAATTGTAAAAAATAAACCTGGCTACTTCACGGATTTTTTTAGAACGTAACTCCTGCGATAAACGAGGGACCACTGTAAACCAAAATGTTAACTAGATGAATGTTACACAATTTTTTTAAATTTTTTTTACATTATCTTGTGAGAGTAACAAACATTAGCTACTGCTTGGAAATGAACTCTGAGCATTGCAAGGTGAGATTTTGACTGATCGTTAAAGTTAATGCCACATTGTGGCTAACTTTAAAACAAAATCCAAAATAGAACTCCAATTAAAAAAAAAAGGTTCAAGATTTTGAATTTTTTATGGTACGCTGTATGTAAGGAAGGCTCCTTTCAGCCATGATGGCACCTTTCTAGATCTGCAAGCAGCAAATTCCATAGGGACTAATGCATTGCCATACCATCAGACTTTTGGAATGAGCTGATAACAAGTGGGATGATCCCTCTCCTCTCTAGTCCAGAGTGTACATGTTTACTAAACTTTCAAATTCCAATTTGTCTGCCCACAGAACCATTTTCCACTTTTCCTCAGTCCATTTTATAAGTTTTGTTGGCAGTGTTTTTTTTCTTTTTTCTTTCTTTTTTTTTTTTTGCAGATTGATGAACCTCTGCTCATCTTTACTTCTGAGGAACTCTTTTTAGCATAACTTCCAGTCTTTTGGTTCCCCATCCCAAATTTTGTGAGACTTGCTGCTGGCATCAAATTCAAACATTCAGTATGCGTTTTTTCTTTTATTGTGAATAAAATATGGGTTTAAATAACTGCATTCTGTAAATAACTGCATTCAGTTTTTTTACATTTTACAGTGTCAACATTTTGGGGGAAATTGTGTTTTAATTCTATTACATTCTTTTGATATCTTTTGCAAAAACAACAAGCACACGAAACCACCACAATTATTTTCCTTCTTATTCAGAAACAAATTGCTTTACTAATTTGGCTTAAGGTTTTTAACCAACATTAGTAAGCAGTTTTATAATGAAGCTTTTTAATTACATTTACACTTCCATCCGTCCTGCATCCCTTAACTGCTTATGTTAAGAAGACTTGTATTTCAAATTAAGCAAAACCGATTACAGTAGATTCACAGGCATACAGGAGATAACATTTCTAAAAGTACTTTTGACAAGCAAATTTATATATTTTTTTATTATTTAAAAAGTTTTATTGTTTATTCTGAAGAAGCCTCTTGAAAAATTAACCAGTCATGTTAGCACTGCAGATCAGCAAATTCTACGGTAACCAGCTAAACACGAGAATCTCGGGGTGTCACATTGGTGACATTGAAAATCCCATTTTCACTTCATGTGCCACTTGAGTATACATTTACTGTGTGATTGGTCTAGTGTTACACTTCTAAATGTGAGCTAAGCTTGTAAAGGTGGTAGATTAGAAAATGAGAGAAACAGAAGGAGAATGATCAAATGAAGAAAGGCAGAATGAAAAGTAATGGGATGGGAGAGATGGGTGCCTTGGAGAATGAGCTGCAGTGGACCATTGCTTTCTCTGGAATAGGGAAGAAGTCAGGAGAGTGGGAACAAGACGAGCAGAGATATTTCACACCCCACGATACTTATCAACCACAGCTCTCAGCTATTTTTTTTTTCTTTTTCTCTTGCTTTCCGTCAGTTGCTCAGACTTTCCTCATGCCTCTTTCCCCCAGCCCCTGGCTTGGAAAGATATTACTGACAAGTCAATCTGGGAGGAGTGCCTATTGAACAGCATTTACCCAGCTGTGAATAGGTAGTCCCATCCCCAGTCAGATTCAGCTGAGGCCAAACCTCAAATAGGTCCATCAATTGAGCTATAATGAAGGGGCACAATAGGAGCCAGAGAGGCTGTCCACACACTTGTGTGATACCACACACACACATGCACATGGCACACTTGCTCCTGAGACAACAGTGTTATAGTCATTAGCAGGAATGATGTCTAGGGACATACTTTCTTTCTCCTTTTAAAAAAAAAAATGAAATTATTCATACAGTTTAAAACAGATTAAAGCATTTTTTAATCTCAGATCTTATTTTCTCATACAACAAAAGATTTGAATTTCACTTGACAAGGACATCATGCACGAATATAGATTATGATTTATGGAATATGGAAAGAGAATAAAAATGTAGCATAAATATATTTTGAACAGCCACTTCATGGTTACTAAATTTTTGCATTGAGTGAATAGTGAGTTTGTGTGTGTGGTGACAGCACTGTATGCCCTGCTGGTTGGCTTGATGCGTTGTACTTTGACTCCCCCCCCCTCCCCCCACTCTGGCACCTCTCCAGCACATGTTGTTGACACAACCATTACCCATTTGTCCTCATCCACACGAACGTAGCAAAGCTGTCCTGTGCTTCAGGTAGGAGGACCTTGTATTGCTCTTTCATCTTACAGTCAAGTCAGACTTGTATTTGCAGTATTTGCTAGGTCAGACTGTTGAAGACATAACCATTTTGTGTAAAGCCCAACTGATGCACTCTTCAAGCATTTTAGAGTGCAAAGACTTGTTGCCTTAAAAATCCTAAGCAGAGAAAGACTGTGCTTGCTGCAGCATTTGGAAGTGAGCCAGAGCCAAGAGCGGAGTTAAATGCAAACACATCTATTTAACTGTGTTTACACTAACTTGGAAACTTTTTCAGTAAGCAATAATCTTATTAGTTAGGCTTTGAAAAAACTGGTGGGCAGGGTTAACGTTAAAGTAGAATGAACTTTAAGTGCAGCAAAAATGGAGTAGTGTAAAATGCCCAAGGTGGCCATGATGTGAATATTGATTTAATAATATTTTAGAGTAGACTTTATTCACTTTTTCTTGTTTTGTGTTTGCATTTAATATTATGCATGTCAGATGCACCAACAGAGTTGCCATTAGCTAACTAATGGGAATAGTTGCAGAGGGTTGAACACACTTTGACCTGACTGAGAGCTCTTAATGCCAACGTCTGTTTATCGGCATTTTATTTCCAACTTGATTTCTTTGCAACAACAAGAGGGAATGGCTCTCACTTTTGCTGTCAAGTTGGAGAGTGCTCACATCAGCCTTTAATGGATACTTGTTGTGAAATGTAACAATGACCTTGACCACAACCCTCACAGCTTCAGCAAAGTTGCACGGGAGCAGTATGACAAGCTGGTGATCATGCACGGCAACATGGAGACGCTGTATCAGAACCTGCTGGAGTACTTTGCTATTGATCCTAAGAAGACTTCTGTGGAGGAGCTGTTCACTGATCTCAGCAACTTCCGTTCAATGTTCACTGTGAGTACACGGTACAATCATTCATTTTATATTTATTTTTTTAATATCTTGTGTGGAGTTGGAGACATTTGCATATTGAATAATGTTTTGACTTTTCATTAAACCTGTCCTGCCACTAAATCCACACAGGGATTAGCAGAATATTTGTGTTACAGGAACTTAGATATGTCTTAATGTGAAATGAATGACTCAGCCTTAATCACATATTAAGATGTGATTTTTTTTTTTTTTAATTTATTTATTTATTTATTTATTTTTTGAATGGATTTATTTACCATTTAGTACAATGTTACATTAAGAGAAATACTGCAGTGGTAGTTCATATCAGCTGGTGTTTTTAATGCTATTTAAGAGTGTTTCATTTATAGGTGCATTTTCATTTCGTCTCTTGTTAACATATTTTAAGAAATGACAGAATTACTAATACTAAAACTGTGATAGATAAAAAAAAATAGCCCTAACCATAAAGCTACTTATGATGTTGCACTCATTAGTTGTCCAACAGCCATGAAGTTAAAGCCCAAAGCTGTGGCAGCTTATTCTAGATGTGTCGTTTTGTATTTGGTGGTCAAGATTGCATTTACCCCCCCCCACCCCACCCCCCAAAAAAAACAAAAAGGCAAACCACAAGACAAGTGAAAGATTTGCCAGAGTTTTATTTCAGGTTTGAGAGGGGGGAAAAAAACCTTGAAAATGGGGGTTATTATTTATTTTTTTTATTCACTGCCTGTTTTATTACAGAACTTCTACTTCGTTTTGTGTCCTGTGCTAAAATACAAAGCAGAACAGTGCCAGTCCTGTGTAGTCCAGTCCCACCCGGACATTTATGTCATCCCTGAGCTCCGTGCCCTTATCAGTCTGGTGCTACTGTGAGCTCTGGAGCTGCAGAGACCCACTGTGTTTAATCAGCAGGATTAGTGGCACAAGCCACTGGGCGCGACAGATAATAGTAGCTAATTAGCCTACTAAAGTTATTGCCCTGCCCCTAACTTAACATTTACCACACACACAAATGGATTTCATGCCTTTTTGCTTTTTTTCCCTCCCTCCCTGCATAGTGATTACTTATGCTTTCATTTTTTCTTGTAGTCTACTGTTGTTTTTTGTTTGGTTTTTTTCACCCCCCATTTATGCACTCTTCAGCGGAGTGGCTGTGGGGTTTTATCAGTATCCTTCCTTGATCAGAATTGACAGAAACTTTAATGAAGCTTCAGCTGCAGTACAAATGCAGCTGCTTTCTTGTGGATCATTTTTTGGAAGGAAGGTACGTCAAGATGTGTAGCAACAGAAACTGAAATAACAATATATCCCTGCACATATGCTGCAATTACTGTAGCTTGTGTGAACAGCCCAAAATCTATGTTGCTCTACTATTGAGCTTGGCTTGTACTGTCATTTTGTTTCAACAACTTCTTGTCATTTTGCATTCCTATAGCGACGGGGTGTGCGACTGCTGCCCGACCGGCACCTTTGCTATAAAAGAGAATGGGTGTCAGAGCACAAGGGTGCCAATTTTTTTTGTAAAAGACTCTTTGGCCCTTGAGAGAGCCCAAATTTTTTCCCCAGCTGCCTTGTTTATTTTTATTGATGCTATTGATCCCAGGACTAACGTGTGCTGTTATCCTTGGCTCATTTAAATAACTAGAGTTGCCAGAACTGAGGCTAAATGATGTAGATCTATTCTGTGCATTACTATTGCCTAGTAATAAAAACAGTTTTTAACATTTTGTGTTCTTAAAGGTAAATTGTAGCTGAAATCCCTTTTTATTTGAAGCCTATGGTTCAGCTTTGAGTTTTGCAGTAGCTTTTATGTTCTGACCAAACATAACAGTTAATGACGCTGCCAGTGAAAGGTGAACAAGCCAAGTGTTATAAAGGCTAGCATTATATGGTCAAAACTCCCAAGATAGCTATTTATTCCCCTGCGATAGGTCAGGGCGTTAGCAGCTTACACTCTCAGCAATTCGTTGAAATGGTCACATCACGGAGACGCATCTTGGGAAAAGCCAAGGCTAGGTCAACGGACGTAGGCATACACTAAATCTCAGCATTGTAACCTCTCGGTCAGATCTGTGTCAGCATTTACCCTGCCGTGCCGAGGCCCATGCTAATAGGTGCGTGCTGTCTCTAGACCACTGCCTGGGGCAAACTGAGCCTTGAACTGTGTGTATCTTGTTGGCAGAATGTGTGTGCATGTTTGTTTGTGCGCATATGTCATTCTGCATTGGCAATTTTTTTTTTTTTATGGGAAAAGCTGCTTAGTTATTTCACACACAAAGATGTGCACACACAATTGTGCACACACATGCAGCATGCCCAGTCACCCGTAAGAAGGAGACACAGGGCGAGGCCGCACATCTGACAGGAATCCAATTGAGCGTGTCTAATGGCGGACATCCAGGAGAGAAGGAGGGCGAAGCAGACCTGCAGTGATGAAGGAGAGCAGTAGACAATTTTACAGAGCTGGTTCTCCCTCTCTTTATACCTCTACATCACTAGGTCTCACACTATCACAGTAACATATATATATATATTTTTTTTTTTTAAATCAAAAGATCTCTCAAAGTCTGTGTTATCTCAGTTCATATTACAATGTTACATTTCAGCACGAAGATAATTGTAGTTGTAATTTTTAATTTTACATTTAAAAACACATAAAAAAATTGTCTTACTTGTGCTTAAAGTTAACATTTTATTCCATTCAGCTGATGTCCCCACTGACATTTTAATTCTTATTTTCCTAATTGCCTCTGCGGTTTAGTAAGACAGCATGGCTTCTTCATGCTGGCTGTAATCATAACAATTTTTGTTTTAATAAGGGTGTTTTTGCTGTAATAATCTTTAGCTGCTCATTTCTGTTTTGTTTGTGAAGTTTAAAAGCCATCCTCTTTTTTTTATATAACAGACCCACTTATAGTATTGACCTATTATTGACTCATCATTGTTTTCTTGAATGATTGGGAGCTTTGAAAGATGTCGATTTAAATAAGAGGTCGTTACGCTTCTCAGTGGATCTGCATAATCATATCATTGTAATCCCCTGCCACTTTTCATAATGAACAGGGGGAAAAAAAGAGTATTTGTACTTTTGTACATTCCTTTAAAAAATGAATTTCTCCCATCATCCTCAGCTGTAGTTTGTGCCTTTTAATTGGCAAAGGTTGGCCAGTTAACACACAAAATAAACCAAACTGTGCATGTTTAAAATATCCCTCTAAACATCATAATATGATAACATGGATCACCCAATGTTTATTGTAAGCTTATAGCATTGTTTCATTCAGAGCCCCACTGTAACAAAGTACAATTTTACATCAAGGCACCACCATGGATGTAGACTATTATTTAAAGGGGGAAAAAAAGTCTGTACTGGTATTTGCACTTATCATTATTCAGTTGCCATTTATGTCTAAGTTCTTTGTCTTTCTTTCATAAAAGAGATATATTATTATATATATAATTTAAAAATTAGTTGTATTTGTGAAGTTAGTTTTAATGTGTAATGTATATGTCAAATGCATGTAGGTTCAAAGAAAAATAGTTCCATCTGTTAGACTGTAAGTGATACTAATTTCATAACTGATTAAACTGTATAGGGTTATTTAGATTCTGAGCAGCAGCATCTCTGTTTGATTGCTTTAGCACAAGTATATTTACTTTGTTTTAGTAAGTGAAATTGCCTTTTTCATGGGCGAGTTTTGATGAAATTTACATTAGGCATCAGTCATAGCTTGTAACCTGGAATCATTTAATTGTTCCTTACTAAAAATGTGCTGCACATTGGTAATCTTGTTCTTCTCTTTTCTTTTTCCTCATTCTTTCTGTCCTTAATTTACCAGATGCCAATTAAGAATATAGTCATTTGTGAATTGTTGGTTGCCATAAGCAACTCACAGTCATTCCATCAAATCAAAGTTCATTTTGTCAAGTAGTTGGTTTCATTTAAAAATGGTTATAAAAAGAGAGCTCTGAGTGCTTTACAGAAATTTGGTATTCATCTCACCCTCTCTTATTCTTCAATACTCTCTTCTCCTGAATTTCTATAAGCCTGTCAAGTGGTACTTATCAATGTTTTTTAGCTGCTATTGTCTACTTATGTGAGTGAGTTTAGTCAAATGTGTTCTAAACCCTTCCCATCATTTTTTTCTCACTGTATTGGCAACACTTTATCATAACTGTTATAAAAAGAGAAATTGATGAATATGTACATTTTACTTATACTGACTGCACCAAGCAACAAAATTTAATGATGATTGCTACTGGACAATTGACTAAGTCATCCAAGAACGCTTCCATCAAAATTTCCATCTCCTTAGTGTTTGGATTTCTTTTATACATTAAAACAGATTTTAGATTTAACAGAATGCTTCTGTTATTGTCTATTATTACCTGTGATTCATACACTATTTGGACAGAAGTATGGCGCAATCTACACATTAATGTCAGAGGAGTGACTTGGCCGTTGAAACCAATTGCATTAAGCTCCCGACACACAGTTTTTATGCTGAAGCTGGTAACTATGCCTCAACTCAGTCAGCAGAAAGATGTCGATCTTTTGCACTATGCGCTTCAGCAGTCATACAAAATCCCTGTTTTGTATTGTTACGTTGTCTGCCACTATTGTTACGTTGTTTCCTAAACACTTCCACTTTGCAATAATGCCACTTAGACTTGATTGTGGATTATCTAGGATGGAAGTAATTGACTTGTTGCAGTGGTGGCATCTTATTACCACACTTGAATTCAAGTGAGCTGTTTTGAATCGCCCAATCTTTCACAAATGTTTGTAAAGACAGACTGCATGGCTAGTTGCCTGATTTTATAAAACCGACTTCAAAGATTAGGAGATATAACCCATTATTTTCGTCCATGTAGTGCATTTCAGTATGTACAGTGAGGTCAATAAGTATTTGATCACCCCGTGATTTTGCAAGTTCTCTTACTTAGAAATCATAGAGGGGTCTACAATTTTCAGCATAAGTGCATTTCCACCATGAGAGACAAAATCTAAAAAGAAAAATCCGGAAATCACATTGTATGATTTTTGAACAATTTATTTGTGAATTACTGTGTCAAATAAGTATTTGATCACTTAAGTCAAAAAAATTTAATATTTGGTACAGAAGTCTTTGCTAACAATTACAGAGGTCAAATGGTTCCTGTAGTTCTTCACCAGGTTTGCCCACACTGCAGAAGGGATTTTGGCCCACTCCTCCATACAGATCTTCTCTAGATGGTAAATGGTAAATGGCCTGTATTTGTATAGCGCTTTTACTAGCCCCGCCTAAGGACCCCAAAGCGCTTTACATAGATCTGTCAGGTTTCGGGGCTGTCGCTGAGCAACACAGAGTTTCAACTCCCTCCAAAGATTTTCTATTAGATTTAGGTCTGGAGACTGGCTAGGCCACTCCAGAACCTTGATATGCTTCTAACGGAGCCACTCCTTGGTTTTCCTGGCTGTGTGCTTTGGGTCATTGTCATGTTGGAAGACCCAGCCACGACCCATCTTTAATGGTCTGACTGAGGGAAGGAGGTTTTTGCCCAATATATCACAATACATGGCCCCGTTCATCCTCTCCTTAATACAGTGCAGTCGTCCTGTCCCCTGTGCAGAAAAACACACCCAGAGGATGATGCTTCCAGCCCCATGCTTCTCTGTAGGTATGGTATTATTGGGATGATACTCATCATGCTTCTTCCTCCAAACACGGCGAATGGAGTTAAGAGCACAAAGTTCTACTTTGGTCTCATCCATGACTCCTCTGGATCATCCACATGATCCCTGGTAAACTTCAGACGGGCCTGGACATGGGCTGACTTAAGCAGGGGAACCTTCCGTGCGATGCAAGATTTTAAACCATGACGTCTTAATGTATTACTGATAGTAGCCTTGGAAACGATGGTACCAGCTCTCTTCATGGCATTGACCAGCTCCTCCCGTGTAGTTCTGGGCTGATTCTTGACCTTTCTTAGCATCAGTGATACCCCACAAGGAGAGATCTTCCGTGGGGCCCCAGTCTGAGGGACATTGACAGTCTTCATTAGCCTCTTCCATTTTTTGACAATTGCTCGAAAAGTTATTCTTTTTTCACCAAGCTGCTTGGCAATTGCCCCATAGCCCTTTCCAGCTTTGTGAAGGTCTATAATTTTGTCTCGTGTCTTTTGACAGCTCTTTGGTTTTGCCCATGTTGCTACTTAGACTTGGGCTGATTGTGAGGTGCACAGGTGTCTTTATGACAGCTAACAACCTCAAACAGGTGCTACTAATTTAGAATCATGAGCAGAGTGTAGCTGGACTTTTTAAAAGCAAAATAACAGGTCTTTGAGGGTCAGAAATCTGGCTAATAAACAAGTGATCAAATACTTATTTGACATAGTAATTCACAAATAAATTGTTCAAAAATCATACAATTTGATTTCCGGATATTTTTTTTTTAGATTTCGTCTCTCAAAGTGGAAATGTACCTGTGCTGAAAATTGTAGACCCCTCCATGATCTCTGAGTAAGAGAATTTGCAAAATCACAGGGTGATCAAATACTTATTGACCTCACTGTAATTCAGAAAATAAGCAAAAAATTTAGCATGATAATTGTCATTGGATCAGGTCACATTTGTATTCTCTAGCAGGTTTTCTAAAAAGCCGTCTCTCCATTTGGGTGCATTCATCTTGTGGGAGCCGTCTCCCCAGTTTCTTTTTTCCTGTTGAAAAGAATGAAAAAAAGGTCATTTTGTAAACTCAGCTCAAACTTCTATATATAGCTTCCTCTGCAACGATTGGGCCTTTGTTTGCCATTAAATCCAGTTGATCCATACCTGCATAGATGACCAGAATCTTCCCAACAGTCCAGAGGACCACTAAAACTCTTCAACCATTCAGTCAACGATGATGATGTGGGTGTTTTGGTTTGTTTGTGATTGTGATGAAATGTCAAGTTAAATGTCAAGTTAATCAATGTAAAGTTACCTGTTGCTGTGGACGTAACATTATATTATAAAATTTTGACTTAATATTGGCATGAGCAAGTCACCTTCACCCTTCAAACCCAAACTCAGTACAGGGAAAAAACAAAACAAGCTGAGTGGGCTTAGACACTTTGTCCATTGTGTGTTTTCCCAAGTTATAACCAACTATAATTACTTTTTATAAATAAGAAAAAAACAAAATCTCAAGTTTGTCCAGTGGAAGATTAAGGTCGTAAGGGGCCAAAGTGGAGCATTTACTATATAGGATTGCAGTAGTGTTTTAGCCATGCAAAAAAAACCACCAAAGGATTAAAGCACAGGCTAACAGTGACGTAACCATACCACTGTGTTAGTACTTCATGCAGTTACAACCCTATTATTAGTAATATACACTTTATTTATTCAATTTATTCAACTGAAAATTTCTCGGTTTCAAGGGTCTTGTTGATGCTGAATCAAATATACTGAAATGTTTGGAATTCAAGTTGACCATATCATTTCCAACAATGGTCACTTGTATGCAGACATAATAAGAGGTTGTCAGTGGGTTTCAACAAGTGATTGCCCCTCTTTAGTGTGCCACTGTAGTTCTCCCCATACTATGCAGTTCTTGTAGTGTCTGTGTATGTGTTTTTGTGTATATCCATTTATGTTGGTTTGACATTACTATTCTATCACTGACCTGCCCGTCAAGCTGAGCTGTGTAAATAACCCAAGTGGAGGGGGGTTTGAGGGGGAGAACTTGGGTGTTTGATGAAAGCCTAGACTCCCTTGCTTTAAGTGACTGGCTATTGATCAGGATGGCAATCATGCTAGCACTCTATTAAATCATAAGCGGTCTGTCTCTCAGCTGTGGCGTTATTGAGCTATTGACACCATTGGAGGAGTTTAACAACAGGGACTATAGAGCCTGCAGTTACAATAGTTGATGCATACCAGATGTCCTTATAGACAGCTTCTCCCTAAAGAGACTGATTCAAATGAATGACACAAGTTTGGAAGTTTGGCTACATCAGCATGTTTAAATGTCAGTAACATTAAGTGACATCTGAAAGACCCAAGACCAGATATTGATTTTAAACAACCACCAGTGTTTGCTTGTATGAACTGTACTGTACATAGGTTATTCATGTTTAAAGGCCTCCAGCAAATAATATTTGATCCTGCAAATTCCAATAAAATTCTCTTAGGACGTAAAAATATAATACTTAGGAGCAGAAATATTCTGGAGTGCAAGAAGTACTGTACAGCATACAAACAAAAACTATTGCTATGTTCATGTGGTTGATTAACATAGATATTTTTGTTTGTTATTCACTTAAACTTGCAAATTAATTAGCTTGAAATCAATAAGCGTGTAGACTTAAAAAAAAAAAAAAAAAAAAAGTAAACCTCTATGCTAAAGTTGTCGATGTTCCAGTTAGCTATCTGGTTACTGATAAAGTCTGCTCTTCTTAAGATGGATTCATTGCTTTTACCAAAGCCTCAGTCACAACTTTACCAAACGTTTTAAGACGGATTATAGACAGCCCCAAAAAGCTATAAATGGAGAGTCAGGTTATTAGAAATACATCACTCTACATTAAACTGTTATTTTAGTCACAATAGAACAATGTAAACTCTTTGAAATGTTTTCTAACTTTTATGCCTGCTCAAGGTAAGAAAGAATCTGCAGTTATTCAATAACAAACTAACATGTACAGGTTATTCTTGTGTAACCATAAACACTCCTTTTTTTTTTTAAAGAAACTTCCATTTTTGGTCATGTTTATTTAACGCTGCTACCCGCACAGAATCCCTTGTAAGCTTTGCTCAGTATCTGTTGTACAGCCAGTTAATGTTGAATTGTGTTGTGTTTAGTTTACATTTCTATCACACTCGCCTGCTGTGACGTGACTAGATAAAATTCACATATTTTCGTTTTGAGCCTACCACAGTGGTCAGATGTCTGCTGAATGTTCTGTATATGTTAAAACAATACTAGAAAAATTTACCTTTACAAAATGTTTTTACACTCTGCAGTAAGGTAATGCTGTTTGTATGTGATGAAAAAGACAAATTATAGGAAAAATGTAAAACAAAATCAAATTCTACATTGCTACAACTCAAAGTCAAAGAACAGAATTGCTTGTAATCATCAGCTTCTCTTGATTCCTTGATCATTATTCCATCAATCTCATCAATCTAGTCTCTGAATTCAGTGATATGAAGTTCGTTTTTTTTGTCTCGGAAGACTTGAATCGCAGTGCAGCTAAGAAGCTTCATCTGACTTTAGTGGTGCCTGATAAAGATTTCATCAGGGTTTGACTGCTGCCTCCCTCTTTGACAGGCTTAGCACTATTGTAATTAACCCCACTTAGCAGTCCATCATGTTTTCCCTTTTTTTCCTCCCTTCACATTCTCTCTGTCTCTGCCCCGCAGCAAGCACTGAAAGAGAACTTCAGGCAGAGGGAGACGGAGGAGAAACAGAGGAGAGCGCGGGCAGCAAAGGAGAAGGCAGAGCGTGAAAAGCGGGAGAGACAGCAGAAGAAGAGGAGGTTGCTGGAAGTCAATGCAGGTAAAGACTGCATAATTTGCTTTGCATGTCAGCTCTTGCAACGATAAACCCTTTTCACAGAGCTGTGTGCTGAATCAATCTAGGGTCAAATGGTGTAAGAGAGCACTCAAAGACAACGAATCTCATTTATAACCTACAGCCCCCCTTTTAATGGATTAGAATTGACAGCTATTTTCTCACAATTCAGTTTTCAACACTATAAAAATAAAAACCCCACATCTGTAGAGAAAATCTGTCATCTCATTTTGATTGATGGATGTAGTTAAGTAATGTTTAAAATAATATCCATTATGTGATATTAAAGCGTGTCATAAGGCTTTTATTTTAAACTGTCACTCTGTCCATATCACTCATGTTGAAATTACAGTCTTAACTTTAATTATTTCAAACCAATTAAGCCATCAAATTTAGTTTGCCCAACATGAAAACCATGCATTATTATACCACTATTACATAGTAACATAAATTTGAGACATGAGTATTATTGTGTTGCTTTATTTTCATTTGTGGCCTGTTTGCCCTTGTAGACAGTGTATTTTTTTTATTTACAATACTACAAGGATTACAGCAGTTCACTTTTTAATTAACCTATCTTGAGAGGTCAGAAACATTTGACAGGATTCAGAGTATTGCTACAACACAACACTTTTGACTCTTCGTGTTGAAATACAGTGTTTGTAACCTTAGCATATCCAGTCTTTCTGAGCAAGCCAAGTATTATGCCAGTGTCTTTTAAAGGAGATGCTACAAACTGCCTAAATTAAATGAAATCCTTCTTTATGTTTCAACATTTCAAGATAACTAGGTCATAAACTAGGACACACAAAAAGGTGGTATCTTTTTGGTTCTCAAAAAAGAGAGAAAAGCAGCCAAATGCAGCAGAATAAGAATTACTCTACAAAGGAAAAAATAGTTTCTTCTGATTTCTGCTCAGAATTTAGCAGAATGTTTTTTGTTCACATGTAAAAATAAATATAGCATTTTTATTTTTCTTAACACTTTTCAGACAAGTGCTAAATCAGAGCAAAGAATCTGATTTGGAGAAATGATATTTTTTTTTTAAAAAGACAGTCACTCCTATTGCAGTATCAGAGAAGCTTGCACTTGCATATTAATAAAAAATGAGCGCACAGTAGGTTCAACAATAATACCACATGCACCATATATCAGTTTATATGTTTAAAACAAGGAAACTATTTTGAATTATTTGGGTGATGGGGCAAGTTTCACAAGCTTAATCTTGTTCAGTATGTGACTTGAGTGAGTACTGCCCTGTGCAGTATCACTTAAGTGTCATGTGATTGCTTTATCTGTCAATAAATGCATTATCTCGAAGTAGTGTATTTCCTCTTTTTAACAAAAGCAAATACTTTAAAACACATCCATCAGAGCAGAAACTCAGTGCACTAAAGGTGAATAAACTGACACGCGAATGAGAAAACTTGTGATCGTTCAAATTAAATTCAGCACACCTTTGATTTTAGTTGAATTGCATGAACATGGTCATAAAATCCAATGTGAATGTGCATAGCTACGTGTCTGCGTCTTGCTTTGAGAACTTGAAAAACTGATTGTGAGACTTGAGAAAGATGGAAAAGGATAAAAAGAAGATTGGTGACCCTCAAAAAATCAACTGAAATATATTTGCTGCAGTAATCAGGAGGTATAGAAGAAGCCATAGTACTACCAATCAGAGCTTTAGCGTCTGCCCTCCTAAAATGACGATATTGACAGTTTGTCACAATCTTTCAGAGACAGACAAGTGCTTCAGACTTGAAACAGGGGTCATCATTGAAAATCAGATTTTCTATAACAGCTCAGACCGTGGCTGTCAAAAATAAGGCCTGCGGGCCAGAATGGACCCACCAAAGACTCCACTATGAGCCAGTGAAAGGCTTTGGAAAAAGTGCAAGGATGGCATAGATTTTGAACTTTTTAACTGTAATTTTATAGATTTTAAAGACTTCCACCATTGCCATTTATACTGCATCAAATAGTTATGCAATAGATAAGCAATTAAATGAAATGACAAAATGAGGTTCCAGAACCTTTTGTTATTTTACACATGTATAATGCAGAAAATGGTGATGCATTGTTGAAACTGCACTTTGTTTTCTTATATTATGATATGTCATGGATGCCCTGTTTAGTTAAATGTCCTTTGGAAAAAGTGCAATGACAGAAAGAGGTTTTTCACTGGTCTGTCCCACATTTTAAGCTTAGTTTGACATCCCTGACTTAAACAGTGCAAAGGATAGACCATAATGATAACTCCACTTAAAAGAAGAGGATAAAAGTCTTGTTCACAATTTAGGCATTTGGCACATATGCAAGATAAAACTAAAATAAATTTGTGTAATTCAGATGACATCCAACCTGTTTGCCATTAACCTTCCGAGGACTTCTACAGTGCATGGTTCCTACAATGAAGCATAGAGGTGGGAATGTGATGATAGGGACATGATGACATTTATAGATTGCACAATGAATGCGTGTTTATGTAAGACAAAATATTGTCTGACAGCATGCCTCCCACTCTCCAGTAGCCTGGTACAAGAGGGATATTCCAGCATGATAATACAGCAGATTGCCAAAATCAGAGAAAAAGAAAAAAGGTAAAACTATGACCTGGCTGGTGCATTTCCTGACTTGAATCCAACAGAACACCTTTGGAGTGTTTTTAAAGAGGAAGGTAGAGCAAAAACCCCTCCAGCAAAGAACAGCTGGAAAAAATTCTCTAAAGAACGACAGAACATCTCTGAAAAATGTGTGCAGTACTGCTATCCTACATGCAGGAAAACATGGAGTCTGCAACCACTAATAAAGGAAGTGGACAATGCTTGTGTTCAATTTTAAAATGAAGCAAATACGTGACACTGTTTTAGGTCATTTGACTTTTAAGCGATACTACATGGGGTGTACACACTATCCTATAAATGTAGCATCAGTGTTTACTTTGAGTGGTTACTGTTAAACATTCCTCATTTATTTTGATATTTTGCATTGACAAATGGGACCTGAATCTTATACATCATTGTCCCCTTTCCAGCTTTCAGCAAAAACTGAGAAGACAGCACCTAGCTGTCTAAAATGTTATTATCAAGAGGTACTATTGAGTCTTACATAGATGGAGGCTGTGACTCTGGCTTGTATCATACATTATCCGATACAGGCTGTAGTTTTATAAATCACTATTATTTGTATTGTTGCTGCATTTGATGAACATATTTTCACTCAAGGGAAATTTGTCTTACAGTTAGAAAGCAAAATCATAACACACCTCCAAGTGGGAGTAACACTGAAACTATCCCTAGTGGAAGAAGCTCATATCTGTCAACATAAATGCATTTTCAGTCATAATTAATTAATACTAGTCTATCTGATAGTCTTTTTCTTAACCACTTATTGGCTTCAGTTTTTATTTTATTTTTCTATTCAATTTTATAACACAAATACAGTGCATGCAGTCTTTGACAAGGCCACAGAACAGTTATCTATTGTTTTGTCTGAACCTAAATAATAGGAGAACAAGATTAAAATTTATCTATACGTTTCCCTAGCAAGTGTTAGTGTCTAAAGACCCTATGAAACCTTCTCTTTCCACGAGCACAGAGCTCCTCGGGTAAGATCTGAGAACATTTACACAACAGAACAGCAATAGAATGATTAATGAGTCATGATTGCAAATTCAGCAGACATTTCACTTAAAGAAAAAAAGAAAAGTATTTGTTACCTCATTCCCTCTTGTTGAGCTGTGCCTGTCAGACCAAATTTGTATTATGAGCCATAATTGCAGGTAAGGTTGTTACATTAGAGTCAACACAGCAATGTAAAGAGATATTTTGTTACTTATCTGAGAGCGACTTGCCAACAGTATGTGGCTGTTGTTCATTTTATCAAATGTCAAAATGCTAACAAATGTCAGCAGGTGGCTGTTCTCAGACAACAAAAAGGAGGCCTAGACAGACTGTATTTGAAGCTGTGTTTCTCCACAAAAGGACAAAGTGTGCTGGTTTTCACTCGATACACTTTGCAGTTTTTCTGAAAGACTCAAAAAGTTGGTCGCTCACCCAGCCCAGAGTTAATTAAGTCTGACATTACTGTAGAGAATGGGATCTTGGCAAGATAACTATGGATCAGTTGGCTAAATTATTGTTCATTATGAGCTACCATGACTGCATGTGTGTTTATGGCTAGGACAGTCATTGGGCTAGTGGACGTAGTTTAGCCATGCGTAGTAAAGTCTCCATGTCAGCCCTGCTCACTCGGTTGTTATGTTTCTGATTAAACCCATGACAGACATTTGTGGCATCACTGGGCAAAAAATTCTATAATAACCTTTGAGCATACTGTAATTCAAATTGTTGTACAAATGAAAGTCTGGTCAATATTACTGCCAATGTAAATGCACTCATGATGAGAACATTTAGCTCTGAGAGCACAATCACAATTGTCACAGTTAATAAATACCAAACTAACTTCATAAAGACAATCTCCAATACAAAACCTCCCAGTTTAGCATTCACCGTCTTCTTCAGCAGGAGAAATTGAATGACCAATAAAGTGTCGACTGAATTTGCATGCTGGAGAACTTCAGCTTAATTGAGCAACAGCGTGTGCAGCAGAGGGAAGATGTGTTGCTTGTACACATGCTGCAATTTTTCTTGGTCTGACTAGTTGTTTTTCTGGAGGCGCAGTAGGTCCTTTCAGTATTTGGAGGTGCCAGCAGAAGCTGATTGTTTTCACAGAATATCTGACTCTCGTGCTCTTGCAAGGATATAGTGACAGCAAGTAAGCAAAAAATAAAACCATTTTTACAAAAGTTACCTACTGCATTTAGAATTTAATAAGCATCCAGTTTATGCTTCTGGTACATTTGCAGTTTGAAGAGTTGTTTTAAATGCCGTCGATGCTTTGTCAGATGTTGGCCTTCCTCGCAGATGTCTGCAGAATAATGTCCAAAAAATATGTATTTTATGGCTTCCCTATACCAGTTATGGTGTTGTCAGAATGCTATTTTTTCCTATTTTGCATCACATGATGACTGTAGAAGGTGTAATTACACTGGCCTGCTAAGTCATTGGTTGCTTGAAGTGAATATGAGAACTATGCACTGGAGTTAAAATTCTACTAAACTCTTTCAAGCCACATACAGATCCAGTATCATTTTTGTATTTTCAAAGCAAGCCAACTGATTAATTTGAATGAACCAGTTCATTGTCAACTGCTCTCAAGAGAAACTGTTGGGAAGTAATTTTTTGTGGACAAATGTACATCGCCCATCTGCAAGGTTTCCCATCCCACACAAGCAAATATGTGATCCATTACTATATAATGCCTTATAATGTGCTACTGTTTGTTGTCACTGTTTATCTTGTGGTTGCCACAGCAAAATGCAAAGCAGCTGTCACCCCATAACTTTACAGCAATGTAATATCCTGTCCTATTTAAACACATTTAATAACCCTTCAAACTTATGAATGTATTATCCAAACTTCCTTGAAACAGGGTGTCCCCACACACCTTCAGTGCTTTTGTAAATATGTCTACATACACAAGTTTTTCTTATCAAAGTGCTACTAGATTAATACTTATTTAACTAGAATTCTCAAACATAACTCTTAAGAAGGAAATATTTGCCTTATGCCAGTCTGATCCTTAACCGAATTGCTTTTTGTTGCCAATTTTCTTGTGTTTTTTTTCTTTTTTTTCTCTTCCCCCCCTTTTTACCTACAAGCACTCCTGGTGCCAGAAACACGTTCAACAGTTCAGACCCATTTTCAGTGCCCACACTAAAGCTGGCAGAGCCATTTAGCTTGGCAGTCCTAGCTCTGCAACAGCATCTACAGTCAGCATTACTATGCCAAGCACTGTAGCTCTCCTGTAGACGTTAGGGTGCAAGATCAGAACCACTGTGCTCCGTCCAGGCCAAACATACTGCTGTGGCTTTACTATCAGGCCACACCAAGGCCTGTCTTGGCTGAAGCATAATACAAACCACCTCATTTGATCTGGCCTGGGAACACATTTGCCACAGATTTCGTGAAATGTTACAGTTTTGAGCTCATCCAGTAAACAGGCATGTTGAATAATTTCAACATTTGTCCTATAGATGGGTTCTCTTCTGTATGCTAGACAGCAGTGTATGGTATCTCACCTCCTGTCATGGTTTATCTGTTAATGCCAGCAAAAGAGGTAAAAGCAAAAAATAAAACTACTGCACATAAAACAATGTTTGTGGGTTGTGGTACTGTTGCAAAGATATGTTAGTTGATTGATTATCAGTGGTCTGCAGGTGCAGGCTTTGAGGTGCTGTGTGCAGTTATTATCAAACACTTTATGTGGATAAGATACTCCTACCTGTTTGTATTGTTTGTGTGATATTTTAGCACAAGAGAGAGATGGCAAAATTGTTGGATGACACTGAAATTATGAAAATTACTCCCCTTGTTACACAACATGTTTGCTTGAAAGCTGCACACCAAGGTTGAGGAGAAGTGTACCATACCGTACCATGAGGCATATTGCTGTGGAGATGCTTTTGTGCAAAGGCCTCGAAAGGCTTGTGATGGTAGAGGTTGGAATGGATTAAGCAGAAACTTGAGAAATCAGAAAGGGAAAACTTTGTGCATTTTTAAAGAAAACTGCAACTTGAATATTGAACAATATAACTAAAATAAAAATGTGTCTAAAAAGAAGAATAGAATGCCCTGGAGTGTGAAAATTGAGAATCCAAGCCACAATTACACAGAATCTGTGCTTCTTCTTTGTCCAGGGTTTAGCTACCCATTTAAAACCAACTGTGCGCTATTTGGGTTTAAATATTGTTTCGAAGAAGCCTCGCTGCTTAATTAAACATTTTTCATATTTTTATCTAAGATTTTGATGTACTTCAGATCATTATAGTCATATGGCATATTAACAGTAGATCACCAACATAGGGCTTTCAGCATCCTTTACTGGCACTGAGCACTTTCAATCCTTGTGTGAATTTGAAAAACTCTTGCTTGTTTAGTTTGTAAATTACTCCAACTGACAGCTTGGCATCTCTTCTTCTTTCCTGCCTCTCTGTGTTGATGAGTGTTTTTACTACAAACTTTTCAATTTAAAAAAAAAAGTAGTTCAAAAATAAGAAAATCTGAAGAATAAACTTCAGCCAATTTTTGTCAGAAAGGCTTATATAAATATGCCTAGAGCTTGAAATTTATTTAGATACGCTCAGTTTAAGATAAAGCTAAAGGCAAACTCGGTGACATAGCTAAGTCGTGATGTTTCTGGCATTGCACACGTGCACATGCACACACACGCATGCATACACGCGGACTGTTTGGATGAAATGAATACGTGATAGAGATTTGGCATTGTGCTACCAACCCAGGACAGGATTTGCTCTCCCTCTCTCTGTCTTTCTCACTATCTCTGACTCTCTCACTATCTCTCTCTCTGTCTCTCAGCCTATTTATTAACTAAAGAGCTTTCTCTTTGTTTGTCAGGGAGGATTGTCCTCAATGGAGATTTTCTGTGTAATCATCTGATTATCCATCAATTCCCTAAAAAGCCCCAGAGAGGCTGTGTATCCACATTATGCTGAAGGGCAGAGCAATGAGACAGGGAAGGAAAGGGGAGGGATTTTTTGGAGGAAATGATCAAAATGGATTTAAGCTTCTTTACCTGTTACAGGTATCTGCATTCAGTTTGGTTTTTAGCTTTGCCTAGTTCTGTATTCCTGGAACGTGAGCTTATCCCAATTTCCTTCTGATATTCCTCCAGCTCTTCTACCTGCCACAGACTGAGCTTCTACCTGCACTATAATAGACAGCCTGGTTTCGTCATTGGTCTGTTCTGGCACTTTGAGAGAGCAGGAGCATCAGCTTGCATGCATTTGCATAGAGCCCTATGGAGATTGAAATTCACATTGAATAGGTGTTTTTTCTTCCTCCTCTGGCTGTGCCTAGCTTGTGTATGACAAATCTGTTGCATTAACTCCCAGGGTAGGCCGGGAGCAGGAATGTTTGTGGAGCGACAAATTACACATCAGAGCTTTATTTAACATTCCCTACATGGCTACAAGCAATGAACTATTAAGATGTCAAATAGAAGAACTGCTACAGATGCAACCCTGCATGCAAAGATACTAAAAGTATAGGAAGGGCATAAGAAAGGGAAAGAATAAAAATCTGTTTGAGAAGCAGGAATCTAGTATGAGAGTCTGCTTTCTCATGAGATATTTATTCTGCCAGTCCTACAGTTCCTTATAGTTCGGCTTTTTAAGGATGTGGTGATAGATGATAATTGCTAGAATTTACAGTGATATACAACAGTATGACCATCTTGTTTTTTTTTCTCCATAAGTGTTCAGTTGGTATTAGTATTCATCATGTATTAAATTAATGGTACTATAGAATATTAATTTTCCTCGCTATAGTTTGCTGCCTCATCCCTTTCATATAATTGACACACTGACACACATCCTTCCCTCCTTGCACACTGTGAAATTAATGTGTGTGTGACGGGAGCTCATTGGTCCATTGCTATATAAAAGAAAAGGTTATTGTAGTCAGGCATTTGTAGAGATGTAAGTTTCATGCCTCTACCCTGTGTGTGTGTGTGTGTGTGTGTGTGTGTGTCTGTGTGTGTGTGTGTGTGTGTGTCTGTGTGTGTGTGTGTGTGTGTGTGTGTGTGTGTGTGTGTGTCAAAAATAGACTCTGCACCTGCACCAGACACACAGTATAACAGTCAGGTGTGAGAAAAATTACCTTACAAGTTGATGACATCTTATTTTGTTACTAAGTACTGTGAAAGCTTCCCAGTAAGTCATCAAAGACAAACCAGTCCATTGAGACCCCACGGTACTCACAATACTTAACTCAGGAAACAACATGAATGGTTTCAAACGTTTTTGCAATGTTCAGAGTATTGGAAACAATATATATAGCAAATTTTTTATTTTGATCTTTTTTTCACCTGCGTTTTATATCCCCAAAGGTTCAATTTGTCAGTGTCCGTTTCATCTAGTACGATAAAGTTCTCAGTCTCCTCTTCACACTTAAGTCATTTTTGTTGCAGCAAAATTGCTCCTGGATTGCTGGATTGTCAAATAGACATACTGGCCAACATTGTCATTTAAACCAAGAATGTTGCATATGTCATGAAAAACTGAACTGTTTGTTCTGCAGTCCAGTCTAGTTTAACTGAATGCAAATGCATGGACTTCTGTACTGTTATTTTAAGCATGAGATAACAGTCAACAGTCCTTTGTGAGATAATGAGCTAGTCACATATGAATCCATGCCCTATGGCAGCCACACACAAGTTTAATTTTCAATTCAATTTTGTTTATACAGCACCGAATCACAGCAATAGTTGTCTCAAGGCGCTTTATATTGTAACGTAGACCCTACAATAATACACACAGAGGAAAACACAACAATCATATGACCCCTTAGGAGCAAGTGTTTTGGCAACAGTGGAAAGGAAAAACTCCCTTTTAACAGGAAGAAACCTCCAGCAGAACCAGGCTCAGGGAGGGGCGGGGCCATCTGGCGTTGACCGATTGGGTGAGAGAAGGAAGACAGGACAAAAGATCTGCTGTAGAGGAGACAGAGATGAATAAGAAGTGAACAAGTGAACCTTTCCTGCTGTACTTGACTTGAGAGCCTGGGTACGACTGTGTCAATGGGGAGGAAGGGGGGGTTGACCACACGTACATTCAGCAGCACCAACAGTGGACTAAATAGGCAATGAGTTTTATTCTTTCAGTATGAAAACATTTAGTTTGTTTTTTAATTTTATATAATAAAATATCAATATTTGGTGTGCTTTATGAATAAATTATTGCAAAATGGCATGACACTATACTGTATGGACAGATGAATTGATTGATTTAACTTCCTTTCCCCCATCACCCTATTAGGTAGGAGTGAGTGAGAGTTTTTACAGAATTTAACTATTTTACTCACTGTTATTCAAAATGAGTATACAAAAGCAGAAATCATGAAACAAATTAAATCCAAACAAAATCATTCATATAATAATAAATGTGGGGACTGGAACTGGATTGTTAGCAGGAAATATTTTGGGTGTGTCAGCTCTGGCATTCAGTCCATAGATTAGCATCTGTGTCAACTTTTTAGGTTCTTATGTTCCTCAACTTCTACCCGGATATTTTTGCAGTGTGATGTGACGAGAGATCTTCTGTTGTTGTTTTTTTTGTTTGTTTTGTTTTTTGCATGTCTGCAAAAGTCTTTATGCTGGTCAAAATTACACAACATGAAAGTTGAGTCCTAAGGGCTTATTATATTGTAGCAAGATGATTAATATTATTCAATCAAGGCATATTACCACAATTGTAAAATTTGTCTTTATCTCTTTCCTTTTCCTTACCATAGTTTTCAGAATTGTAACTGCCTTGATTCATCTGACAGGCATGCTGAAACCTCACGTCGGGTGCTATTCTGATGGGTTAATGTTTTGTTTTTTTTTTTAGCAAAGGTGCCATAGTAACATAGGAGCTATATGAAAACTTTGCCTTCCAATAAGCCTCCTCTTCTCCACTCAGAGTATCAAAGTGAAGTCCAAGTGGGTATTCAATGTAGAGAAAGGTAGCTGACTAGCCTTGCTGCACCATTTGTCTTCTAAGTGTTCAAGGGAACACCGTGGTGGGCCTGCATTCATTGTACTCAGGCATGCCATTTTCTCTCCTTAGCTTTTCTATCCCAGCCCAATTGACCCTATTTCGTTCCTTGCTCCGGCCCACCTCAGCTACACACTGCTACAACTGGGTCATCGTCCTGATGATAAGTGCTACATCCTGTTGAGTGAAGTGGCGGGAGACATTAGTCTGGGTCTGAATAAGGGGTAGACATTGACACAAGGACAGATTACTTGTCCAGACAATGGAAAACGCCAGTTTGAACAGGCTCTGATTAAATAGATGGTGATTGAAGTTTCACTTCAGACAGGAGGATAACTATTGCTTTTTCCCAGAGGTAGAGGTTCAGTTTAGACTTTATTCTGCTTCCAGAGTTTATTCTTTTGTTTTCTGGGAGAGTAAACCATGTTCTGCTTTTATCTTCTTGTTGATTTGACCTTTGCATTTGTATTTCTACATTTGCACTTTAAAAAGATACTTTCACACATTTTTTCTCTCTCCTCCCAATAAAGCGCAGTAGTAGCTCGACACATTTTATTAGAGCTCATTTGCAACTTACTGATGTCTTTCAGCACAGAAACACAGGACTTCAAGCTTATTATTAAGTTTCACTGATGAAATTGTGAGCTTGTAGCATGTACTATTACTAAGCTTTTAAACAGATATAAGGAAAGCCTAGACTAGTCCTCAGAAGTGTCTGCATTGATAGAGGTTTCTGTGTACTTTGCACACCTGTCCTGAAAGCCCTGATCCCCAGAATAGAAAGAGGGAGGCAAATTGTGCACATCAGAGTCGGGATGCGACTCAGTCATTGTCCTATCCCTTTCAGCAATCTTAGTTCTCCTGCCACTTCCTCCTCAACACCACCTTTAAGATCTGAATGACTCTTTCAAACCCATTTCACAGCTGGGAGCTTGACTAATATTCTGCTGCCATGTGTTTCCCCTCCATTACAAATCATGTGACATGTCTGTGATTGCTCTCTCTCCAAGTTTGTGAGCACGTGGGTGTAAGTATATAAATATATGTTATGATTTTCAGTGTTGCGATGTCTGAAAGAACCTCTTGTCTACATTGTATAAAGCAGTTTTCTGTCTCGGCCTTTTGGAGTCGCATCTGATTGATGTGTAAAATTGGACTGTTTTTGCTCCCATATATTCCTGAGGCGGGAGATCTGAGTGGGTTTCGTTTTTCCTCGCCTCCCGAGGCACACAAAGCGTTTCATGTTCTTGTGGGTTGGAGTCAAACGGAGTACTACACATGAAGGCGCACACTGCAGGTTGCGATAGATTGATCTGCTCCTTTTTGCTTGTTTTCTGTCTTGTGTGTATTTTTTTTTCTCGTGCGTCTGTGTGTGTTGTATTGAGTGCAAAGCTTGCTGTCTGTGATGAATTGCTACAGCACTGGAGACAAATTTGGACGTCGAGGGGCGTTGGTTTTGCTCAGAAACTGTAGCTGCCTCTCCGCTCTGCGTAATGATGAAGAACTAGGCACATATCAGCCAGAGGAGTGCAACTGCTGTAAATGAAAAGCACAACAAACGCACACATTGGAGCAGACAGACAAGGAAGTGGGCCATTATACATCTACTCTGTCCGTGTGTTTGTAGTCACAGCTTGGTGAAGGGCTTTGGTACAACCATAGCCAACTACCACTGGGATCTTCTGTCCTCAATACAGAACCCTGAGCCTATTGGCACTTTTTGTAGGTTAGTTTTAAGCATAAAATAAGACGAAAATTTCAATTTGTAGGCCCCAAGATACATTGTCACTGTCATGGTTACAGGTAATCCCTTGTAGGCATGTTAGACGTGGTTAAACATTGAATACAGTCTCAGCAATCATTAACAGTTCTTAAAGTTATTTTTCACATTTTATGTGATATAAAGCAGTTTATGTGAAAAATAACTTTCTCTCTCTGAGAGAGAAAGAAGGAAGGAGCTACAGGTTTATCAGTTCTAGTCAGTCAGTTTTAAATTTTAATTATGTATTCTGTTACAGTCTATAAAGCTGGCTAGTCTCAGAGCAGCAGAGCGGATCAATCACTGTGTGGTCGGCAGAAACACTTGCTATATGATTTTTTTTTTTGTGCCATTTTTTAAAAAAGAAATATTATTTTGTATATCCTTTGAGACACCCTCAACTTACTAAAGGTCAGTATATTGGAGCTTGCAGATCAGTTCTTGTTCTTCACTAAAGTTAGTTGACTCTCAAATGGTATCTCAAAATTCCTTTTTCCTAGGCTACAGTTTTAAGCATAATCAAGATGTTTCTTGCAGATATTTTTTCTACTTCATACTGCAATCCAAAATAACCGTGGAGACAGTTAATAAATGTGATCAATGCAGAAGGTGTTTGATAAAAAAAGATTTGTAACTCTATATGGAATTCAAAACTGGTCTCTGACATTTCAATAACAACTGTTAGACCCACCCAAAAAAGAGTTATAGTTGTGGGGTCATATTAGATTGGTCTAGCTAATAACCTTAAAGTTAAATGCACCTGAGTGCATCAATTATTACAATAAGTAGTTTGCATGCTAGTGTTCTGGAATATAATGCTGTCACCAAATATGCACAAATGGGATTACTGTACCCATATGTGCTTTAATATGAAAATTAAATATTTCATATGATCATAGAATGCCAGGACCTTTAGCCCAGTAAAGGTCCAAGTAGAGTTGCAGAGTTCCAGTTGCAGTCATAGAATTTTATTTTATTTTCTTTCTCCTCTGGTGTGTGTTATTGTTCCACAGGGAATCAGACGAAATGAAGGAGTGAGAAAAATACACAGAACCTTAATCAAAGCAAAGTCCTCCTACCCTTCACTAAATCAGTGGTGGGACTCAGTAGTCACACCTTGGTTGATGGTACATCTTGGCCAAGCTATGAAGTAGCTTATGAAAAAAAGCTGTACCAACTTTTCTAGGGCATTGCACTCTGATTAAGTTGACTTGTACTTGCTTAAGTAAAGCAACAGTTAAACAGTGCTTATTTTCATTTGAAATGTAAACATTTCTTTTTTTAAATTTCATATGATTGTCAACGTTATGTAACCCTGTGGTCAGTGAACGTCACTCAATAGGCCAGTGTCATTGGTTGCATGTCACAATAGAAATAAGAAAAGAAATTACAAAAACTTTTTGCAACATCACTTGGTATGTTGCATTTCATAAATATGATGCAATATGGTGTTTGTTAAGTACATCCAGTAAGTTAATATGTAAGTTAAAGTTGGGTTAGTGCTTAATTTGAACCCGAAGACTGTCTGTCTGACAGATCCATAGACAAACAGATAATGGATAAACAGTGCCAGTCAGTAATGAATTATTAAAAAATGACTTAGATATAGTAAAACACATACTTTATGATGTCTGATTGTATGTAGAGGAAAATAACGTGACCTGAACTAAGGAAGAAAAGCTGTTCATGTTTGCAAGGAAGCTTGACAAAACAATTAAAATTTTATAGACAACACAGACACAGCATTTAAAAGAAAACACCCCCACACACATTAGCATGGCAAACACAGTGTGTTTGGTCCCTTTACATACCCATATAGTATACCTGGCTGTTGGCTGTTTTTCTTTCTATTTTCCACGCATATTACTGGTCACGTCTATCATTTCCCTCAGGTGTCAGGGCCAGGTTTTCAGTTCCACCAACAAAAAACACCATGATTTAAATGTCAAAGTATTTCCCTTTCAACACATTATCAGCATTCTAGTAGTTTCTTTGCTTCTACAAAGCAAGGATTAGATCTTTTAAGTTAAAAAAAAAAAAATTAAATACTCTGAAACACGATGTTCACAACTTTGATGTATTTCAGTTTCATAACATTCTGTTCGTTCCCTTATACTCTTGAACCACCTCTTATTTCTTTTATTTTGCTAGTGATTTACTGAATCTCCAGACATGCATAGAGCAGTATATAAGGCAAAACAGAATTTGTATTCTCTTAGGCAGCTTTCTTGTCATTTCTTTAAGTAGCCTTCAGGTATAGTTCTCTGGGCTTCTTGAAGAACATTCAAAACTCTTCTTTGGATGTTGGCTGCCTTTTGTTCTGTTCTCTGATGATCCCACACTGCTTACATTGGCAGTGTGCTTGGGGTCATTGCCATCTTAACAAATTAAGCTGTTGCCAATCAGGCGCTGGTATTGCATGGTGGGTCATAGCTGATGGTACTTTTCTCCATTTGTAATTAATTAATTTTGACAAGATTCCTAACACTATTGGTTGAACTTAGAGCTGGGCGATATAAGAATTTTTCATATCACGATATGTTTTTTTCATTTCAGGCGATAACGATATATATCACGATATAAGCCAAATAACTATATTTGAAATAATCAGCAGCTTGTTTTGATTTAAATATTTATTTCCCATAATAAGTTCAACAGGGTAGATGTACTTAAGGAACATGAGATTTTTTCAGATAAATAAAGGCAAATATTGCAAACTACACAAAGGGCAGCCGCTAAAGCGTTTAAGTTTCAAAATAGAACAAAAAAAAAAAACAGACCACTAAATTGTCAATTCCACTTAGAAACAAAATATTAATTCTAAAAATAAATCTTAGTTTGTTTTACAGAAGAACAGACAAAATTGACTAACTTTTGTCAATATCAAATAAACTGAGAACTAAAAGGAAATTCTCACTCTCCTTGTTGTATAGCTTAGCTTTTCAAACAGTTTTAACAGTTACTTTAGTCTGACAAAAGCCGAATGACGAATTAGCGCTTTCAGTCAGAGATTGAGCATGCACCGCTTTATTGTATTTCCAGACTTGCTTTCGGCACAATTTACAGTGCGCGCTACTCTGTTTTTTGTCAGACTTAAAATAGCCGAAATACCTTCACACTACGGAACTTCTGTGGCCTTTCCGTTCGACAAGCTCTCCGGCATTGGAACCATCATCTGTTTTCTCTTCGATAACCTTCGGTCACGCTCTCAGTTGATTTTTCTCTAGTTGGCGCACTCATTTCCTCCATTACCTGGGCGGCACGGCGGCTGGCTGCTTCCCAAACAAATACACATGTGCGGCTTGGCACTTGTGCTGTACGTAACAAGTCACGTGACGTGACGCTGCGGCTGTGATTGGTTCGGCTCTGCGCTACTTAATTTGGATTGGCTGTTCTTTTTTTTTTTTAAGAGCGCAAGAGAGATGAGGCCTATCGCAATAGTTTAATTTTTCTATCGAGAAAAAGTTATTTCGCAATACATATCGTTATCGTTCTATCGCCCAGCTTTAGTTGAACTCCATGCCCAAACCATAACAGAGCCTACATAACATGGCTACAGACACTCAGTGTTTTTCCTGTCTCCTGACTTCCTGAGTACGTACGATTTGATACAAAATTTTTACTTTGTGCAGACCAGTTCTTGTGTAATTTAGCATGCCTCAACGTTTTCTTCCCATTTTCCTTAGAAATGGCTTATTATCAGCCAACGTGTCACTGAAGCTGTTTCATGCTTCAGCAAACAGTAGATGCATCAACTAAAGGGCCCGATATTCTCGGGTCCTATGGAAGGTCTTTGCTGGATTTCCAATTTCTTCTCATTTTCAGATGTTACTCATAGCTTTAGATTGTAGATTTTTAGGCTGGACAGTTCTTTTGTCCTCCACTTGTTTAATTTCCAAAATTTTTTTATGGAGTCACAGCACACCGTTTTTGGGAATCACATTGTTGGTGCAAAAATACTATTTTATGTCTTGTGAATTGTGTTGTCTTTGGCATTTTTGTAGATGAGAACAAATGATGTGTTTTAGTGACAGGCTGCTAGTAACAAAGTGCTTAAAGATACAGTTTAATGCATGTAGACACAACACTGGTTCACCCCTTGTGTTGGGTACCTTTTTTGTGCTTGAGTGATTCATAGATCAGTGTTAAGTAGTTCAATACACACACACACACACACACACACACACACACACACACACACACACAAAACATTCTTCTAAAAATGGTCAGCTACAAGGACTGGACTGATAATGAGTGAGCCAATTCCAAAGGAAATTTTGAAATATCTTCTGAAAGGCTGAAGGCTGTTGTTTAAGACCACTTTAAAAATAAAAATTACATGAAATTCTGGCTCCTTCGAATCAAAATATAAAGTGATGGCGGGTGGTTTAACACTTGTCCTGTACTTCACTGCAGTAAAATATTTTTTAAATTTATTTTTTGATAAATTTATTGTCAATACTACTTCCCTTACTAAATCACACAACACGGTGCGCATCACGATTTGTATTCATATGGTTTATAAGAACTTGCTGACTTACAGTATGCAGGACCTGGACCTAGATTCTTCATATATTTGGCATATCACTTTACAGTAGGACTAATGTAATGTGTCTGTACTGTATGTACTCTAAATTGACACAATCAGTATATGAAAACTAAACAAAATTACATGTTATAGAATTTAGTTTCTTCCCCTCTTGCATTTCTTCTAAAACCCCCCCTTTTCTTTGGCTTTTTCAGAGAATGATGAGACAGGTGTGATGGATAGTTTGCTGGAAGCCCTACAGTCAGGAGCTGCATTCAGAGACCGCAGGAAGAGAGCGCCAAGACCCAGAGGTGAGTCTAATATCCCACATTTATACAGAACGACCCACACACACAGAAACCAAGTACACACACTGTCTGGCAAAACACTGCTGGAATTCCAATCAGATGTTTAAATAATGACTTCCAGCTCTAACCTGTCACCTTCGTGCATTTATATTTTTTCTTATTTTGTTTTTAAAAGTTGAGCAAATTGAATGCATCCTCAGGTTTTTATGTTTTGGCTTCATTTTCTTTCATTCTCAGTAACTTGCAAAATACACTGGTTTGTTGTTTGTACATATTCTTGCCAGCAGCACAGCGCCAGAGAGTCTTCAGCTGACACAATTCCTACAACTGTTTGATGTGTGGATCTTGTTTTTTTTTTTTCCCCTCTGGGTTTCTTAATTCCAAATGCAAGATGTGAAAAATTAAATGTAAATCCAAGATGTGATTTGAACGTGTTTGGAAATGATTGGTGACTAAACATTGACATTGGCACCTTAAACTTATTAGCTGTGCCTCAGAAAACATTATTTCTTGCTAATGAACTTCACTTCACAGCTGTTCATCACTGGGCGAATGCCGTTGCATCATCTTTCTAATCCCTCTTAGTACTGTACATGTTGGCATTATTTGTCCGCTGCCCTCCTTACAGGTAACCACCACCAGACGATCAGCCCCAGCTCCTTCCGCCAGGTCCTCAGGCCTGTTAACTATGGTAAAAACACAAGATCAAAAAACTGCTAAAGCCTAAAGCACGTTCAGCGTTATCTTTCATCTGCTCTTGGAAATCAGCCTTAAACTGCTCTTGCATGTGTTATAATGCAAATTCATGTATGTCCTGCCTTTTTGTGTGTTAACTGACCTTGTTATTCGTTCCTTTAGCTTTTTGTGACCTTGCGTGTTCTTTCTGCAATTATGAAAGACTATTGGTAAAGCAATTTGAGTCAGTGCTGTGTGTGGATGTTAAGAGAGGTAGGATTGAAATTCTCTGAAAGTAGTGTGTTGGCTGTTCTGGTGGCTCAGTTTGATAAGGCTCCTAAATTGTGTAGTAAGTGAAGCATTTTGAATGCAGTGCTTTTGTAGTAGCTGGGTTCTTTCACATTCTTTAAATCCAGGAGAGAATAACATTTTTGTTTGGAATTTATCAAGTCTGACCTATGGACTGTGTGTTTGTGAAGAGTGCTGAGGCATACAGATAAAGTGCTATGGCACACATTGGATATAAGCCACTTGTAGCCTAGATTGCTTCAGGTATTTAATGTTCATCATCCTCATTTAGTACGTTCATATTATTGTTTTAATGTTAAGACATCTATCTGTATGATGTCCTTAGAATGGAGATTGGATTGGCTACTAATTATGCTAAATTCAATTATCCTATATTACTCATACTTGTGAACAGATATTGTGCGTTTAGCTGTAAACAACAGCTTTCTTTTGTCAAAGGTTCTACAATCATCACCGAAGCACTTAAAAAATTATTCTGTAACCCTATTACCTCTTATTACTTGTAATTGGAATCCCAGTCGACCAAGTGCAGGCACACATGAATAAAATTATTCACGCTCAATCCACCCACATCATTGATGGCAGTGATAAAGGGCCTGGCTCTGTTGTTCTGCTACAGCTTATCTGAAATTAGATTGGAAAGGGATGAGGGGGAGGGATATATATAGGGTGGGAGGAAAGAGACAGATGTGGCTGTAACATAAGAAATGGAGAGAAATGGCGTGAGATAGAGCCACTTGGTAAGGGCAAAAGTTAGGAATAATGTGAGAGAAAAAAATGGACTCAGTGCAGTGTGTGTGTGTGTGTGTGTGAGAGCGAGCGAGTGAGTGAGTGAGCCAGTAACTCTAAGAGGGAACAAGCCAAAGCTTTGTACTATTAACAGGGGATTAGAGTAAATAATAACAGTGTGAACTGTAAAGGAGCTGCTGCTCAGGGTCCATGTGGTGCAAAAGACCCCATGGGGTGTGGTGCAGGTAAGAAGTTGCTGGAAGGTTGCTGACCCAGCTGCCCCCTACTGGCAGCTTCAGACATGGCGTGTTGATTAATAATGCTCAAGGCTTTAGCCTGTCACTGCAGGCATCATACTCACTGCCAGCCTCCCAGAGCAAACACAGCTAATTACTTTTCTCTGCCCAGCCCCAGCACCAGCTCAGCCCTCTCAGTGCCCATTCATCTTAATTTCCCCCTCTCTGCCATCTGCCTCCTAAATAACACTCCTCCTCATTTCCCTACCATCCCATATCCCCGCTGTCTTCTTCTATACACTCATGGCCATGCAATGGCCCTCCCCATACATAATTGCCTGTTATTGGTATGGAGTGTCTCCACTGCTCCTGCCTCAACCCTTCTTTCCCATTTCCCTTCTCTCCTTTACTCCTACAGAGATCCAGGCCTTAATTGCCCAGGGTTTAGTCGTTGGAGTGAGTGAAACCCACAGGATGCTCTCTGTTTATTTGGGAGGTGATGAAGTTTAGTCGGCGGCACAAGCACTTAAACAGCTGCTTTCACTTTCACACCACCCTACCACCTCCTTTTCCCACTGTTTTAAATACCCTTTAATAATTGATCTCAGGGGTCTTGCTTCACTCCAGTGGAGCAGCAAAGAGAATTAAAACAGAAACATCTGCGCCAGAAGATACTGTAATTACTGGTAAAGGAGGGAGATTTGAATGGTCAATCTGAACATGCATGGTGCCATTAAGTTTTTGCACCAAGGGAGTCTCTAGTACACCACTCTTGTCGGTGCCAAACAAATCAGATGGCAGATTTTTAGAGTGCTGCCTATCACAGTGTGATGAGACTGTGGAGTAGTTTGATAATGGTTATAGTGCTTTGTAGTCATGATGAGTTTGATTGCCACAGAATAGAAAACAGGATTAGAAGATGGTTTGCAGTCTCCTACACTGCTTGTTGCACACAAATGAATGCAGTCTCTCTTTTTTTTTTTTATCCCTTTTCCCTTTGCTTTCATGCGCTCTTTGGTTTGAGGTGGGGCCCCAGTTTGAGTCCCTTAATTTTTCTCAGCATCCTCTGTCTCTCACATCTTGTCTCCTGGTCTACCCCTAAATTGGCTCAGCACACTTTAACATGAGCCAGCAGCTAAGGTGTTTAGCTAGGTCTGCAGTCTCCCCGAGCACACGTACACACATAGACATAAAAGTACACAGACACACCAGCAGACTTTAGGAGATGAAGGTAAGCAGGCTTTACGGTGGCTGTGGCCTGGGTTAGGATAAGGCTCTGGGGCTCTGGGGCTCCTCAACACTCTAAATTGGATTGGGCTCCACAGAATGATGGATCGATGGTGGTTAGCCACACAGGTGTAAGATACTTATTGAATCTATAAAGCAGCCATAGCTTTTTAACTGTGTCCTTCTGAAAACATCTCTCCAGGCGCTCCCTGGTCATTTCTGGCTTCTTTGCAAGCGCTCATCACAGCCTTGCTAAATCCCAAGCTGGCGTGTGCATGTACATATCAAGGGAAATCACACAGCTGCATGTTTAATGGTCGTGTTTGACAGAAAGACAGAGAAAAGGAAAACACAGAAAGTGTGTAACAAAGCACAAGCCAGAGGTGCATTGTGTAATGCCCTTGTCTTGGATGATCTATTATGGAAAGTGTGAGGTGGAATGGGATCTATGAAGGAGTAAATGTCTTTGTCTTTAAGAGCAATTACTTCAGATGTCTTTAGTGACACCCGACCTAACAATTATCATGTGTGATATAGCTCTGAACTAGAGCTTGAAATTGATGTAAAGGTCACTTCACAAAGTCACTTAGCCCTTTTACCAAGTTTTTTTTTTTCTTCTTACTTGCAGTTGAAAGCATTAATGCCTAAAAGTGAGCCTCTAGTTATTGGAGATCTTCTGTCCTATGTGTTTGACAAGTCAACTTTATGACCCTTTTTGCTGAATTTATTTCTGTGTAATGTCAGATACTTGGTTCGTGCAGACAGCTATTCAGTGCTGATTTTAAATGGCTTGGGTATAGGTGCAAGTGGTAGTGGAAGATGACTAATCGACTTAATTTGAGACTCAACCCACGGTGTGTTTGAGAGGTTGTTCTGAAGAAAATCATTACGATGAGACTGGGATGAGTGTGCTGTTAAAATGGAACTTAAAGAAGTAAAATAAAATAGAAAGTTTGTTTCCACTCGACTGTGTGTTCTCTTGTGCTCACATGCGGGTGAAAAGCTAGCATTGCTGGAGCTTCCTGGGGCTGGATACTCAAGTGGAATCTGCTGTTAGATGCTTGTCTTTTTTGATTGGGCCACTTATAGACTATGATATGTGGATTCCACTGCAGGATGACTATATCCTGCAGATTGCATATGTGCTTTTTCAATCCTTTTCATATTCTTGTTCTTTCAAGTAAAGTGTGAAAGGTACCAGTCCCTCAAAACTTCCTCAGTCTCATCTTTAAGTTTTCTTTTTTTTTTCTTCTTTGCCTTGCTGCTTTTCTCTAGACATGGCATAAGCAGAAAAAAAGGGATTATTAAACATTTCAGTGAACTCGAGACAAAAAAAAGGGGGGGGAACTGCCTCTCTCCTTCCTAGATCTATTTCAATTGATGCAACACGTCACTGTTTTAAAAGTGTAACTGTAAAAGTTGCTGATTTATCCACATTTGGTCATAATATATCATCCACACATCACATGCGGCCTGCACGCTTTTCATTAAAGTGACAGATTATTGCCAAGAAGCTTCTCAGCCGGAACAGTGTTCACTTTCACACACACGTACTCATGCATACATGCATAAAAACTGTCAGCTTTAACCCTGTATTTTAATCATGTGCACGGAGAAGGTTAAAGGCCATTCTGGGGTTGCACTGTTAGCTGTGTCTAAGGCTTGGACAGGTGTACTGCTCTCTGTATTCATGTCCACAGTCATCTGGCCACTTGGAGTCACAATGTGTCTCTTATCGCCACACTTGATTGGTGCTTTAGATGTTTAACTGTTTTTGTCGACAAAGGTATATCCAGATGGGAAAATGTACCTTGACCTGCCTTTGCCTGTCTGTCTGAAGTGCTGCACTTGGTGTGTGTGCACGTGCATGTCTGAGCCGGTGCACACATTCATTGAACAGATGGAGCAAGAGGGCACCTTAACAAAGTGGCTGTTGTAATTAGGTCTAGCCTTTGCAGTGCGACTTGTGGAATAGTAATTGAGGGTTGTAGAGAGCCCAAAAGGAAGGGATTTCATTTTTTTTTATCCAGAATTTGATGAGAATAATAGAATCGTTTGCAACAATGCCCTTCCACATGCTTACATTTGCACTCAGTCACACATGTAAGCAGCCTATGTCAATACAGTCTGATCTGCTGGCCACTTAGGATTTCTTCTTGAGCTGCTGGCGATTAATTGCCACATATTTACTGGTAGTGGTCTAAAGATTTAACCAGCAATGTCCATGCACAATCCATCTTCCCTTAATTTGTAGGCAGCATCTACCTAGTGTCTGTCTTAGGGCAACTGTATGGCATTTATTTGCAAATGCACCATGTTCCCCCATGTGTAATACAGGCAGTAATTAAGGTTATGTGACATGTCACACTCGATGTAATCATGATGCTGTTTACTTCTTGTACTGCCTTAAAGGCAAGGACATAGGTATTAAAATGGCTTTTAATGGCTCCCACATGGGCTGCTGCCATAGAGCATTGCTTCCTGAATATGCAGAGGTGTTTTTTATTGGAAAGTGTTGATTTTTTTTTGGGGGGGGGCACACATGACTTTGTCAAACTTCTACGAAAGTTACCATTATTCATTAATTAATTCATTAATGGCATGTATGAATTTCTTCAATCTGTATTTGGTGGTGTATATAAAAAAAAATTCTGACAAATTTTGGTGAGCGGTAATTTACATATGGGCGGCATACAGTGAATATGTCATGTGAAACAGACTGAAACAGAAAACATGAAGGTGCATTTGCAGAGGGATATGAATGCAAAAATGAAAATGACAGATTTATGAAGAAAAAAAAATTGCTGTATATGTGATTATTTCCATGCAAAGATGTGTTTGATTGGCCCAGCAGTTAAAGGAAGAGAGGTTACATGCGCTATGGTCATTACAGTAAGAAATGGCAGTCCTTGTTATCCTATAGTCCTTTCCAGAATGTAGGAAGATGAGAAAGTGAAATAGTCTGTCCAGTGAGGTCACTGTAGAGTGGACACACATGCTTCCACACACACAAACCGAGCTCCACTGTTCAATCCTAAATAGAAAACAGATGATAACGAACACCTCTGCACTCTGCTCCATGTCTCTGTGCTGTACAGCCCACATTTTAGCCAAGTCCTAAGCCGATCAGGCTCCTCAGATATCCACTTTTAGCTGGATTATGAGGAAGCTTGGCTGTAATAAAGGCTGTGAATCGTGAAATAGAAAGTGGTGTTCAGCATGTCGAGCCAAGGACCCTAATCACTCAGCCCATTCACACCAGCTCAGACCCCAAACAGCAGGTGAAGCTTTTAATGTTGGATTCTTATTCAGCTGGCTTTTGAGCTTCTCCTGGTCTTTTTTCACATGCTGTGTCGTCTTCTGACTGCCTAGATACACATCTTATGTGTCAATGCACAAAGGTTTGAAGATTCATAAGCGGTTAGGTTTAAATACACACCTGAATTTTTCAAAATGTGACTCTTAGAACTGCTTTGATCTCTTTCAAATCTGTAGTATTTCATTGCTTTCTTCTTTCTTGCCGTCTTCATCTTCTTCTTTGTTTCTCCTCTACGTTCCTTTCTCTCATGAGCGTGTTATTTACATTGATTGAGAATAGGCTCTTACATACTGCTCTAGTTAATAATGCAGTGAGAAATGAAGTCATTTTCACCATGGCTTTGTGCTAATTAAATTTTACAGCAGTCTTATCGCCCCAGCCACACACATTCCTGGTCCTCCCACATTCACCAGTGCCAGCAGCCATATCACATAGCCGTCAGGAAGAGACCGAGCTAGGGAGATGATTATATGAACTTATGTTGTTATGGGAGGGAAATGAGCGTTATCGTCTCTTTATATCTATGCTTTCTACAAAGAGAGGTGCTTCAGTTCTGTCTCTGTGGTAATACCTTTGTTAAAGTAGTCTTAGAAGTGCTATATAAACACTTTTTCCCCACACAGATTACCATTCTGCATCAGTCTTGTCTTTGTCTTTTTTTTGTTTATCTTTGGCTGCCTCTCAGATTTCGTTTTTCACTCTATCATTTGTAGCTGGTTACACTCTGAACCTTGGCAGGATGAGCAACATTTGTTTGCATGTGTTTTGAATGTTGCTATCAAGATTTCATGACTCATAGACAAGAATTTAGGCAGGAGTGATTAAAGATGATAAATTCTAGTTGCCCTCTTGTAAAGACTCATGTAGATATCATTCTCTGGTCCACCAGACTTGCACAGAAAAAGTTACAGGTGATTCCAGTGCTTACTTTAAGCTTTGGTGAGAAACTGAAAACATTATTCCAAACTGCGTCATCTCTCTGCTGCTCTTTGTGGAAGTCGCTTCTGCTGCCACTCCGCCTGCTCTGTGTCTCCTCGCTGATCCAGAAGCTCTAAGTGCAGCGACAGGAGTTTCCATGCCGACAGAACTGGAAGGCCAGCCCTCAGGCAGCAAGATGTGTTTGATGCTGGATCCCCCCTCCCTTAGAGAGTGGAATTTGGGCTTTGCTTATCTACTTTATATATTGCCCTTTTATGTCCATATGCTGCTCATTCACACATTTAAGTGCATGCAGTCACATGCATTCACTTGAACTCATACACAGTCGCACAAACACACAGACACATCCTCTTGTAGACACTCAGCCTTGAGGCACAGGGCCATGTATGTATCTCTGGCCTCTGGGCTAAAGAGCTTCATTAGTCAGGCACTCGCTTTGATTAGCATCCTCGGGGGTACAAATTAGCAAACAAGCTCAAGTGTTCCTGTGAAGAAATACCCTCTCCGGGACTTTCTGCGGATATAAGAACATTTCACAAGTATGTGATTTTTTTCCTGCCATTCAGATGATGACAGTTTCACCTAGTGAGAATATTCTCTAAGCATGTATGGTTTTAAAGCTATGCAGAAACCGTACTATAATGAAACATTTGTAGCTTAATAACCAGGGTTCATCATAACTAATGGCCAGTGACCTTGTGCTATAAACAGATACTGTCCTGTCCCTGAGTTCAGTCAGGAGTTCATCTGCTGTGTTAACAGTTCTTTGACAAGTATTCCATTTTTTTCTTTCTCTCTCAGCCTGAACCAGTCTTTTCATTCCTCAAAAATTATTTCTTTTAGTAGCACTCCTTTTGCTTTTAAAATGAATTTTCCTCTTAGTGTCTTGGAAAACAACCCCTAAGTGAAGAAAGGTGATGGCTGTGGTATGCAGGGCTCAATAGTATTAATGTCACACTTGACATTTGAGTCCAAAGAAGCCATATATGCAAGATGTAAAATATATTTAGGAACATGCACATGATTTAAAAGTGTTAAAGAAATCAGCCGGGGCAGTCTCTGTCTTTCAGTGAAGAAAAAGTCTGATAGCACAAGAATGACACCTCTCTTGGGTATAGTTTATGTTTCAAGCTGCAGCCTCTCTCCTCTCTGTCTGGGAAACACAGTGGACTCGCGCTGAACATGCGGCACAGCAGTCGATGTGAAGTGAAATATGCTGTCATCCCAGGCAGTAGGAAAATATACAGGCTACCTGCAGGAAAAATGTTGTGTTCAACACTGATAACAGTAGAACTAAGTGTTATGTATGTGCTTTGTATGTTCACGTGTGAATGTATGACACATTACTTTTCATACGTGCACCGTGGCATGAGTGGGTTTTTTCACCACCCCAGTAAAGCCATTAATGTGCGCAGATGTAGCTGGTGCATGCGCATTGTCAGAGACTGTTTTTCATTCAGGTGAAAATTCCTAGAGCTGGTGTCTGCTCTATAATAACCATACTTGACATTTCTCTCTCCTCCAGCCTGTGGAGACTAACAGATGCTTTCCATTCCAGTTGAACCCATTAAGGCCTTCTCTTCTCTACTGCATCCACTGGCCTGTCCTTTGGCAGGGCCTTTCTGAATGTCAAAACTCACTGTTTAGCATCACAATAAAGCAGATACGGGGCAGAAGAGTAAAGGAACGGAAATAGCTGCTGGCTGGCAAAGGGCATGGACAAAAATATTTATTTTTAAGACTGACATTGCTCATTCAGTGTTGTGTAGCCTGGATATTTTTTATGTACTATATTTTTTTATGTTTGGACACCCAGTGACTGTAATATAAATCTGGCTTAACTGTCACTGTTGACTTTTATTGAATGACTGATAGAACTGGTTACAGTTGTTTTCTTCATATTTATAGTTGTTAGAAAACGACTTACAATAGTGCATTTAGCATTCTTAACTTTTGAAAATCAAGAAAAATTGCAGTCTCTGTGAAAAGAGTCTACTTGCTGATTGTCTCACTCATGTGACAAATAAATGGTACATGAGACTTTTTACCTGACCTCCTTCACTGTTAGTCTTAATATGTGTTATTTTAATGTTAAAACATCAGTATTAAAATGCCTGAAAAGTTGGTGTTTTTGATATATCATTTCCGTCCAGTTTAACTAATGAAGTAAAAATTGCACGGGACAGTGAAACATATTTTATAAATCGGCCATATTAATTACTCTTGATTAATCACATTAGAGCCCTGTGGGAATATGGGTTCAAATTAAACAATAACAAATTCAACAGAGAATATGATTGACAGAATATAATGAATACTTTACAGATTTATATAATAATCTTTGGAAAAGTCAATGAAAGAATAATTGATGACTTTAAATCTTAATGCAAGTTTTGATTAAATAGAAAACATAATAATCATGCCCAGTAGACTTGATGATTGTTTTGGTTTTTAGGCCGTGGCATCTGTGGCTACTCTTGATTTGTGTACAAACCTGATTATTTTTTCTTAACAGGGAGGTAATTAGCCTGGCTAGTTTGAATGGTAATTACAATGTCAACCAAAGAGGAAAGAGACCGTCTAAATGTATTTCACAGATAGTTCTGTGTTTGTCCACAAAGGCTGGCACGCGTTCACATACACACAGATTTTATTCGGCGTGCAGGAGCGTCTCCAGCCAAGCAGAATTATTTATAACAATTGTTTTGATACTGTATAACTTTACAATTGCAAACTAAAATAATAGAAAATTGCTCATTTTCTGCTAGTGCTTAAAACAGGCAGAGATGTTGGGGTATATTTGACTGCATCAGCTCTACTGTTGTATGCATCTCCTTATTCTCAATTTGAGGTCTGCTCGCACTGAAGTACAACATTGCAACCAACAGCGGAGTTTCCAAGAAAAAAAATTGTTTGATTTTCTTCAAAAGAATAAATACAAACAACATTCATGTTTCGCACATGTATAATCACTACAATATATTCATATTTGATAGTGTATAATGTGGTTGTATGTTAATATATACTGATTAACTGATTTATAAACATATGTGAACCCTTATGTGTGGCGGTTCCAGCTATGTCCACTGGCAATAGACAAATGATAAATAATAAGATATAACGCAATAAGAGAAGTTGTAATTCTTCACAATATCCTGTCCAAACACTTTTCAAATCTCACTTTTACTAACTTGTACAGTTTTTGTATTATGCTTTTCAGTACTTATTAAGGGGAAAGAGAAGTATCATCACCTTGGTTTTGGTCAAGAGCAGGTAGATTAGTCATAGTGTGTTAATCTTCCTCAGCACATAACCAAAACCAATTTAATATTACTGAGCCAATGGCCGTGATACTCTGTTTTTTTAAAATTGACATCAGCTCTAGTAATATTGCTCAAAGATCATTTTTAAGTGTTTACATGTTTTGTTGACACATCCATTCTGGTGAAATAACATTTCTGCACCATGCTGTGCACAGGCCCATTTCCTTTCTAGAAGAGATCAAAAGTGCAGTTTGTCTCTTATTTTCTATTGAATTTATACACACTCTAAGAAGTGGAGTTTTTGTCACTCTAATATTAAGTTTGGAGGTCATAGGTTCATAGGTCATAGAAACAACCTCACATGTTTCAACATTTGGACTGTATTTGAAAATTAGCCAGCTGACTGTGGAAGTAGTCCAAATCTCTGAAGGAGCCGTGCAGTAAATGTCATTGTCAGCTGTAGCATAATGTAGAGGTAAGAACACTGAGTTCTTGCTAAAAGGGATTCTTCTTGTTTATTTGAGGAAGAGGGAAAAGCACAGAGTGAGCTGTTCTTATATGAAGTATTTGAAAATAAGACTGGCGCTTTTAGTTCTGTGTCCAAGACTAAACTATTATTGAAAACTTTAACAACCCTTATTCAACTTACTAGCACACATAGACTTGAAGGTGTCCCTGGATGACATCTGTGCTTATTTCTGTGCTTTTTCCTGTATTACAGGGGAAAGTGTTAGACTGGCCAGCCTGCATGAGCTCAGAAGTGTGAGAAGGTTAAAGAACAGGGCTTATCAATCTAAGAAGGTTTTAGAAAGAGGCTGACTGCTTGCAAATCATCCATCAGCCTCGGCAGCGGGTTCAGTCTGAGCTCTGACAATGGAAGGTGTTTGGGCTACAGCAAGAGGGGACATGATTTATCAGAGAAGTGAGCGATTATGCGAAGCCTCTGTACATGAGAGACGGGCAGGACTAAAAAGATGATCTCATATCGTTTCATGAAACATGCAAAGAATACTTCATGGGTACTTGTGAAAAATAGCCACATGAAGACACTGTGGATAAATGAACCGTGGGTGTGCTGGAGTTTGAATTGAGAACATTGCATGGGATTCAACTTCAAATAGAACTTCTTTTTCCCTCTAAAGTAAATGCAGAACAGCCCGTGAGTGCTAAGAAACTCTTCCTGATGACTTAATGAGAATTTCGTATTAATTACTGTAATCATTGGCCTTCTAGCTTGTCACTCTGCTGTGGCATATTTAAAAACATCTTACTTTGAAAGAAATGACAAAATGTAGCACTTTTCCCCTTTTTAATGGATAATTATCTGTCTCAGGTGTTGGAGAGGGGAAAATGATGAGCACCAAAATAGATCACGGAAAGAGAAAAGTCTCTGATCTTCTCCTGGCACTGTAGTGGAATCAAAAATGAAACGCTTAACGTTAAACCACGTCGCTTTTCATGTGCAAATTCGACTTCACACATTGACAGTTCACACTGGCTCAGTGGATGACTGGTTTGGATCTTACTTATGTCATCTTTTTTATTAAATATAAGTCATTATCTTTTGTCCCAGTTCCCAAGACTGTGAAGGAATCATACTTCGATGAAAGGGGGTAAAGAAGTTGACATCCACTTTAGTCTGCTTAAATGATTCACTTTGAAGATCCAAACAGAGATAAATAAATATCAACAAACAATGATTACAGACCAACTCCTCTCTTTTCAGCCTTTTCACATTTTCAGAGGTGGTTGATAGACGCCTCGGGTATTTAGATGGAAAGCAAGAGAGACTTGGAGAGCTAAAATAAGAGGTGACTCTGCCTGTAGACTGTTTGTGTATGTAGAACAGATGGATTTCTTTATGGAATCCTTTCAACAGCTCACACCCTGAGCTGCATTATAAATCTGAGCTTTTAACTCTCCAGATTTTTATTTTTTTTATAAAGGCAGGGTAGGTGATTGTCCAAGTTTCATATTGTTGTGTTGCTCTCAGTGTATGCTAATCACACTACACCACATACTGTTCTATGCCAGGCCTGATCCCCATGCATAGGCTCTTCAGATGGTTTTTGATGCTTAGAAATGTAGTGAAATGCAAAAAGTGGAAAGATTTTTTTAAGTGACACATAGAGAACACAAAGATGCTGAAGTGTGTTACAGAAGAGAGTGTTGGAAGTAGGTTCTCACAAATGTTTGTTGTTGCATTTTGCCTTATAAATATACCTTGATGTATAAGTGCTTAATGGCCAAAGCTCTGAGAGCCTGTCATTGATTTCATACTACGTTACAGCTGCAGATATTTTTCCTGGAGCTAAAAATATTTGATAATATCACATCAAGAATGCGGTCAAACCTCTTTTGCTCCCACTTAAATGGACAAAGAATATGTGTCAGGAAACTAATCTAGCCAATTTTTTTTCAAGGACTGATGAATGCTCGATATTATATAGTGTGTTCCCAACCTTAGACGCAGGCATCAAAGAGATAAACGGGGAAGCCTATCGTGTATTCTCAGCGCTGTTATTGTCGTCAAGAATATACAATTGTCAATCACACCAATAGCAAATGACAGAAAAACAGTAGCGGGAGTTGGTCTGAGAGCCTGAGCAAATTTAATTTAAATAACAACAGTAAGTACAAGAAATAATCGAGCTTTACACTTACTGCGCCAACAGTGTGTTTTGTTTCACCTAAAATACATTTCCTTCTCTTAATTTTACATCTTAAGGGTCAAGATGTCAGTTTGATCAAATCGCACAAAATTCACTTTCACTGTATTGATGGAGCAGCACGAATCTTAGAGACGGATATCTTAAATCCAAGCAGATAGAAGTGACTGTCTGCATGGCTTGATACCACTAGAGGTAAAGGGAAAAATATGTCTTTGTGTAATTTGTGTGAAGTGACCCTTCAAGGTGAGTTAAAGCACAATTCCTCTGAGTAAAGCTGTCCAGACCTTATGGTTCTGTACTGCGTAGCTGACCAAAATGGAAAGTTTAAAAGAGAGTGGAATGGACAAGGATGCTGAGCTCAAAGTAAAAACAAAGGAAATAAACAATGTTAGAAGACAGGTGTCTAATTCTTTTTTTTCCTTTTTTTTATCGCTCTTCCCTCCTGCCTTTCTCTCGCTCTTGAATGATGAAATTGCCAATGATTTATTACAAATGTCAGCGACAGGCGCAGCAGACTGCTGTTTTGTCCCTGTCAGAGCCAAGTAGAGCCTGAGGTAGGCAGCTTTACTTATCAATCAACTGTTTTCTCCTCTCTTCTGCCACCACTCAGTACAAAGCTTACCAGTCTGCAACCCAAAGACCAACATGGCTGTAACTGAGTTCATACTGGTGAAGAGACAGGAAGTGTTGTGTAAAGGCAGTGCTTTTTTGGTGCAAGTCCAGATTCTCCTGTTAACAAAGCCAACTACCCCACATCTAAAAACCTTGCTGTAAATGTTATCTACAGTGAGTTAGTTGTGCATGAATTATATAAACAGAAGATCAGAACTTTCCTAGTTAGCTATAAGCTTCATGATTAGTAGATGGCAGATGGGTAACCTGTGCTACCACTCACTATTACATATAGGCAGTCTTGTCAACCAACCAGTCAAGCAAAGTAGCTCTACTGTGTTGATTATTTGAGGATTTGCAAGAAGGAACCACCCTGGAGCTACTCTTAATTATCTAGCATTTCCAAAGCCTTTGACAGTGCATTTACAGATGATTTACTTTTTTTTTTCTTCCTTCATAAATCATACCCTATTGTTAGTTTATGATGAGGTCTTGCTGCTTAATTACAGTTGTATTTGAAAGGTCTTTGTTTAGCAAGAGCTAATTTGTTAGACTGTTTTTTCTCAGATAGAAGACCGAGGGGTGAGGTTGATGTCATTTGCTGTCTGCCACCAAAGTAAAGCTTGCGGAGGAAAACAGTAGCTAATGACCTAAACCATGAAAAGCTGTGAACCATGAAAGACTGTCATCTTTGTTTGAAGAAGGAATAAACTTTTTCTACAATGCCATACAGATAAGTGACTTCAGGTAAATGTGGGGAAAAAAGACTGGTGTTAATCTCACAGCCTGTTGTTGCAATTATTTGACAGATGGTGGAAAAATGACCAACTACTACTTATGAATGAAAATAATTAATTAGATAAACAGTTTCCCTTTATTTACTTTCCTACTCCCTCTTATCTCCTAAATTGTTAACATCTTGGAGCCTGCTAAAGGGCAGGATCCAGTGCTTGTGAGTATAGCATGACATATCGATATTTGCCATTATATCGGTGTTGGCATTTTTGATGCCCAATAAATGAGAATTTTTAAAAAGTCAAGAAGAGACGGGAGAAACACCCTTCAATCATGTTATGAATAACGATGTTTCATAACTTGTCCACCAGAGGGCACTCTGCATTTGGCACCATGCATTTGGGATGCCACAAACACAACAGCTGATTCAAGAAGTATTGAATCCACAGCTTGTTGTGACAGCAAAACAAGATTATTTTTAAACAGCATTGTTATACTCCAGTGGTTACACTCTACTTCTAAGTTGTAGCATCATGTAAAGAAATCAATGTCTTTTCTATCGTATTTCCATCATATTATGAAAAGCAGTGATTAACATTTTGACTTTTGCTTCACAACAGTATTTTTTACATACATTTGAAGTGTTTAAAATAATCAGCTGCCAGTGTAACATTGAACTGTATGGCATAAAATGAGGAAGATCATAATAGGCTGCTCTTAAAAGTGAAAAAGATTATCAGAATTGCCTTTTTCTTTTCCAGCAACCTAATAAACCTACCCAGGGCTCTGTTAGGTTATTCTGAGCTTCAGTATGTACTGTAAACAATATAATCAGTTTTGAATAGCATAACCTTTTACAGCAGGCTGTTGTGCAAGTTTGTTCTGCGTCCTCCTTTCTCAGCCAGCAATAGAGATTCTCTTAAAAGCAGATTAATTAGATAATGGTTTCTTCTTTTTTCCCCATTACTCCTCTTGCCTGTCATCAGCAATTACTAGTTCTGTCAAGGTTGATTGTCCATTCTGCTGTACATTGTTAAGGCAAAACGGTGCCTTAGTGGCTTTGATTTAGCTTTTTGAACAACTGCAGTGGCTAAGCAGTTTCCTTAAGCGATATTGTTAATTGTGCTTCTGTCTCTTGTTAACTCGTTGCTGTTATTTACCTTAGAAGAAACACTTTACATGCTGATATTATTACATTGTATGAATTATTGATTTGCAATATAGATTTAAGAAAAGCAAAAGATTTAAGTAGGCCCTTAAACATCTGATCGCTGTGACTATTCATGTATATATGCTGCTGTGCATGCATCTGAGGCTGTTTTGAACCATTGGAAATACGATTATTTATGTATCTTTTGTCTACAAGCACACATCTGTCTACATATATATTGATTGAGTGACAATGTGTGGGCAACAGTCTCTCATGGGAACTCATTAAATACAAAGGAAGTGAAAGTGTCACAGTGAAAAGATCTCAAATATTGTAGCATATATCATACATAAAAGAGGAACATATCTTTTATATACCTCACGATGACAAATTGTGGATGAAATATTCAGATTGCATGCTGAACCGGTTCTAGCTTCAATTCCAGTTAAGTGCATAAGACAAGTAGTTTATTTCAATCTTGTTTATTGAGAACAGGGTAAAAGGCAGTGCTTTTAGGCTTGAAGATAGAAACCACTGTACTCCTTTGCCTGATCACACCACTGAAATGTTCAGTCAACTTAATTCTTACCTCGAGAGAGTAATGTGATTGATTACTGCTAGGTGATCTGAGAATTCCATATATACTGTGTAACTGATAAGGCTGCAGCCATGCTATGGTGCTTTTATAGGATCAGTTTCAGGTCATTTAGGGGTATTCTAAATATTTCTTTTCTTTTTTTTTTTTTTAGATATATTATCCTTTCTGTTAGCCGTGTACGGTAATACAAAAGTTATCAGACAATTTTTTGTTTGCAACAGTTGATTCATTCGTTAAACCTGTTCCCTCACATTTATGTGCTATCTCTTCTAACACTGTTAAGCCTAATCCTAACAATACGTATCTGAAACACAGCTCAACACTAGCACATAGCTTTCAAAGTAAATGTGCTGTATCACATTTCACATTTATGGAGTGATGTTGATGTTGAGAACATGCGCTTTTCTTTCTTTTTTTTCTAGGACATTGAGAGGCAGTTGGTGGCGCTATAGAAATACTTAAAAAAGACAGTTGAAGCTGCACGTGAAAAAAAAAAAAAGAGAACATTGTGTTTTATTATGGAAATACTTTATACTTTAGCAGTTCTTATCAAAAACACAGAGCTTCAAGTGCTCATATTATGCATTTTCGTCCCCCCCCCCCCCCCCCCCCCCCCTTTTTTTTTATTTTGAGTTTTCAAATGTATAAATCCCAAACTGAAGAAGCTAGTTATTCTGAATCACAGATAGTTGCACTATGAAGCAAGATCAGTGGTTTGTTAAGCCTAAAACTAGTGATTTAAGGGTGTCTGTCATTATGTCACCGTTAAGCATGCACCAATACAATATCTGGATCAAATATGGGACCCTAAAATCTGGATTTGATATCAGTGGTAATGGGCTGATAAATTTGATTACATTTGTGTTCTCTGTTTAGTTTTCCAGCAAATTGTCAGCAGTTCGGAGGAATCGCTACTACTCCAAGAGCTTTTGTTTTTGTGTTTGGTGTTGTTATAACTTAACTGCAGACTGTGGTCAAAGTGAGGTGATGTGACTGAAGCGATTTGTTCGGTCTTGCTCGGTCACTCTTTCACTTTCACTCTCCTTACGCTGGTCAGAGAGCCATCGTAATGTAGAATTTATACCAACACAGGTTTGGTGAAACGTGAGTGTAACACTCATTGGGAAGCTTTTATTATATTTGTGGTAACGCACAATTTTTTTCATTAACTCACTTAAATAATATTTCACTTCAGCTGTCTCTTGTCAGCTTCACACGGGCAAACTGTGACGATGTTTGGCAGCGATATGCAGCAGCCTAATGACTCTCACTTTGATCTGAAATGAGACCAGTGCAAAAAAAAAAAAATGAGATTAATTTTTTATCCTGAGCTTTTTTTTTAATTTATTATTTCACTAATAAAAACCATCAGTTCAGTGAATCTTTGCGTATACCCAGATGTATTTATTTTTCCGTTTTACTTTCCAAAGTTAGGAAAGCTGTTTAAGTGAAGCCAGATATTGTCTTACATATAAGATAATGATTCTCAGTCTCTTCCTCACATGAAATATTACATTATATAAATTTCACACTAGTATTAGTAGTTGGTATTGACAGATATCCACAGCCAAGGTATCAGTATTGGAAAGGAAAATGGAAACACTGGATCAGTGTATCCCTAGCCACATTGATCTAAATGCACGTTTTAAATATCATGCTGACATGGATTCAGTTATGACTAATCTGCAGCACAGAGATTACTCACAGATCTGGTTCAAATGTGCGGTCGAGCTGTGTTGTTGTTGTTTTTTTTTGTTTCTTTTAGCAGTTCTTAGAGGGGTTCGTCTTCTACACAAAGAGTGATGAAGAGATCTGACCAAGCAGAGCCTACTGGGCTATTGGGTAGGAGGTGATGAGAGCTAAAACTGAGCTTTTATACAGCGAGTGAAAAGGGTACTGCAGCAGTGTAGAGTACGAGAAGAATAATTTTTTATGGTGAAAGTGCATTCGCAGTTAAAGGCCTAAAGCTATAGAATGAGCCGCCTGAGGAAATTGGGTCAGCAGAGTCAGTGACTCTTTTGAATCTTTACTTAAGACACGCTTTTAATGACAAGCCTCGCCTGATTTTTACGTGATTTATTTGATTTGCTTTTATTTCTCTTAAATGCTATATTGAAATGCCTCCTTACTGATGCAAGGAAGTATTTTTGTTCTGTATTGTTTTTGATTGATTATCACTTCCATTGTTTTACTTGTGCTTGTTCTGTTGTTTATATAAAGCACCTAAGTTTAGAGGAGTTTTCTCTATACTGTATATTGTTTTAACATGAAGTCATAAACCTCATCTAGTCAATCTCCAAATAAAAGCAGACCAGCGTGGAAAAGAGCAGAGTGTGGGCACTTAAAGCTAGATAACTCAGGGCATTCTGCTATGATGGTTTTTTTAAGTAACCCAGGCAGACTATCTAACCACCTAATCACTTCCTATTCACACCACATCCATCTGTTGCAGTATCTGTTCTGCCCATCTAGCAGCCCCCTCGAATCTTTATTTCTCTATTTGTTAACCATGTTTCTCTGTAAGTTCTTAGGCTACCAGGGAGACTTTGCACAATTTTAAATAAATAAGTCACAGTCAAACACGAGTATAAATCAAGAAAAACCCAGCAAGCGTGTATTCAAGATATTTTGCAGCGTATTTCATCATTTACCTATCTGAATATGTAACACAAAGAGCCAAAGAGCTGTTTGGTGTACCTTTTTATTTTATTTTATTTTGTAACCAGGGTGAAATCATTCACATGGCACCCTGTACAAAAACGTCTAGGGAATATTGATTTATGATGAAGAATGAATTAAAATTGTAGTTATGGGAATTTCTGTCACACGTAGGTTATCAAGTCATCTGATGCATCTTGCTTTTATTTTTATCCTTTGCAACAATGATGCAACACCAAGCACATTTCTTATACTTCAAGTTGTAATGAATGGGTTCCCTGGTGTGTTTGTTTAATTTAAAGAAGTTTCGCGTCTTTTGAGCTCCATCAGTGGGATAAGAAATATATAAGTGTGTGTGTCTCACACTACTTGATTAAAAAACCAAAACTATGACACGCTTCTGCATGGTGAATTGCTTGATTTTATACAGCTGTTGCAATGGGACTAAAAAAAACCCTGAAATTAAAAGTTAAGAGACTGAGACATTAGTCAACCCAACAATTTTGTTGATGTAGTGTGAAATCTGTCCAGTTTAGTAGTCTAGTTTAACCAAATACCTGAAAAACCAGTGATGTTCTTATTGTTTTTAGCTGTGTGGCTTATGATTCCTGATAATAAACAAACATTTTAAGTAGATTGCTATTTTGAGTATTTTACTGTCTTGACATTTGCAAGTACAGCTTCACAAAGCTGTTACTGTGGACTCTTGTTCTAGTTTAAACTATAGTTATTTAATTGATATTAGGCCACAATTGCACATTGGCTGTGAAGTTGACTTGGTGCTAATATGAATTACAAATCAAGGCAATGAATTACTTGTAAATGGGCCATTTTGCAACTCAGCCCCATTTGTATGTGAGAGTCCTTTTTCCTGTTATTATTTCTCAGTGCAAAAGAGATTACTTTTTCTTTGCTGAAAAATAAAGCCTCTTTGTTTGGCTGTCACAGTTGACTTGTAGCTGTCTGCCATAAGAAAAATAATGACAATGGATTGGAAAGGCACAATAGTCTTCAGAAATAAAAGAAAGGAAATATGAAAAGAAATTTGTGATGGTCAGGAGGGAGAAACATTGAGATATCAAAGACAGCAATTATAAGAAAGAGGAAATAAACAGATGTAAGGAATTAAAGCAATAAGTGATATTAATAAGGATAAAGAAACAAAGAATTTGAAACATTTATTTTATTTCATGTATTTTATTTTCTAGTGTGTTTTGAGACTAGATCCATTATTAGCTCTGCATATGCAGAACGCATCTTTTTTTCTGTACAGCTATTGATTCAAAGCGTGTGTTTGTGTGTGGGTGTGGATGTGTTTCCTCATGGGTTGTAGCTAATCATCAAACAGTGGTGTGGGCCAGAGTTTGCTCATGATAGTCTGCCAGCCGATGTTCATTAAACATTTGGCACATGGCTGGCTGTCTGGACACTGAGCTGCGTTTGTGTGTCCAGTATACCATACACTAGTGTGCAAATGTCTTAGGCACTTAAAGTTGAGAGAGAAAGCTTCCAAAAATAAGAGAATAAATAGTTTTTATGTAGCTATAACCTTTGTGAAGAATATGTATATAAAAGACCGAACTCTTGTCATGTCAGTACTTTGTCTTTTAAACAGCAATTCTCTTGTGTACATATTTCCAAGGTACCATACATACTGTGGCCGATACGGTAAGTATTTGGGACAACGCAATTTTGTAATTTTGCCTCTGTGCACCACAACATTGGATTTCAGTGGATTTTAAATCAAATACGTACTTGAAGTGTAGACTTTCAGCTTTAATTCAATGGCCTTTACAAAAGTATTTCATCCTTGTCTGGATATGGTGTAATCTGTAGATTAGGCTACTGAAGTTGATTTTGTATATATCGATATAATCCCAAATTAACATGTTGATGATGAGATGAGATCTGGGTTTTATGGCTAGCTTCTTGAGCCCTATAGCTTATAGAGCTTGGTTTTCATAAATATCATAGATTTTGTGACATGATAAAATTCTTGTGGGAGAAACGGAGACTAAGGGCCACATTTGAATGTGGTTAGTTTTGTGAGTGTTTAACACAAGTTGTGTTTTGTTGTTTTGTTTTTTTTACACACAAACATTGGTTGTGTCATACTGAAATCAACTATCTGACAAGAGCTGCACAATTTAGCATAAAGTCACAAACTAAGAAATGGTGCAGTTTGTCAATTGTTTTTTATTTTTCCAACAAATGTCAGTGCAACTAGAACTAAATTGTATGTCAAAGACAATAATAAATCAGTTTGCGTGCTTGATTTAAATATTTTGTGCCTTGAGAAAGGAACTCCCAGAAATGTATATCTAAGAGGGTTAATCGCTAAAAACTCCACCTCTTTCGCTTTGTAAATGTTGACAGATGTTTTTATGCCAAAATGCAGTTTGCGCTGGTACACCACATTAGTAAATTTCGCCCCAATTGTCCTGACAAACAGAGGGCTAAACATAATAAGGCAGATAGCAGGAGAGGTGTCTAGAAATTTCTAAGTTATTATCAGCCTGCCTTTGCATAAAACCTATAAAAATAAAAATTCCTAAGCAGAAAATGTTCTATAGAGTAAGGTCAAGAATGTACTATTCTGAAAAGGACATTGGTTTTTTGCTCGTATGACCTTACAACATTA